>NC_085138.1:164255021-164577668 GCF_035046485.1 Aedes albopictus
TCTTTTGTTTAGAATGGTTCTGTTTCTAAAAGTGTTTTTCTGTTTTTTTTTCGAACTGAGCGATATTTTTCTGTTTACAACGATGGAAGCTTTAGTAAAGGCATATATAAAGTAATAAATGCTTGCATTATTGATTGCTATAAAGCTTTTAACATGGTAATGCAATAAAGCATTTGAAAACGGCTCTATAGAACTAGACAGAACTGTCAAAATCTCGTGATGCTTCAATGCTTTCATAATGTAGATTAAACGCTTCATTACTTGACAGATGTAAAATAAAAGTTATGTTGCATTAGCTAAACTATAATACGATTGAATTAATGTTATGATATAATGCTTGTGGTTACTTGGGTAGCTGTTTACTGGTTTCGCAAATTTGTATTGTTTAGCCTAAATCAGGCATCTATATGGGAATGCCACCAATCACTTTTGTGAAGGCAAGCGAATTAGACGGCCGTAAAAATTGTGAAGATTTCGATTAGTGGAAGACCAGATCAAATTGTAATCAGTTTTGTGCTTAAGAATCAATTGAACCAGTTTTAAACATACTTTATAGTATCGTTAATTGAGGTGAGATCGAAGAAAATGTGTTGTAGAATTAAATTATGATCGCGTACTGTAGATTTCAGATTTTGGTAGAAAATTGTTCCCTTACTATTGGGAAGTGAAGAACAAAAAAATCCAGAGGTAAGCTAGTTTGTGAACCAGAAAAGTCTAGAATGTGTATACTAATTTCGTTGTGGGACAGCGTTCCCTTCAACGAAGGGTTTTTATTTGGGTTCGTAAAACCCAACGCTACAGATCCTCCTCGCGGACCGGCGCAAGCTCCACGCGCATCCCGGGCACTGGCAGCTCTACGTACTTCGGCGCAAGCTACACGCGCAACGGAATCCCCGCGAGTCGGCTAAGCTCCACGCGTCTCGGTGCAAGCTCTAGGCGTAAACGGTGCTCATCTCTTTCCGGTGAACCCGGTGAGCCGATACCTCGCCGTGCGACGTATCTCACCACTCTCCCTGCGTTCTACCAACAACGAGCGACGCGCAAGCCCACTACTTTTCGTCGTCCGAGCGATCGCACTCGTTCGATTCCACCGCAGCATCCTTGCCTGGACATCTCGCGGTGACCGCCTCAACGCAATTCACTATCCCGGTGAGACGACTCTCCCTGTTGCCTATCGTCGAAGCGCACCAGCGTCGAATACGCCTGCCGCCCGTAGTTCGAACGGTCACTCGCTCTCGCCTCGATTGCAGCCTCCCAGTACCACGATCTCCCGGTACTCGCCCCTACGCAAGCCACAGTTAGAGAAGCAATCAGAGAGTACCAGTTGGCCGAGGGCACCGCGCAGCCGCGACAACCGCCGCTCTCTCGACGACTTTGCCAGCAGGATCTCGCGCTCTGAGGAGCGACCGCGCTACAACAACGTGTCGCAGTGGAGACGACCAACAACTCTACGATCGTCCACCAGATCTCACGCGCTGCAGCTGCAAGTTGCGCGACATCGGAGCAACACTACGATTGGGCCCCAACGTGAGAACAAAGTTTGTTCTATAGAACCGTAAGTTTTTCAAACCTTTGAGCTCAATAGGTAGGACTAGTATAGTAAAGACCCATTGTATAATTGCGGTTACATCTTGACTAGGGCCTAATATATAACACTTCCTTCACTAAATTGTTTGAAGCTTCCCTATTTTAGTATTCTTTTTTTTTCAAATTTTATTCGGTGATCCTTTTTCCATTTTCTGATTTCGTTGGATCTTACGTTTGGGTTGTCGGAGAAATAGCGTGATTGAGCCACTTTCAAAACTCGCCCGTGACAGAGTCTCAAAGCCGGACCTAAAAAAAGCGTCGCAGCCTCTCTAACCCGAGAGTGGCGCTAAAGCTGCTGACGTTGTGTGCAAAAGAACCGTTACAAAGTTAGCACATTTTACCACCCTTCAAAAAATGAGGCAACTTTACGTTAAGGTTTAGTATGTAAATTTCAACAAATATATTTGGTTTAATGTCTATGCAGTAAGTATCATTCATTTTGTTTCAAATAAGCCAAGAAGAATTAAAATTGAATGAAATATGAAAAAGATATCAACAAATCACGACCCCAAACTTTTGGCCGATACAGCATTTTGAGGTCTGACCCCAAACTTTTGGTCGATGACATCAAGGATTAATGTACTTAATAACTTTTTTTTCTAGATTTTTTAGCTAAGTTCTGTAAAAAGCAGTTGAAAGCTAATAGAAAATGGGTCATATTACCGCTCTCAACTTAAAATTTGGTCGACCCAACTTCCAACGACACTGCCGTAAGTTTATATTCATTTTTTTTGAAAATTTGGCAACTTTGGGTTAAGTTTACATACAAATTTTTTTGAAAAAGTTTCTTTTAAACCATGTTCAAAGTTTCTTTGACTTATTATCTTTTGAATGAAACCTAGGGTTTTGAAATCGGACGCAAATTGGCGGAGATATGGGCCTAAAAAAATGACATGTTGTATGTTGTCCATATTGCAGGACAGTGTGCACGATTCTGAATATTCGAAGCTATGACATAGTCTCTCTGGCACAAATACCTTAAAAAATCCCGCATGATTCTCAATGTACACAGAAATCTTTGGAATTCTGGGAGGCATATCTGGTCGAATCCTAAGAGGAATGTCAGCTGAAAGCTTGGTAGGGATCTCTGAAATAATCACAGAAGAAACCTCGGGAGGAATTGCTGTATAAAACCTGAGTGGAATGCATGAAAACCCTCCGAGAAGCCGGCAAGGGACCCGGCACGTATACCTGAAAGAATTCCACTAAGATTCTTTGAATATATTTCGACAGAACACTTTGAAAGTATACTAGGATGAATCTGTGAAGTAAATCTAGCAGAAATACATGAAAGAATGCTGGATAGAATTTCTGAAAGAGTCCATTCAGAATTTTCTAAAGCAATTCGGTCAGAAATCCCTGAAGTCAGTCCTGAAGGATTCATAGCAGGAATCCCGGAACGAATCTTTGAAGGTATTGCAGCACGAATCCCTGAAGGAATGCAAACCCTGCAAAAATCTTTGAAGAGAACCCAGCAGCAATCCGTACAGCAATTCCGGTAGCAATATCTGAAGGAATCCTGGGAGGAAATTTTGGAAGATTCTCGAAAGGAATGCCTGAAGAAATCCCGGAAAGAATTCCTAAAGGTATCTCGAAAAAAAAAACCTCATCTCATCTAATCTCATCTCAATTCTTCGTCCTATTGTCTAGCCTCTACCTTATTGTCTTCTCTGCCCTCTATACCAACCCTCTATCCTACGCTCTATCATAACCTTCAACCCTACCAACTGCCCTACTCTCTACCCTATCCATAACCACTGCCTTACCCTTGACCGTACCCTCTACTCTAACTCTTCGCCATACTCTCTATATTGTGCTTAATCGTACCGTCTACCCTACTGTCTACCTTAACCCTTTCCCTACATTCAACCCTACTCTCCATCATACCTACTTCTAACCTAACCCTCTATCCTTTTACTCATCAAGCCCGATCGATAGATACCCTCAATATTGCACGGTATCATAGCTCAAACTACCATTTCGTAGCCGCCATCTTAGATATGGTCCGCCATATTGGATGTCAAAATGGTGTCGAATATCAATTATTGACTTCTACTTATCAAACCCGATCGATTGATATCCATATTGCATGGTATCGCAGCTCAAACTACCATACCGTGGCCACCATTTTGGATATGGTCCGCCATTTTGGATTTCATAGTGGTGTCACATATTCGATTTTTGACTTCTATTCATCAAGCCCGATAGAAAGATACCCATATTGCATGGTATTATAGCTCAAACTACCATTCCGTGGCCGCCATCTTGGATTTCAAAATAGCGTCGGATATTCATTTTTGAGTTCTACTCATGAAGCCCGATCGATAGATACCCATATTTCATAGTATCCGAAGTAGCATTGCCGTTAAAAAGCATACATTCTGGAGTTTTGGCCACCATCTTGGAACCTAAGCCGCCATCTTGAATTCCAATACCCCTACTACCACCTCCACATCCTAAGGAATGTGTATGCCAAATATGATTGAAATTACTTGGCACTTTCCAGAGTTAAGCGGGAATATACATACATATATACTAGTGTGGGTCACCGGAACCGTTTTCTCAGATCAAAGCTTTTTTGGTTCCTTTTCGGGTCCTGAATATCTGTGCAAAATTTGAGCACGAACGGTTGCGTCCACACTTTGTGCATTGCAATTGAAATTTGTATGGGATTTTGTATGGGAAAACATACTTTTTTGTCTGAAACTTTTTAACCGATAGGGGAGACTAAGGAGACTTGATCCCTGGGGAGACTTGTTCCCCCCATATTTTCTAGGAATCAAACACAGTTTTCTTCTAGCATATTTTTTCCAAAACTACATCTTGACAGACCACAATGTTTTGGTTACAATTGATTTTGATTGTGCATTGCATTATTTTTTAATGGGTGATGGTTTGTTTTCAGTCCTTCAGAAATCTTTTAGGCGATTCCGAAAAATCTATAACTTTGTAAAAATTGAACCAAATCGTGCCAATTTTACAGCACATAGTGTAAATAAAATATGTACTATCAAACGTATTTATTCAAATAAGGCTGTTATATAAATATTTTAATTAATGCAGCTTGGTATATACAACAGTGACATGCAAGGATGGAAGAAAATCACTTCTAACGATAAATGATACACCATACGAACAATCAAAGATAGCCGTTGCTCTTGCGGTAGCATGATGCGACACCCTCGCGCTGTGCTCGTATCACAGAGCAATCAAACATCTGAGTTAATAAATTTTTAACTTAAAATAGTTTTTTAAAAAAAACTACAAAAACCTACATTAAGAAACTACAAAAACCTAATGACGTTCGGATAACCAACCAACCTCTTCAATTAATTAACTACCTAACACTGACTAATCAGTGTCAGTCGAGCCTCTGCCCTTTTATTGATTTATCATGTTTTGAATTCCATTTGTGTGTTTAGTCTTTCTTGTGTTGTTTAATTTAGCTGGAATGGGTGCTGCTGTACTGGCTGGTGTTGGCGCTAACTGCTGTGCTGGCTGGTGTGGTGCTAACTTCTGATGCACGCTTTATCGCGGGATCTATCGTTATCGGATCATGTTACAAGTCGCGATAAACTTTATTCATCACGATTATGACCACTTTTGCACCCGGAACCAAAATTCATGATCTGGAATATTACATCCATATGCAGATCGTGAAGCTTCAGCAATAAGAATGCACAAAAAGTGATCGAAAATAGAAATTTATCATTTCGACTTCATGATAACGATCGCATCGCGGCCGCATATGCCGAGCGATTCATTATTCGCGGAGCATGGTTTGTTATGAATGCTTGACGACAAAATTCTATCGTTGTTGCTATGATCGCGCGATGCCTTCCAACCGCGACACATTTGGGATCCTATCATGATCACTAGATTTCCATCCTTGGTGACATGGGGAGACTTGATCCCTCGAGGATTACACACACATTATACATGTGAAAAAGGGCCCATATAGCCGAGGCGGTAAACGCACGGGTATTCAGCATGACC
Source organism: Aedes albopictus (assembly GCF_035046485.1). Taxonomy (NCBI): domain Eukaryota; kingdom Metazoa; phylum Arthropoda; class Insecta; order Diptera; family Culicidae; genus Aedes; species Aedes albopictus. The sequence goes on from NC_085138.1 coordinate 164,260,605, forward strand.
ATGCTGAGGGTGACGGGTTCGATTCCCGGTCGGTCCAGGATCTTTTCGTAAAAGAAATTTCCTTGACTTCCTTGGGCATAGGGTATCTTCGTGCCTGTCACACGATATACGCATGCAAAATGGTCATTGGCAGAGGAAGCTCTCAGTTAATAACTGTGGAAGTGCTCATAGAACACTAAGCTGAGAAGCAAGCGTTGTCCCAGTGAGGACGTTACGCCAAGAAGAGGAGAGGAGGACATGTGAAAAAGAAAATTCCATTCGGAAGCCTCTATTTACTCAAATTCTAGTATATTCATTGATAAACCATGTCAGAAAATTATTATTTTATTACACACCATAAAAAGAGGGATCAAGTCTCCCCATTTTCAAAATACAGCATAACCTTAACAATTTTACGGAAATATTATAATTTCAAATTCACCATATTCATCAAAAATACAAGAAAACTTGAAATGAAAATGAATAGGCAGCTTCTGGGGTTATTTTCCCTTTAAATTAACCATGTGTTCAAAAGGGATCAATTGTGGCCCATTTTTAAAAAAATACATCATAAGACATGCCTCCATAAAAACACAGTTTTGAAAACTTTAACAATAATTTAAAGTCCTTCTGTTGTGTATAAACTTGCAATAGATGTTTACCTTCCATTCTGTGCGAAAAACGGATCAAGTTTTGTGTATTTCTTGAAATTACAGGCAAATTAAGAAAAAGTGATCAAGTCTCCCCAGTCTCCCCTACTGTAAAATGATAGCCTAGGATGTTCTGAAAAACTTTGTTGAAGACCGCAAAGCGATCCGATGCTTGTGAAAATAGTTTTAACCAACGAACCGCATGCATGTGTTTATGTTTTAACATGTAAAGGAATAACAATAGCAACAAAATCATGCTGTTTCGCCAAACAATGCCAACGCTATAACTTTTTTCATAAGCATCAGATCACTTCGCGGTCTTCGACAAAGTTTTTTCAGGACACCCTAGGCTATGCTTTCACTTTATCGGTTACATGGATTCAAAGATTCAAAGGGCCCATATAGCCGAGGCGGTAAACGCACGGGTATTCAGCATGACCATGCTGAGGGTGACGGGTTCGATTACCGGTTGGTCCAGGATCTTTTCGTAAAGGAAATTTCCTTGACTTCCTTGGGCATAGAGTATCTTCGTGCCTGCCACACGATATACGCATGCAAAATGGTCATTGGCAGAGGAAGCTCTCAGTTAATAACTGTGGAAGCGCTCATAGAACACTAAGCTGAGAAGCAGGCTTTGTCCCAATGAGGACGTTACGCCAAGAAGAGAGAGAGAGAGAGAGAGAGGATTCAGAAAAAAATCGAACTTGTTATGAGAGAAATGCAAAAAAGTATGTTTTCCCATGTAAAACGTCATACAAACTTCAAACGCGATGCGCAAAACGTAGACAAAACCGCTCGTGCCCAAATTTTGCACACCTATTTGGGTCCTTAAATAGCATAGCATAGCATAGCATAGCATAGCATGAATACTTGCACAAATCTTGGATGGAGTTGCAAAGTTGAATATTTCCATTGACATTGCTGATGTCGCTACTATCTACAATGTCATAGATTCACTCAGCTCCACACACCTGGCCAAGTCCTTGCAAGCATTTATAAATCCCTTCATCAACTTAGAAAGAGCCCAAAACTGAAGCATCTTCCAATAGATGAAAGGATGTTGAAAATAGCGAATTTTCAACTTATCTGCAGTTATAAAGTAAATATACTGAAGTAGAATTATTTATAAATAAATAATATTGGAAAGATCTCACCAATTGTTGTGGGGTTTTTGTGGTTAAATGCCGATCATCTAATTGTCTTGATTAATGTTCTTCTCTGTAAAGAACAACACAATACTCAGCAAAGAACAACACAATACTGAACACTAAACACCCGCGCATCTATTGTTTTGATTTTCACTCGAGACAATAGCGAACGCGATCGATTATGCTGCCATACTCACCCCTACACCTATTTGGGTCCTAAAATGGGATCAAAAATCAGGCCAAACATTGCAATAGGTCCTATCTGTATTTGAGAGGCTCTCTTTGTTCACTTTCTCTTTCAATTATTGCAATGTAATGGTACACTTTTCAACTATTTTTGCAGTACAAATCAAAAGACGATTGTTTTGACCAGAGTGGGTCATCGTTTACATGGAAAAATGAAAAATTCAATGGTATTCCATCAGATCAAAGCATTTCAGGCCAAACATGTCTAAAGGTCCAATCTGCAGAAGAGAGGCTCTCTTTGGTTTCCCTCTCTTTCTTTAATATCTCAGCTGTTTATTTGTATTATGACTGTCTCCTTGCATTGAACGATGCACAGAAAGAAATCATGAAAATTAAACAACACGTAAGTTAAGCATCGACTGAAAATTATAGCAGAAGCTACACAATTACAGCCACTTACCGTGAGATGATACTGTCCGCTCAGTAATCAGCCAATCATGCGTACTGTTTACAGATTTTGAGACATATTCGCTTGAAATTTACATGCAGTAACGTAAACGAGAACAGCTACGCTCAGTCGTCTGCCTCGCTGCTGAGACTGCTCTCTCTCGCTCTCTGTGGCCGAAGCGGTACAACAGTTTGTTCCTTTATGGTGGAACATGTTTATTTTTGATTGCCTTCTCTTCAGCTTGTTGAGACAGCCTAGAGGGGTTAGGCGTGAACTCTCACTCGGAAGATCTGAGTTCGATTCTCGTATAAAGGTTTTTTTAAGTTTTTCTGAAAAGTCGGTGCTATAATTAACACTTTTCTCTCAGCAATCAGCAGTGTAATTTTAAGATCACACATAAATTTCTATCGAACACGATGGAGGTCAATTTGTTACATTCAGTTCGTCATAAATTTACAGATTTTGTTCGTACTGTGTAATATATACATTCGTATATACATATAAACATACAAATAGACAAACATACAAACATATAAACATACAATCATACATACTTCGACTTTTGTATATATAGATTAACAACTCTGCTGATGAAATAAACTATAAATTTTTAACCATTGTCAAGATTCCGAGGATTTTTTGTGCATTAGAAATGAAGCGCATAGATCGTGACAATATATAACACAGCGCAACATTTTTTTGTCTCAAGAGCAAACTTATCCCAAGTAACCACAAGCATTATATCATAACATTAATTCAATCGTATTATAGTTTAGCTAATGCAAGATAACTTTTATTCTACATCTGTCAAGTAATGAGGCGTTTAATCTACATTACGAAAGCATTGAAGCATTATGGGATTTTGACAGTTCGTTATAGTTCTATATGGCCGTTGTTTAATGCTTCATTGCATTATCATGTTAAAAGCTTTATGGCAATCAATAATGCAAGCATTTATTACTTTATATATGCCTTTACTAAAGCTTCCATCACTGTAAACAGAAAAAAACACTAAGTTCGCAGAAAAAACTGTAAAACATTTTTAGAAACTGAACCATTCAAAAGAAAAGAAAAACAAACCCAAATTTTCATGGACTGCTGCGTAGCACTTAGATTATCATGCTCAGATGTTGCTGTTTGAAAATTTATATAATGTATGGTTTTTTGGGTTCCTGGTTGGGACATGAAGACAATCAGATGCTGAGGGAACAAAACTTATGTGGGGTATCGGTTTCCTTATTAAACATAGTGCTCCGATTTCATAAAATAAAGGATTGAAGCGCTGTTTGTATTGTTTCATTGTGTTTTTAGAGCACGTATGAAAACAAAAAGAATAGAATCAACACAGACGAATTCATATCTTAATGTTATCTTCGTTTGTGGAATCAATCGGTTCTGCAATCGTTTGTTTTCAACTAGGATGAGTTTGGGAGGATAAGATAGCATGCCGACCCCAGCACAACTTTTAAAGCTGCTGAAAACACAACTCAATAAGGCACGAGCTGAGTAAACGTTACTTTATGTTGCACATTTTTTCAGGTGCAAAATACATGGTCATCGTAGCACACAGCGTTAGCGCGTCCGACTTCCATCGTGGTCCAGTTTCAGCAGTCTTGGTTCAATTCCCGAAATAGAATAAAAAAAATCAGAGTAAGAGTATCGGAACAGGTATGGGTAGATAAAAAAAAAGAAAAATGACAAAAATACTTTTTTCCTTTTGTTGACATGATGTCTTAAGTATACATTCCATATGATTTCATTGCATTAGCTATATGGTAAAAGCATTTTATATGCTTTAGCAATAACCATAGTAAAGCTTGCTTTAAATCAACAATAGTAGCGCCACTTTCGACTTTGAACCTACTTTAATGATACCTAAACGACAAGACAACTTTATATAGCATGTCATATAATACACTATAAAGCGAAATTAATGCTCTATATCCAGCGTCATGGTTACTTGGGATGTGTTTCCGAATGATTTTGGGCCGCTGAATCCGAATCCGGGCTCAGATTTGCTCTAACACGTCACAATTTTGAGCTATACCTCAATTTATAGGGCAAAATATGCGATTTTGGGCTTTTTTGACTGCTAGCCATTTAGCATGGAAATATATTTTTCAATCAATCAAAGGATAAATTGGTCAATTAACATCTAAATTAACGACTCATGCAACATATTTCGTTTTACCAAATCAAATTTAATAGTTTTAAGCGATTTATGTTAGGTACGATATTTCCCATACAAGTCACCCTCCAAAAGTTGCATGCAAGTTTACATACTAACATAAAATGCTTAAATCTCTCAAATTTGATTAGGTAAAACGAAATATTTTGCATGAGTCGTTAATTAAGATGTTAATTGACCAACTAACCTTTTGATTGCTTAAAAAAAATATTTCCTTGCTTAATGGCTTGCAGTCAAATAAGCCCAAAATCGCATATTTTGCCCTATAAATTGAGGTATAGCTCAAAATTGTGACGTGTTAGAGCAAATTTGAGTCCGGATTCGGATTCAGCGGCCCAAAATCCTTCGGAGACACATAAGTTTGCTCTTGAGACAGACCAAAAGCTATTTTTTGTTACGCTGTGTAATCTTTGCAGCATCGTTTAGTGAACCAATCACAAACTACACTCTGTTCCATAACTATAGATCCATCTAATATTTATTTGCTACTTATTTAAAGTGCAACTGATTATTTTATGCACTATGCCATTATGATCACCCATGTACCTTACACATACTACCATGTAATTTTATTCATGCACATGTGTGTATACAGATAAATTTTAAAAAACTGAAAACCCTTTGTTTCATTACTATAGATCCAATACATGTAAGTCATTCGTTGTGGCTAATCAACGCGTTGTTCTAGGTTCTGTGCTCAGGTTTATTTCGGCGTTGTATTGTTACGTGTAATCTTCAATTTATAATATGCCGTGTGCAAAATAAATATCTGAAGTTGAAATAAGAAAGATTTTGACACATCAAGACAGGTGTTTAACAGTGTGAAATTTCTCGTCGTGTAAGCAGATTTTATCGTGCCCTAGTAATTTTCTTTCAAGATCCAATTCAATACGGCAGAAACAAAATACGACGAAGCTGTCTAATTGCACAAAACGGAATAAGGATCGCAATCAATTCGCTAAAAAGTTTGAACTAGTTGAAGAAAGAACTAGGTAGCACTAGACGTCTCGCGTTTGACAATTTATAAAGTTCTGAAAGAATGTCCACACGATCAACGTGAAAAAATGGAATGAACTACACAACTTTTGAGCCATCATAAGGATTCGTGCTCAAAATTTGATTACGATAACATGCGATGAGATTGGAGTAAATTTGGTACTACAGTTGACACCACATCTTGAAATTCATCTTGTACCGACTTTTCGAACCCTTTATGCAGAATACCCCCCAAGTAACCAAAAGTTCCGCTTCCCATGACAAAATGCACTTTCAAGTTCCGCGAAGTTCAGATAAAGTTTCAAATGGAACTTTCTGGCTGCTTAAGAGGCTAACGATGAGCCTTGCTGGAACTTCGGTCAAAAGTTCCGGCAAGGCTCATTGTTAGCCTCTTAAGCAGCCAGAAAGTTCCATTCGGAACTTTATCTGAACTTCGCGGAACTTTAAAGCTGCTTAAGATGCTACTCGGAACTTTGTCGGAACTTTCAAGTTCATAGAAGTTCAGTTCAGTAGCATTGTGTTTCAATGAAGACTAAATTTATTTCTTTTAGAGAAAACAACTGTTTAATCATACACGAATAAAAGACAAATATGAAATTATCAAATCAATGAATACTAGGCTTGAACAAAAAAAAATGCCGCCCATCGGATTCGAACCGATAGTCGCTGCGTGAGAACCCTATGCTCTACCGTATTACCCCGCTAATACGACACCGACTGTTGTCGAATAACCGGGGTAAACTTTTAATTCGACAAACTGGTCACCCTACACCATCATGATCATTGAATTTCGGCAACTCTATTTTTGTTTTTGTTTCGATTTCCTGATTTGTTATGAAACATAATTTAAACAGATAATGCGGTGGTGCGAATGAAAATCTCGTTCTTTCTACGATTATTGCCATCCTCAGTTCATTCCGGGGTGTCTCCAGGCGGTTTGGGTGTAGAATAGCACCAACTCAGAACTTCCGGAATTGCCAGCTGCAGGAGGAGCTGCTGCGGGTGGGAGTATAAGCGCAATATCAAACTGTTTTGCATTTACAGTGTACATCGCTGTGACATTCGAACACTTTTTAATTCGACATGTGTCGAATAAGCGGGGTACGAATTAAAAAGTGTCGTATTAAAACGTGTCGAACGAACGGGGTAAGACGGTACCACAGTACTACAGCTGCGATTGAGTGGACAGTAGGTAAAGTCTGACTTGAATCGATATTCTGTCGGCAGCTAGTTTTGCATATTTGTACAGTAGTGAAGTTAGCTTGACTTTGTCAAGTGTCTTCAGCAGCGCAGTGGTAAGTCGGCAGGCTATCACGCAGAAGGATCCAGTTCAAATCTACATAGCAGCATATGTGTGAAAATATAATTATCAGAAGCAATTTCCAGACGTGAAACACAAACCCACCAACAGGGTTGTGATTCTGAAGAACACATTTTTGTTTCTATATGAATTTTGTCAAAGTTCTGTCAGAAGCTGCTTAGAAGGCTATCCAGCGTGCTTTTGTGAACTTTCAAGTTCCAAAATTACTTAAAAATGAAGCGGCTAATGAGCAACTTCGAACAAGCTGCTTAGCTTATAAAGTACCCTTTTATCTGAACTTTTGGTTACTTGGGCCTCTTCGAATGAGTGTATTCAGTTTTGTACTTTTTAATTCTGCCCTCTATACGGCGGCATAGAGGGCGAAATTAAAAGGTTCAAAAAGTGGAGCGGACCTGGTGTGATGGTTAGAACACTTGACTATCACGCCGAGGACCTGGGATCGAATCCCACTCCCGACAAACTCACAAAATGTGGGTTCTTCCTTCGGAAGGGAAGTAAAGCGTGGGTCCCGAGATGAACTAGCCAAGGGCTAAAAATCTCGTTAATACAGATAAAAAAAAAAAAAAAAAAAAAAAGGTTCAAAACTGATTACAGTTCATGTATCACTTGAATATCACTTTATCTTCATATCTTTATTCGATCCCGATGGTTTTTGTTCTAGGTTTTCTCTCGATTTGTCAATATACTATTTTTACAGGTTACTGTACCTGGTTTCCAAGGTGCAAATTATTCTGAGAAGGTGAAATTATATCTGTTTGGTGAGGAAATTTCCTAGTTACATAAGTTTTAAAATTGGTTCTTCATTTCGATCTCTAAATTATTCAACAAATTACAGTTCATTCTGCTCATCTCGATATATCGAGATAGGATAGTCCTTCAACATGCGGCGAATCAACTGTTATTTGTTTAAATATTTGTTTGATTGGCTTCTCAAGACATATTTGACACTTTGGGAGACCTTTTAGATCGAAAAGAAGTTCAGCTTGTATCGACCGAATGGCTTATTGTTTCGTACTGGAGAGATTTGCGAAAATAACAACGTTACTTCTCAAGAAATCTCTCGGAAGTGGCGGCATGATGGTATGGAGAGGGTTCTGTCGACTTGAATGGACGGGCATTCAGGGATGTGCCGAGCTTCTGAACCTAAAAAAATATACTATCGTTTCTTGCAGCAACGCCGTTAAACAAATTAGACAACGTTTTATCAAGATCATGAATACACTTATTCACATGGTTCAAGCAACTATGGCTTTGTTTCGTGAATAGCTTATTCAGATTAAAGAATGGCCAGCTTCTTACCCTGACCAGAACCCAATTGAGAATTTGTAGGGTTGATTATAAAAGCAGTGTGTAAATAAAATAAGCAGTACGGATGTTTCTCAAACCTAAACCGTGTAGTTGTTTGAACGTGGAATAAAATCCATTCAAGCTAATTTAAAGTATCCTGGATAGGCTGTTTGAGCTTATTAAGAACAAAAGGGAGACTACTCATTATTGATATGTTGAATGTTTTGTGTAGCTTATATTAGCTAGAATAAGTTCTCGCTTGGATCTATTGTTATGGAACAAGGGAATTTATATTAGATTATTTATCAGATTCAGAGAACACATGTAATATAGAATAATTATTTTTGTAATTGCGTTGCGAATTCCCCTACTTTTCAATCGCGGAAACAATGTTAAAATGGCCTACTTTTCTTCACTGAAGCAAAGGTGCCGAAAAGTACTACTTTTCGGCACTCTTTAAAGTGCTGAAAAGTAGTACTTTTCGGCACTTTTGCCAGCACACACTTTTTGTTAAGTACCGCTACTTCCGTAGATACAGTTGCTGCTTCTACATGCACTGAGCAGTTCGAATCCAAATCAGGACGATTCAGATTCTGATTAGAACTGCCAATCAGGCATAGAAGCAGAAACTGAACCTACTTTTGCTTTTGCTTATGATGCTGCATGACGACGACGGGAGCTTGAAAACTTGCGACAGTTGGCCTACCATAGCCTACCTGATCGAAGAAAATACTATGCACTACGTCCTGTCGCGCATGGATTCTCGCACGTGGTTGCTTCTGATACACGTTTGTGTGGCTAGAGAGATTATACTGTACGGGTATTTTTGCAATTACAAAAAACTTTGTATGCAACGCGTTGCAAAACTCGATTTTTTCAGCACTCGTCGTATTTATCCAACTCGGCAAGCCTCGTTGGATAAACGTACAACTCGTGCTGAAATGCACGAGTTTCATTTTGCAACTTGTTGCATAAATAACTATTTTCTCATGTCTACTCTAAATAATGAATTAAACAGGAGAACAATATGATTCGAATTCATTCTACATATCCGAGTATCCAAAATAATTGTTTGGATCTATAGTTATGAAACATAGTGTATATTGTCCACTATGAGTAAGGTATGGGTATGGAGAACATCTTCTCTGAAGAAAGTATTCTAAAATTTTCCAAAATTCTGGAGATACTCCGTGAGATACTCACATCAAAAGGACTGTCCTATTTATAGGACGTTGGGCGTTCGGGGCATCTGTCCTATAAATAGGACGCTGGGCGAATATGAGTTAACTGGACCAGATAGATTTCATATCGTAGCTTTGTATAATTAAAGAAGTTACTGTTATACCGGTAGACTTTAGGATCCAAACTCAAGAACAGTTAAGGTTATTTAGGATATCCATAAAAAATATTCTGCATCATATTCTACCGTTTCTATGCTGTTGAGCACCAAAATGCGTAGAAAAAAAAAACTCTAGAATAACGCTTGGAAAAAATCCGGTTTCAAAGGGTTAAATACCCTGTTTTATATTCGGTATGATAAATAATAGCGCTGAAAATTGCAAAAAAAATATGCACATGCCCGCCCCTCGACAACTCATTTTGAAAATGCTGGCATTTCGTCAATTTTCATCCGATTTTTTGAAGTCGCCCTTTATCGATCATAATATGGTGCAAGTTTATTACATTCAAGTGGTCATGTAATATCCGGAACCATTCCAGAGATATTCCTAAACGGTTTCTTTAATCCGGTTCTGGTTCTAGCGATGGCTATGAACTTATGATTATGAATACATGAGTTGTATGTATATGTAGAGTAGAGAAAGTAGATAGAAAGATACAAATTAGTCGGAATGGGATGGGTCAATGATTGAACCCATGATCTTTTACATACGAACGAGACGTGGAAAACCACTAAGAGCATCAAACCCACCTTAGCATAATATCCCAGTATTCAATATGGAAAAACTGAAAAGTATTATGTATAATCTTGAGAACCATTGAAACCCCCTTATTTTACAACATTGAAAAAGTGAAGAAATATGATGAAACTTTCCGAAGACAGCATATGGTCCGCTGCACGAATTTATGCTGGCTTGCTTACTCTCACAGAAAATTTGACGATTGAGCAGTGCCGACACCGCTCTATTGTTAAATTTCGTGTGAGTGTAAGAAGCCTAGTATAAATTCGTGCAGTAATCCATAGTTAGATTAGAACCGTCGTGTTTTTTTTTTAAATAAATACGGCTCAGGGACTATTGTGCACATACGCGCCAACTTGTGACGTAGTTGGAGGGGCAAGGCCTCTAACTAGTCAAAATAGTCGATGAAAGTTGCATTTTCCTCAATTTTGAAGAGCTTTGGGGCCGTACACAAATTATGTCACGCCTCTAGGGGGGAGGGGGGGTTTTGCAAAACGTGACGACCCTTACAAAAACAATTGAGGTCCCATACAAAAAGTGTGTCATAGGGGGAAGGGGGGGGGGGGTTGAATAAGGTTGATTTTTGCGTGACATAATTTGTGTATCACTCCTTTGAAACACCCCCCCCCCCCTTAAAAGCCAAAAGTTGGCGCGTATGCTTGTGCAAGACCATTATACAATCTATTCATAAATTTTGCTACGAACATCGCAAAGAATCATGCATATACATACATTCTACTTACCTTACCTTGATACCTTGTTGGCTACAAAGTAACTTTACTCCAATGCCGAGCGTATAGTAGAGCACCATCTTCGTCGGTCTTGGGCGATGTTCCTCCAGTTTCCCCGAACGTGTAGGGATCGTAGATCTTCTTCAACCGCGTGCAGCCAGCGAGTTTGCGGCCGCCCACGAAGTCGCCTACCTCTACCGGGTTCTCTGCTGAATATTGTTTTCGCTATTCTTTCTTCCGACATTCGCACTACGTGTCCAGCCCACTGAAGTCTGCCGTATTTTATACGTTTCACAATATTCGCATCTTCGTACACTTGGTACAACTCGTGATTCATGCGTCTGCGCCACACTTTATTTTCTTGTTTCCCACCGAGAATTGTCTGCAGCACTTTGCGCTCAAAAACTCCAAAAGCTTTTCGGTCTACCTCCTTTAACGTCCACGCTTCGTGACTGTAGAGGGCAACCGGAAGAATCGGTGTCTTATACAGAGCGAATTTTGTTTGCGTTTGCAAGTTACGGGACCTAAGCTGGCTACGCAATCCGTAAAAGGCCCTATTCGCAGCTGCAATACGCCTTTTCACTTCACGGGAAACGTCATTGTCACATGTCACAAGTGTTCCAAGATAAACAAATTCTTCAACAACTTCAAACACTTCCCCATCAATCACTACCTCAGCACTAACACCACTAGGCCTGCTTCTGCCTCTACCCGCTATCATGTACTTCGTCTTGGTAGAGTTAATCGTCAAGCCTATCCTCGCTGTCTCTCTCTTCAGAGGAGCATAAGCTTCCTCCACTGCCCTACGATCGATGCCGATGAGATCAATATCGTCCGCAAAACCGAGGAGCATGTGCGACCGTGTGATGATAGAGCCATTCCTCTGCACGCCTGACCTCCTAATCGCTCCTTCGAGTGCAATGTTGAACAATAAATTTGAAAGAGCATCCCCCTGCTTCAATCCATCCAAGGTCACAAACGACGTAGACACTTCGTCCGCGATCCGAATACTTGATTTTGATCCATCCAGCGTTGCGCGTATCAGCCTAATTAGTTTCGCCGGAAAACCATGTTCTGACATTATCTGCCAAAGCTCATTTCTTTTCACTGAATCGTACGCTGCTTTAAAATCAATGAACAGATGGTGAGTCTGCAAGTTATATTCCCGAAATTTATCTAGGATCATCCGCAGGGTAATCATTTGATCCGTCGTTGATCGGCCCTCACGAAAACCAGCCTGGTATTCGCCGACGAAGGACTCCTCAAGAGGTCGCAGTCTGTTGAACAGGACACGCGACAGTATCTTATACGCCGAATTTAAAAGGGTAATCCCTCTGTAATTGGCACACTCCAGTCTGTGCTCTTTCTTGTAGATTGGGCATATGAGGCCATCCAACCAACTGGTGGGCAATTCTTCATCCTCCCAAATCTTTATAATAATCTGGTGGATTGATTGATGTAGCTGCTCGCTTCCGTGCTTAAGAAGTTCGACCGGGATCTCGTCCTTCCCAGCAGCCTTGCTGTTCTTCAGCTCCTTAAGGGCCTTTTTAACCTCATCCAGTGTTGGTGGTTCCACTGCTTGACTGTCATCCATTATGTTAATCCTGTTCCTGGGTGCTCCTTCGCTGCTACCATTCAACAAATCTTCGAAGTGCTCCTTCCACCTGGCTGCCACCATTGTTTTGTCTGTCAGCAAATTTCCTTCCCGGTCATTGCACATGGCGGGCACTGGCGCAGTCTTGTGCCGCGCGCCATTGACAGTTGCATAAAATCTCCGCATATCGTTCCTGTCCATACTTTCCTGCGCTTCAGCAATAACACTCTCTTCGTGTTGCCGTTTTTTCCTGCGGTGGATTCGTTTCTCTTCTGCTCTTGCAACCCTGTACCGCTCTCTGTTCTGCCGGGTACCGGCCACTAGCATTCGACTTCTGGCGGCATTCTTTTCGTTCGTCGCTCGTTGGCAGTCCTCGTCAAGCCAACCATTACGTTGGCGTCACTGAGCGGTACCTATCACCTCCTGCGCTGTTGTTGTCACTGCTTCGTGGATACTTCCCCACAAGCTGTTGACATCTCCAGATCCGTTGGTCTCTCCTATCCTCTCGTCTAGCTTCTGATGGTACTGTGCAGCAACCCCTTCGGCTGACAAGCGCTGGATATTGAAACGCATCGTCCTGTTGTTTCTTGAACTCGTGACGCTGGATAATCGCGCCCGAATTTTAGCGGCTACAAGATAATGATCCGAGTCGATGTTCGGGCCTCTGTAGGACCTCACATCTATGACGTCCGAGAAATGTCGCCCGTCGACCAGCACGTGGTCTATCTGGGAGCAAGTATCACCACTCGGGTGTCGCCAGGTGTGTTTTCGGATATTCTTACGTGCGAAGTAGGTACTGCTGATTGCCATCCCTCTAGCAGCAGCGAATGTCACAAGGCGCAGACCATTATCGTTGGTAACAGAATGAAGGCTTTCCGTTCCAATGACAGGCCGAAAGATACTTTCTCTGCCGATCTGCGCATTTGCATCTCCGATGACTATTTTGACATCTTGTTTTGGGCACTCTCCGTAGGCCTTATCAAGGCCCTCATAGAACTCATCCTTCATGTCATCGGGTTTGTCGTTCGTTGGCGCATAGATGCTGATCAGGCTGTAGTTGAAGAACTTGCCCTTCATCCTCAACACACAGATTCGGTCGCTTATCGGCTTCCACCGAATAACTCGCTTCATATGCTTCCCGATCACTATAAAGCCAACTCCGCGTTCTGCCTTATCGCCGCCGCTGTAGTAGATGTGGTACTTGAATTAAGTGTTGGCGATAGGATCCACCGCTCGGAATTCGCGATCTCCAGTTTTGGGCCAGCGTATCTCCTGGATAGCGGCCACATTAACGCCGACATTCCGCAGTTCACGAGCCAGGAGCCCAACACGTGCGGGTTCATTCAACGTTCTCACGTTCCAAGATCCGACTTTCCAATCGTTGTCCTTTATTCGTTGCCGGGTCTGTTGCCGTTGAATCAATCCGTTTACTCTACTATTGCTTTTCTGGGTGTTTGAAGGTTTTCAGCAGGCTACCTTACCGGGGCCGCGCTGCCTACATTGCGTTGAAGGGGCTGCCTTCTTAGGTATAGCTGACGCAATACAGCATTTCATACTCAGCCGCTGGATGCCAGAACAGACGCTGTTTGAGCCGCACCTCCTTGGTGAACAGACGCTCGGATCGTACCTCCTCAATCTAGCTGAAGTCAGAAGGACAACAGTGCCCAGGCTGCACTACCAGCTAAGCACACAACTCTTAGCTGGCGGTCTTTGTCATCGTTTGACCCGTGGAAGCATGAGGTAGGAACTTGTGAGGACCAGAGCTATGTTGGACGCTCTTTTTATATCGACTCACCGTTTTGCAGCCCGAAATCACAAACGACATCGAAGGGGGCGAAAATTTTAAAATTAGAAATTGGGGGGCGAAAAATCCAACAAGGGGGCGATTTTCCGAAAACCATTTTAAATGATTTTGGGTATTTTTTGACATTTTCGGTCTCTTTGTCAAGAGGAGCTTTGTCATTGTCTGAAAGTTGGTCGAACAAATCAGCTCGATTGGAAAAGTTTTGAAAACCTAATCTCAACTCAAGTACAACTATTTGGACCCCAGGCGCCTTTCAGAGCTCGTCTTTGATGGAACACACTCAGCGAGGTGACGAAACTGAGGCCAAGAAAAGGGATATCTTCTTAGGTTAAAGAAATACAAAACTTGTGTGTCCTTGATTTGACTCAGGTATAAATTGAAAACGCGTTTTTTAAGCATTCATATATTCCAAGATATAGAGAAGCTCTGAAAGTATATTGATTTTACCAGAGTTTTTCAATCGTATTTTGAGATTTTCTGATAGAATTTTAAACAAAATTTGGGATCTTAAGATTGTATTGAAGATTCTTATGCCTTTTTCTTTCTTTGATTTTACAAATATCCTATTTAGTAAAATTGCTGGAATTTTCCACTGTACTTGAAAGTTTTTTGTTTTATTATTTGGCATATTAATTACGAAATTATCTAATTTACGGTGAAATTTCAATCTTCATCGAACTTTCGGAGTTTCTTTGAGAAAACCAAGACGACTTATAAAGCTGAATCCTAAAACCCTACCATCTATTCTTCCTTCTTCGATATTTGGGAATAATTTTATTAAGAAGTTACATTTCCTTGAAATTCTAGCAAAAAATATGATTCAGAATGCTATTTATTCACGATTTTATATTATAAATTGAGGAGCCCTCTTCTTCCGATTTCAAGCTTTCTTTCATGAACTGATTAAGATTATTTTTATGATGATTAGAAAAAAAATACAATAAATCGGAGAAAATTGGGTTGATTTTGAATCTCTATACATTTTGTATGTTATGAAAAATTGGTGAAAAACTTTAAACCTCATTTACTTGAAAGTGGGTTGCTTCTAACTCTCTCAATTTACAGCTGAAAATTAAATGAAAATATAATATTATTTTGCGCACGTCAAAACATTAAGAAAATAAAAAAAATACAGTGAAAAAGTAGGTTTTGTTCTAGTGGCTAACAAAATAGACAGAATTTGTAGATTTTAATAATAAAATTTCAAATCGTATTTGAAAAAAAGCAAGCTTAGGGGGGCGAAAATATTTTTCAACAGCTTCAAGGGGGCGATTGCTCCGACAAGTTTGGGAACCATTGGTTTAGATAGTCCATCCAAAACATCATCAGAGATTTTTAAGGAGTAGGGTCTGGGATCATTTGGGCACGAGCACCTATTTTGGGCACTGGCTGCTAACGCAGTCAATTTACTGGTTGATTTGATTTTTGAGACACGATCAGATACGCACAGCATCTAGCCATGCTCAAAAATACAAGTCGATCGGATTGAAATTAATTGAGTTATAGCAGCAAGTGCCCAAAATAGGTGCCCCTGCTCAGATGGACCCAGACCCTATCTACCGTAAAAGTCTATAAATTCTGTTCTACATGAACATTTAATTAATGTAGTTTAACCTGTATTATTTTCAAGAGCCTGTGAAAACATAACAAACAGAACAGAGTTTTGAAAATCTGAACAGTTACTATTTACAGGAAATATGGATTTTAAGTTCTCGCGTTTAGTATCATACAGGCGTATCTACAATGATCGATTTCTCTTCATCTATGTTCTCTTCGGATTATTCCGGAAAATACGACAAATATTCGGATGATCTCTCGGCGTGTTTCAGCAAAGGACGACTAGGACTAGCATCTAAAACAACAAAAACAACCGAAAATTATTTGCTGACCAAATATTAACCAAACAGAAAATCGATGAACAGAAATCGATAATTGTAGATACGCCCGTATGATACTAAGCTAAGCGAGAGTTATTCATATCAGAGTTGAATATGTTTGAATCGAATGTACATTTTTTCAACGATTTGAATTTGAAAAAATACGGCTTTCATTGATTTCTCAAATCACTGCATGCTACATCTGTTGGTCTGTTCTGATAATAACTAATCCCAACCATGAAATTGAACGGCCATCTTACTCAACATCATGCATCTGTTAACCACCAATAATGCTACCATTCGATTTTTCATTTTTATTCAAGTTACATTTTATCTATCATAAAAGCCTTGAAACGATCCTAGGATTCAATAAAATAACATTTGTTTAGCCATTGTCGCTCACACATTGTTATAATGCATGCAGCAACGAAAACACGAATCGGGATTCCTTTGGCACAGACAGAGCACGATTGAGGACAATCAAACTAACACCTGGCCCCGATCGTTGCCTGCAGGACCAAATTTACCCAATAATGCACGCACTCTTCTTCAGCTGATCGAGTGCCTGCCCGATTGTCCCCAAGCAAAGCGAATGAAAAACCTCTCCAGCCCAGACCCAGACACAATGTCTCCGATCGACTTCTACATTCTTAAGCCCGGTGTTGATCGAATTCGCCCGGCAGATCCTTGAAGCTCTGTGTAATTGGCTTTGATCGTTGCCTTTTGAAACCTGCATTGTGTCCGTAATTTGACATAATTGCTGATTGTCACTGAGGCAGTATAAAGCCCCGAAGGAAGGTGACCTCCATTCATACGGGCATGTAATTTATGACACACGAGTTAGTTTCCTTTGAAGGCATCTGATCCAAAGTGGATAGAAACGCATTTTCTTTCTGGTGGCAGTGGCGGCAAAAAAGTTTCAATTGCCTAGACCTTGCAATGTCTAAAATCCTCAACCAAAAAAAAAACGCAACGCAATCCGATTAGGTTCGTTTGTTGCGTTCTCCCACTTTGCGCACGTGTTGCGCGAGAGGACCAACAACCACGCACACCACGTGTCCGACAAGGATAACATTATCTGCTTCCCCTATGGTGCACGAGTGGAAAAAGAGGAGGAGTCAGCAGCTCGCACGAATCCTTCTTTGGATAGGGATAGGTCCTTTCTCGGCCAGGTGATTTGAGCGAGCACGGCTGTTCTTTCTTCCATTCTATTCCCTTCCTGCGAACAATGATCATTTCGTCTGTTCTGACTGAATATCTAAGAATGTTTGAATCGATTTCTGAGTCAGTAAGTACGCCTTTTGTAATAAATTGTTGCTTTAATTCTATTCAACATTGAATTGACGGCATATAAAAATGGAGTGCAGTTGATAATTGTTTCAAAGCACAGAGAACAGACACTATGTTGTGTTTAAAGTGAAATGTGAACCTGTAAAGCGTGTATCGATCGAAAGCTGAGCCAAATTTTGTTGAACAGCTGGCTCACAAATCAATAATCTTAAGCTTTGTGGTCTATCCGGATCAATGACTTGGGTACTTACTGCTACTATGCGCCCGTTGAATCCACATCGAATGATTTTTTCTCCAGTTACCCTAGTGGGTAAGGCTATGGATCGCCAATCCGGAGACGGCGGGTTCGATTGCCGTTCCGGTCGGGAAAATTTTCTCGACTCCCTGGGCATAGTGTATCATTGTATGTACTTGCCACAAAATGTACAAATTTATGCAATGGCAGGCAAAGAAAGCCCTTCAATTAATAATTGTGGAAGTGCTCTCAAAACACTAAGTTGAAGCGAGGCAGGCCAACCCAACTAACAATCACCAGCCGCGAACAAGCATGCATGCTGAATTGTTGCTTTATAATAGTAATTATAGCTGTACTAAATTATGCTGTACACATTACTGTACAAATGCTATTTCAATTAAAAAGGTAGCCATTGCTCATCTTTTCGTATTGGTATTAACAATGATAATTTGAAACACTTTTCAAGTGTTTAATAAGATTTTTATTCGACTCACAGTAATTCCTTTACAACATAGTTTAACAAGACTTTTTCATGCTTTTTGTTAAGTTCTGGAAAAAAATTGCACATGCATCTGTATAATGTGGTTTTCACAAGTCAAATAAGCACTTTTCGTTAGAGCACATGATGAAAAAACACGTGTTTTATTGAACAACAGCTGAATTAATCGCTATTGAAATACGACTGTATGGTTGAATCTCTCGATTAACGGCTACGCAGTCTTGGGATTTAAAAAACGAGTTGTTTTAAACAACTCGTTTTTTAAATCCCAAGACTGCGTAGTCGTTAATCGAGAGGCTGAATTAATCTGTTGTTCAGTCGTTAACCATAATTTCCGTGCTAATTCACCACTGCTGAATAGGAGAGACGAAGTCATTCATTTATTTAGTTAACATCAAATTCATGATAATACTGAATCAACAATTTGCCGCCATAATACTCGATTTGCAGCTGCAGCTCTCCAACGTCGGTCACGCCAAACACTCGCCAGATCACGCTCCACCTGGTCCACCGATCGTGCTCTCTGCGCTCCACGCCTTCTTGTACCAACCGGATGGTTAGCAAACACCAACTTTGCGGAGTTGTTGTCCGGCATTCTTGCAACATGCCCTTCCCATCGTATCCTTCCGGCTTTGGCCACCTTCTGGATGGTGGGCTCGCCGTAGAGTGAGTGCAGCGAGCTCGTGGTTCATCCTTCTCCGCCACACACCGTTCTCCTGCACGCCGCCGAAGATCGTCCTTAGCAGTTTAGCACGCGTCGCTCGAAAACTCCGAGTGCTTGCAGGTCCTCCTCGAGCATCGTCCATGTCTCGTGTCCGTAGAGAACCACTGGTCTTATTAGCGTATTGTACATGGTACATTTGGTGCGGGGGTGAATCTTTTTTGACCGCATTTTCTTCTGGAGCCCATAGTAGGCACGACTTCCACTGATGATGCGCCTTCGTATTTCACGGCTCACGTTATTGTCAGCCGTTAGCAAGGAACCGAGGTAGACGAATTCTTCTACCACCTCGAAAGTATCCCCAACGGCGTCATGGTTGCGATTTTTTCTGCAGTCAAGTTCCGAGATGGTGAACAATCCTTGGGTACCCACTTAACGTATTTTATGTTTAGTCCCTTACTGTCAGAGCTGTCAGATCAGTGTAACACGCTAAATATAATTTACACGAAAGGCAATTTACACGGAAAAAAATACACGGTTATGAATATTATTGGGTACCGGACTGGACACACAAAATTTGATCGTTTTCTTTGGTACATCGAGGTCTTTAAATTAGTCTATGGTATCCCCGTCTATCGTAACATTGCTGCCAAGGCTTGTCCTGTCTCGCTTAGTCCCACCTACCAGCATGTACTTTGTCTTAGCCGCATTCACCACCAGTCCGACCTTTGCTGCTTCGCGTTTCAAGCGGGTGTACAGTTCTGCCACCGTTCCAAATGTTCTAGAAAACAGACCCGGCTGTTGAGCCCGGCTCGTCGCATAACACCTTCCAGGGCGATGTTGAATATAGTAGGCAGGAAAGTCCATCACCTTGTCGTAGTCCCCGTCGAGATTCAAGAAAAACTGGATAGTTCACCCGAAATCCTTACGCTGTTCTGCACACCGTCCATCGTTGCTCTTATCAGTCTGGACAGCTTCCCGGGAAAGCTGCCCGAATAAAAAAGACAGTAGAAAAACCGAATGTTGTATTGTAACAGTACTATTTAGAACCATATTGTTACAATAAACAGCACTGTAAAAATAAAAAAAATACAAAAACAATAAGATGTAATGTAGACACCCATACAGTGAATTGTAAATAAGATTTTTACAATATACTATACGGGTTGTTAAGTATCGTAACAATATTAAAAAAAAAATTTCTCCATATATATTTTTTTACAAAACCATACATTTTATTGTAAATGAATTGTTCGAAATACTGATAAGTGAGCTTTAATATACCATACATTGTATGGTACACGTATGGTTTCAAACAATAAAATGTACCGTAAATATATTGTTTTTAATTGTAATTTCACTACTGGTTATAAATTTAATCATGGTTTTGGAATGGTTCTCTTTTGTTATGTTGTATTGTTTTACATTAGATAAACCATATAATGTTATATTATCTCGTCATGTTCCTTCGATAATGGCAGTTCTAGCCAAACTAACCTAAACTCGTCTAAGTCTGAGTAGCCTCTGATTACATTAACAGTTGAAGCTTAGGCTCCCATGTCCCACCAGCCAGATAACTGGGTTTTGCAAACTAAGCATTATTTGTGGCAACACTTTGAGCGGCATGATGGAACTATGCCTAGCGCGCTAAGTGTTATTAGACCACTAATGTAGTTGCATGAAGTGGGTGACGAGGTACATATTATGCTTTTGGTCGAAATACGAAGTGACCGAACGTGCGAAAATTGATTTTTAACCTACTTAGAAATGTCGCAACTCAATTTGGATTAGTGCAAATTGTTGCTCTTAATTAGCATAATGATGCGCAACAGAAAAAATAGATTCAAATTTACTTCGCAGCTGCAACTTCGCATGTGCTTCTAGCGACGACTTCGATTTGGTGGTGCGACGATAATACCCAAGTAACCACAAGCATTATATCATAACATTAATTCAATCGTATTATAGTTTAGCTAATGCAACATAACTTTTATTTTACATCTGTCAAGTAATGAAGCGTTTAATCTACATTATGAAAGCATTGAAGCATTACGAGATTTTGACGGTTCTGTATAGTTCTATAGAGCCGTTGTTAAATGCTTCATTGCATTACCATGTTAAAAGCTTTATAGCAATCAATAATGCAAGCATTTATTACTTTATATATACCTTTACTAAAGCTTTCATCGTTGTAAACAGAAAAATATCGCTCAGTTCGAAAAAAGAACTGTAAAACACATTTAGAAACAGAACCATTCAAAACAAAAGAAAAACAAACCAAAATTTTCATGGATTGCTGCGGAGCACTTAGATTATCATACTCAGATGTTGCTGTGTGAAAATGTATATTATGTATGGTTTTTTGGGTTTCTGGTTGGGACATGAAAACAATCAGATGCTGAGGAAACAAAAATTATGTGGGGTATCGGTTTCCTTATTTAACATATCGCTCCGATTTCATAAAAGGAAGAATTAAAGCGCTGTTTTGATTGTTTCTTATTTATTGTATTTTAGGCAGAAGTGAGCACGTATAAAAAACAGAATCAACACAGACGAATTTATATTCGAGAGTAACATAACTGATGGCATTCAGACCCCGGCACATTTTATAGAGTTGCTGGAAACACAACTCAATAAGGCACGAGCTAAGTATACGTTACCTTATGTTGCACATTTTTCCAGGTGCAAAATACATGGTATCGTAGCACACAGCGTTAGCGCGTCCGAGTTTCAGCGTGGTCAGTTTCAGCAGTCTAGGTTCAATTCCCGAAATACAATAAAAAACATCAAAGTGAGAGTTTCGGAAGATAAAAATAGATAGAAAACTGAAAAACATACTTTTTTTCTATTTTGACATGATGCATTAAGTATGCATTCCATACGATTTGATTGCATTAGCTATAAGGTACAAGCGTTTTATATGCTTTAGCAATCACCACAGTAATGCTTGCTTTAAATCAACAATAGTAGCGCCACTTTCGATTTTAAACCTACTTTAATGGTGCCTTTATGGCAAAACAACTTTATATCGCATGTCATATAATACACTATAAAGCGAAAATAATGCTCTATATAAAGCGTCATGGTTACTTGGGATAAGTATCATTACAGCGTGCTTAACCGTTATTGCAATATTGAGGCTCCAGTTTGACTGAACTATGAAATATGTACATAACAACTCATGAGAAAACTGTCAAGTTCGATTCAACTATAAGTTAGGTTAAAAAGCGAAAACGAATTTATATCAGAAGTCGTTTCAGGACTGGACTGGACAGTCCTTATGTTAAAAATGTCAAAGATAAATCGCATTTAACTCGGTTGTTGTACTAGGCAATTTCACATTAGAGAAGAGGAGAAAGAATAGCGTTGAATTCATCCACTGATTTACGGTAATCTGGCCTGCGTCTTTCCGGGGTGACCTACATTCGTATTCCTCTCATCGCACTCTACATACCTGTACACCTGGTTTATCACTTTATTTAAACATTTTTTATTGACTTTGAATAGATGTTTCAACTTATTCACTTTTTTCTCTTTCATTTCCTTTGCAATAAAAAAGTCACGAACATCAGCAAAACAAAGCACGGAAAAAATCATTAACTAAAATAAATAATTAAAAATGCACGGAAAAAGATTGTTTCGGAATATTTAGTGAATGGTTCAAACGTAAGAAAAACAGTATAATATATTGTTACATAAAGATCGGATGTAAATGTATAGCAGCTACCAATGTGCAAAGCTTTTAGCGAACCATTCCATTACAATACACTATATTGTAGCTGGTATACTGTATGGTACAGGAATGGTTTTCACCAAATACCCTATGGTTAGTTTTTATCCGGGTGTTCTCGCCCATGATTTTCCATAGCTCTGTGCGGTCGATACTGTCGTATGCCGCTTTGAAGTCGATGAACAGGTGGTGCGTTGGGACCTGGTATTCACTGTCGGCGAGAATCAATCCCCACCTCCTGACTACACCCCTGCGCGGGCGAAACGGTGGAATCAGGCAACACTCTTTCGCCGTGTCCGTTCGTCGTTGGGTAAGAGAGTAAGAGCCGATGCACACGAGCGTTAATTGACGCTGCGTGAATTCACGCTGCGTCGCCGCAGCGTTCCTGTGGAACAAGCGTTGACATTGCGTGCCGCACACGGTGCGGCGCGGTTGCGGTGCGGTAGCGTTGCGTTCTCGTGTGCATCCTCCCATTTGATTGTGTGTAACTCAGGACGCACTTGCGTGCACGCTGCGTGGACGCGCCGCCCGTGTGCATCGGCTCTAAATCGTTACCAGTTCTTTTTCAACCGCGTCAGAATAAAGATTGCTCAATAAAGAGTTCATTGTATTTGAATACCGCGTGTTTTGTGTCGGCCGAAGTATCCGTATTCCCATTCCCACTGTCCTCCCACAGGTTATGGGCCCAGTGGATGTTCCAGAAGCAACGGACGGCTTCCCGGAATCGCGAAGTGATTATTCGGCGGTGGTATTCTGTTTTCGGCGCGAGTGCGAGCCGGCGGGCGTTCCGCTGAACTGAGTGCCAGTGTTGGACAAAATGGCGGACATCGCAAAGTTCTCTGTCGTTCGATTGAACAATGCGAATTGGCAATCGTGGAGCTTTCGCATGCAAATGCTTTTAATTCGAGAAGAATTGTGGCATGTGATTTGCGACGATGAGCCGGATGACCCGGACGAAGATTGGGTGCGTGACGACCAGCGAGCATTAGCGACGATTGGGCTGTGTCTAGAAGAGTCGCAGTACAGTTTAATAAAGAAGAAGACCTCCGCAAAGTTAGTGTGGCAATCACTCAAAGAGTACCATGAAAAGCTGAACATGTCGTCGCGTGTGTCGTTACTAAAACGGTTGTGCTCGATAAACTTTTCCACCGGCGGCGATATGGAAAAGCATCTCGTCGATCTCGATGATTTGTTTGAGCGTTTGGAAAACGTCGGTCAGAAGCTCGACGACTCGCTGAAGGTGGCTATGGTGCTGCGTAGCCTGCCGGACTCTTTCGATAGTTTGGTGATGGCACTGGAAAGCAGGCCAGACGCGGATATTACTCTCGATCAGGCTTGTCCGCACTGAGCGCATGAAAATTCTGCTCTTTTGATTTACACCACCAAAACCATCATATTTATGCAATCTTCCTATCTTACCTGATAGAAGGATGTTTGAATATCCTAAATGTCATTTCGAACTGTCAAAAAATCGCACCACAGTGCCACACTGAGCGCGCAAAGAGAATTTCACCTGGGTGAATTCACCCCAGTGAATTTCTCTTTGCGCGCTCAGTGTGGCACTGTGGTGCGATTTTTTGATAGTTCGAAATGACATTTAGGATATTCAAACATCCTTCTATCAGGTAAGATAGGAAAATTGCATAAATATGATGGTTTTGGTGGTGTAAATTAAAAGAGCAGAATTTTCACGCGCTCAGTGCGGACAAGCCTGCTCTCGATCTAGTGAAAGCGAAGTTGCTTGATGCCCATCAGCGGCAAGTGGACCGGTCGAATGGGAAGTCGGTCGAGAAGGCGATGAAATCAAACGCGAATCGCGAAGACGGCCGGGTGTGTTACTTTTGTCGAAAGCCGGGGCACCTGAAGAAAAATTGCAGAAAATTTCTGCAACTGCAGATGAGTGGTGAGAGCTCGGGTGCAAACGAGCCGAAGCAAGACAACCGTGGCCGTAGTGCGCCTCAAAAGGCGAAACAAGTGCTAAAATCTAGTGAGCCTTTGTGCTTTATGATCGGTCGCACGGTGAAAAACGCCTGGATCATGGACAGCGGTGCGTCATGCCATATGACAAGCGACCGCAGTTTCTTCACTGTGTTCTCGGGCGGCGTCGGCGCTGACGTCGTATTGGCAGATGGAAAGAAGACCAAAACAGCCGGCTCCGGTGAAGGTGTGATAAAAGGCATCGGTGTTGATGGTGATCCGGTTGAGATTGGACTCTTTACCTTACCGGTCAGGCTAAGCCCGGGGTGGCCTCTGCTGTACATAGTAGCCGCCTCCATTCCACTCGGTCCATGGCTGCTTGTCTCCAGTTCCGCACTCTGCGTAGGGTCCGCAGATCGTCCTCCACTTGGTCGACCCACCTAGCTCGCTGCGCTCCACGTCTTCTTGTACCGGTCGGATGACTCTCGAGCACCATTTTAGTCGGGTTGCTATCCGACATCCTGATGACGTGACCCGCCCACCGTAGCCTCCCGATTTTCGCGGTATGGACGATGGTTGGTTCTCCCAGCAGCTGATGCAGCTCGTAGTTCATTCGCCTTCTCCAGGTCCCGTCTTCCATCTGCACTCCGCCGTAGATGGTACGCAACACCTTCCGTTCGAAAACTCCAAGGGCGCGTTGGTCCTCTGCACGTAGGGTCCATGTTTCGTGCCCATAGAGGACGACCGTGTAGTATACTCTTCGCCCGAACTCTAAATTGAATAAATTTTCCACACGCTTCCATCCATCGGAATTCTAAAGTCGAAGAAATTTCCACACGCGTCCGTTCATCCGAAACATCACCAACAGAATAGTCCTGTTCAACGACGTAGGTTGAACTTACTCGAACTTGCTCCATCCTGCTCTTTCCCATTTGTTGACAAATGGGTAAGGGTAGGATGCAGCAACTTCGAGCAAGTTCAACCTACGTCGTTGAACAGGACTAATGAGCAACAGTCAAACACATCTTTCAAATCGGAACCAACATCTATCGCCGCTTTGCTCACTCATACGCTACACGATTATGACAAACACTCTTTCGGCATCTCCAATGTTCTCTCTCTCTCTCTCTCTCTCTCTCTCTCTCTCTATCCATTCAAACCCCTGTACGCACACTCTGTCCATCATTCAGCTTGAGCAGCAGTCAGTCAAACCATCTCGATTTCTTTTTCTGGCTTCTATCGAGCTCTTCCCTTTCATTCATTTTCCTCGCGCGGTCATCCAGAACGAAACAAACACATGCACACATTGAAATTTAATCATCACAATCATCAACGCCTGGCAACCGTTCTAGTACTGTCTGAATGCACGCTCAATATTTTCCAATCAATTATTAAGTACAACACATCATTCACCACATCCTTTCCCTTCTCTACTCTCGCCTAAAGTAAGTGAAGCATTTCTTTCCTACACAAATTTAAAAAATGTGAATCAAGTAATAAACTTCATCCTTGTTCAATTTCCCAGATCAATCTATTGCATTTTTCAGGACTGCAAAACAGAAAATGTCTGCCTTGCTGTTATTATTAAAGTTAACATTCTAACTAATATTAAAGTATTTAAATCTTGAATCCGCTAAGATTTTCATAAAATATTGAATAAAATTTTAAATTTCATTGAAATGTATCAAACAATATTCTAGTTCAAATCCAAATCCAATCTGAAGCTCATTAAATTAAAAGCTGCAATCCTAATTAAATCTGAATCCCAATTCAAATTCAACATAAACTCAACCTAAGTCGAAATCAAATTCAGCCCGAATCAAATCCAACTCCAATTTAAATCAATTCGAATCCAATCAAAATCTAATCCTCCTCCAAGTTCGACATAACTCCAATGTATTTCGAATCCAATTCAAATATAATTCAAATAATATCTAACTTCAATCCAAATTCAATTCAAATCCAATCTTAATCACGTCCAACTTAAATCCAGATCCAATTCCATCCGAAATCAATCCAAATCAGTTCATAAATCAAATTCAAATATAATTCAATTCTCATTTAAATCCAATTCAAAAGCCAGAATTCAATCTAACTGCAATACAAATGTAATCAGAATCCAATCCTAATCCAATTCAAATCCGAATCCAATCCAACTTCAACCTAAATACAATCCGAATCCAATTCAAATAAATCAGAATCCGATTCAAATCTAATCTCAATTAAATCCAACTAAAGTCCAAATACAATTCAAGTAAAATCCGATCGAACTCTCATCCAAATCCAATGAAAGTTCAATTAAAATGTTATTAGAATTCAATGCGCATCCAAAATAAATCTGAATCTAATTTAAATCAATTTCGATTCCAATCCGAAACCAATCTCACTCTAATTTTTATCCAACCCAAATCGAGTGCATCATCAATTCTAATCTAATCCAAATCCAATCCAAATCCAAAACTAGCGTTCAATAAAAATCCGATTCAATTCCAACATAACTTCTAAGTCGAATTCTACTTCAATCTGACTTCATTCCAAATATCACTCAATTTTAATTCAAATTCAAATCAAATCCAATCCGAATCTGATTCACATAAAATCCGACTGTAATAAAAATCCAAGCCTAATGAAATCAAACTCCAATCCAAATGAAAATGCAATACAAATTGTAATTCTACTCCAATCCAAATTCAATCCAAAACTCATCTAATCCAAATCCGTTCAGATTTCAATCCAAATTCAATAAATTTGTCGTCTAAATTGAAATCAACATTCAGTTCGAACCCAAATTCATATAAAATCCAAAATTATTAATAACATCCAAAACTAATCACACTCAAATTCAACTAAAATCCAAATCAAATACAAATACAATCTGAATCCAACCAAACTCCCATTCAAATCCAATTCAAATTCAATTTAAATCCAACTCGAGTTCAAACATCGTTCCAATTCAAATCCAATCCAATTAGAATACAATCCCAATTTGTTCAGAAATCAATCTAACTTTAATTCAAATTTAATCCATATCCAGTACTAATACAATTCAAATCCGAATCCAATCCAAATTCAACTCAAATACAAACAAAATCCAATTCAATTAAAACACAAATACGATCGAAATATAATCTCAATCAAATATTCAACTCCAATAAAAATAAAATTCGAATACGGTCGAAATCTCATCTGAGTTCAAAAGAAATGTAATTTGAATTCTAATCAAATCCAATCTAACTTTAACCCAAATACAATCCAAATCTAATCCAATTCAGTCCAATCCGAACCAAATTCAAGCTCAGTTCAACTCCAATTCAAACCCTTCTTCATCTTGGCGCAACGTTCCACCTCGTTCCTGTCTGCCTCCCTGTTTGTTTTTTACGCACTTCCGTTTCCACAGCTGTTAACTGAGAGATTCCTTTGCAAGTAAAGCTTTCGCACGTGTATATTGTTTGTTAGGCATGCACACTCTATGTCCAAGAAAGTCAAGGAAATTTCCATTACAAATGCCAAGTTGAATGCCACGTACTAGCCACTTCGGCTATATGGACTCTTAACCCAAATCATATCCAAGTCCAATCCAAACCTACTTCAAATAAAATCCAACTTCAATCTAATTACAGTCTAATTACAAATCCGATCCAAATCCAATATAACTTCAGTACAAATCCAATCCGAATCTAAATCACATCCAATCAAATCTAAACCAGCATCAACCCAAACCCAATCTAATGCCATTTAAAATCCAGTCCGAAGCAAATCTTAATCAAACCTTAACAGAGATCCTATCTATATTTAATCCAAATCTTATTCTTAGTCAAATACAACTGCTATCCAAATATACGCAAAATTCATATATCTTATCCAAAACAAATCTAACTTCAATTAAAATCCAATTCAAGACAATCCAAAGCTAATTCCATTCTGATTCAATTCAAATCAGACCTTAATCAAATTCCGTTCCAGTTTGCTTTGATTCAGTCCAAGCTCAATTCACACCCAGTCCAAATTCAATACAAATCCATTCCAAATCCAACCCAATACAAATTCGATTCAAATAAAATCCAACTTGAATCCAATCTTTGATCAAAAGATTAATTGAAAGACTCCAACTACAATTCTATATTCGATCTAATCCAGAACTATTTCAAATCCAATTAAACTCCTATCCAAATCCAGTTCAAATGAAAATACGACTTCAATACAAATTTGATCCGAACTCAATCGAATTTTCATCCAAAATATGTACAAATCTAATACAACTTCCATCCAAATGCCCAATTTAAATTGGAATCCAATCCAAATCCACTCCAATTTCAGTCCAAATCCAACTCAAATCGTATCCGAATTCAATTCAACATAACACCATATTCATCCAAATCCAATCCAGATACAATTCGTACACAATCCTTCAATTATGTTAAATTTATCACACACGTTTTTTTTTTTGTTCTCTTATATTTTTCCATTTCAAAATAACCATTAAATTCTTGATTTGTTGTAACAAATCATTACACATATAAATGAATGTGGCCAGCGTCCAATTATATGTGCATGTTATGCGTCAATTCCATAACCAAACCAAAACCCGTTCAATTTCACAAAAAGATCGTTTGTCTGTTGTCCGTCAGTTCATCTCTTCATGAATTGACCTGCAGATACCCACACGTTCTGCAAATATGGCGGGCTACGCTGCCTTTTTATATTGTTCAACCATTTTAAGATTGCAGATACTCATCGTTCTGCGAAAATGCATAATCGTTACAGTTTTTTCTTTTAATCTCATGCTGGAGCGGATACCCAGTCGTTCTGCTCTCAGTACAAGGAACCCAGTCGTCCTGCATAAATCCGTATTCCACATTTGTCCTACTTCTCCAAAAAACACTACTTTAATCACTTTTCCATGTTCCATTATTAAATTTTCCTCACGAATTATCACTGTTCATTGTGTTCTCATATTTAACCGAATCCCTACCGAGCCGCGCCATGTAGTATACTCTTCGCCCGAACTCTAAATTGAATAAATTTTCCACACGCTTCCATCCATCGGAATTCTAAAGTCGAAGAAATTTCCACACGCGTCCGTTCATCCGAAACATCACCAACAGAACGAGCAACAGTCAAACACATCTTTCAAATCGGAACCAACATCTATCGCCGCTTTGCTCACTCATACGCTACACGATTATGACAAACACTCTTTCGGCATCTCCAATGTTCTCTCTCTCTCTCTCTCTCTCTCTCTCTCTCTCTCTCTCTCTCTCTCTCTCTCTCTCTCTCTCTCTCTCTCTCTCTCTCTCTCTCTCTCTCTCTCTCTCTCTCTCTCTCTCTCTCTCTCTCACCAGTGAGCCCAACCCAAGTAACCAAAAGTTCAGATAAGAGGGTACTTTATAAGCTAAGCAGCTTGTTCGAGGTCGTTCTTTAGCCTTCTAAGCAGCTTCATTTTTAAGTAATTTTGGAACTTGAAAGTTCACATAAGCACGCTGGATAGCCTTCTAAGCAGCTTCTGACAGAACTTTGTCAAAATTCATGCAGAAACAAAAATGTGTTTTTCAGAATCACACCCTGCCGGTGGGGGTTTGTGATTCACGTCTGGAAATTGCTTCCTGATAATTATATTTTCACATATGTCGCTGCTATGTAGATTTGAACTGGATCCTCCTCCGTGTTAGCCTGCCGACTTACCGCTGCGCTGCTGAAGACACTTGACAAAGTCAAGCTAACTTCACTACTGTACAAATGTGCAAAACTAGCTGCCGACAGAAAATCGATTCAAGTCAGACTCAACCTGCTGTCCACTCAATAAGAACCGTAGTACTGTGGTAGAGCGTAGGGCTCTCACGCAGCGACTATCGGTTCGAATCCGATGGGCGGCAATTTTTTTTTGCTCAAGCCTAGTTTTCATTGATTTGATAAATTCATATTTGTCTTTTATTCGTGTACGCTCAAACAGTTGTTTTCTGTAAAAGAAATAAATTTAATCTTCATTGAAACACAATGCTACTGAACTGAACTTCTATGAACTTGAAAGTTCCGACAAAGTTCCGACATAGCATCTTAAGCAGCTTCAAAGTTCCGCGAAGTTCAGATAAAGTTCCGAATGGGACTTTCTGGCTGCTTAAGAGGCTAACAATTAGCCTTGCCGGAACTTGTGACCGAAGTTCCAGCAAGGCTCATCGTTAGCCTCTTAAGCAGCCAGAAAGTTCCGTTTGGAACTTTATCTGAACTTCGCGGAACTTGAAAGTGCATTTTGTCATGGGAAGCGGAACTTTTGGTTACTTGGGAAGTACACGAATTCTTCAACCGCCTCGATTACATCACCGTCGATATGAATTCGGGGTGGCGGGCGCGGTGATTCCTCCCTGGAGCCCTTTGCCATCATGTACTTTGTCTTCGACACATTAATGACTAATCCAATTCGCCTGGCTTCACTCTTTAGTCGGATGTACGTTTCCGCCATCGTCTCAAATTTACGAGCAATAATATCAATATCATCGGCGAAACCAAGCAGCTGAACGGACCTCGTGAAAATCGTCCCACTCGTGTTTATCCTCGCTCTTCTTATTACACCCTCCAAAGCAATGTTGAACAGCAAGCACGAAAGACCATCACCTTGCCGTAACCCTCTGCGAGATTCGAAGGGACTCGAGAGTGTCCCTGATACTCGAACTACGCACATCACTCGATCCATCGTCGCCTTGATCAACCGTATCAGTATATCCGGGAATCCGTATTCGTGCATAATCTGCCATAGCTGTTCTCGATCGATTGTATCATACGCCGATTTGAAATCGATGAACAAGTGATGTGTGGGCACGTTGTATTCGCGGCATTTCTGCAACACCTGGCGGATGGCGAACATCTGGTCCGTTGTAGCGCGTTCACCCATGAATCCAGCCTGATATTGCCCCACGAACTCTCTTGCAATCGGTGATAGACGGCGGCATAAAATTTGGGAGAGTATCTTGTAGG
The DNA here is from genome assembly GCF_035046485.1 of Aedes albopictus. Classification (NCBI taxonomy): domain Eukaryota; kingdom Metazoa; phylum Arthropoda; class Insecta; order Diptera; family Culicidae; genus Aedes; species Aedes albopictus. Next base: position 164,292,034 of record NC_085138.1, read on the forward strand.
CAGCGCTCAGTAGTGTGATCGCGCGGTAGTTTCCGCAATCCAACTTGTCGCCCTTTTTGTAGATGGGACACACGATACCTTCCATCCATTCCTCCGGTAATACTTCCTCCTCCCAAATCTTGGTAATGACCCAGTGTAGTGCTCTCACCAGTGCTCACCAGATCTGCTCCAGCGGCTTTGTTGTTTTTCAACCGGCCAACCTCCTCCTCAATCTCTTGAAGGTCAGGGGCCGGAAGTCTTTCGTCCTGTGCACATACTCCTAGATCTGTTACCACGCCACCTTCGGTACTTGCAACGTCGCCATTGAGGTGCTCATCGTAATGCTGCCGCCACCTCTCGACCACCTCACGCTCGCTCGTGAGAATATTCCCGTGATTATCTCGGCACATGTCGGCTTGTGGCACAAAGCCTCTGCGCGAGCAGTTCAGCTTCTCGTAGAACTTTCGTGTGTCCTTAGCGCGGTACAGCTCTTCCATCGCTTCGCGATCTCGTTCTTCCTGCTGGCGCTTCTTCATCCGGAAGACTGAGTTCTGCCTGTTCCGCGCCTGTTTGTAACGTGCCTCATTCGCTCTCGTACGGTGTTGCAGCATTCTCACCCATGCTGCATTCTTCTCGTTTTTCAACTGTTCACATTCGCCGTCGTACCAGTCGTTTTTGTGATTCGGAGTCGCGAAGCCTAGTGCTGTAGCCGAGGTACTACCTATGGCGGATCGGATGTCCCTCCAGCCATCTTCAAGTGTAGCTGCGCCAAGCTGTTCTTCCGTTGGTAGGGCCACTGCTAACTGCTGCGCGTAGTCTTGAGCCACTTCTACGTTACGAAGTTGCTCGATGTTGAGCCGCGGCGTTCGACTTCGACGCGTGGTGATAACTGTCGAAAGTTTTGAGCGCATGCATACAGCGACTAAGTAGTGATCCGAATCTATATTCGCACTGCGGTATGTGCGGACGTTGGTTATATCCGAGAAGAATTTACCGTCGATTAGAACGTGGTCGATTTGGTTTTCTGTTTGGTGGTCGGGTGATCTCCAGGTGGCTTTGTGGATATCTTTGCGGGGGAAGAAGGTGCTTCGGACTACCATACCACGGGAGGCTGCAAAGTTTACGCATCGCTGGCCGTTATCATTCGATACGGCGTGCAGGCTGTTTCGCCCGATTACCGGTCTGTACATTTCCTCCCTTCCTACCTGCGCGTTCATGTCGCCGACAACGATTTTCACGTCACGCGGCGAGCAACCATCGTATGTTTGCTCTAACTGCGCGTAGAACGCTTCTTTCTCGTCATCGGGTCTCCCTTCGTGTGGGCAGTGGACGTTGATGATGCTGTAGTTGAAGAAACGGCCCTTAACTCTCAACATGCACATCCTTGCGTTGATCGGCTGCCACCCGATCACACGTTGTCGCATCTTGCCCAACACTATAAATCCTGTTCCCAGTTCATTGGTGGTGCCACAGCTTTGGTAGAAGGTAGCCGCTCGATGCCCGCTTTTCCACACTTTCTGTCCAGTCCAACAAAGTTCCTGCAACGCCACGATGTCGAAGTTGCGGGGATGTAGTTCGTCGTAGATTATCCTGTCACATCCTGCGAAACCTAGTGACTTGCAATTCCATGTTCCAAGTTTCCAATCGTAGTCCTTATTTCGTCGCGTGGGTCTTTGCCGATTGTATCGAGTCGTATTTTCTCCTATGTTATTCGCAATGGGGATTTTTACGGGTGGCTTATTGGGCCTACGCCAACACTCCTGTCTCGCCGGAGGGCCATCGTGCCAGTTCTGTTTAACGTCCCAACCAACACTGGAACGACCACGCTGATGGGGCTACCACCTTGGATCTAGCTGGGCGTGGTGCAGCGTTTCTTACTCAGCCGCTGGATGCCAGAACAGACGCTGTTTGAGCCGCACCTCCTTGGTGAACAGACGCTCGGATCGTACCTCCTCAATCTAGCTGAAGTCAGAAGGACAACAGTGCCCAGGCTGCACTACCAGCTAAGCACACAACTCTTAGCTGGCGGTCTTTGTCATCGCTTGACCCGTGGAAGCATGAGGTAGGAACTTGTGAGGACCAGAGCTATATTGGACGCTCTCCTTATCGACTCACCGTTTTGCAGCCCTGAGATTGGACTCACTGAAGTGCTTTTTGTGCCGGAATTGGAAGGAGGATTACTTTCCGTCGGAAAAATGTCTCGGAAGGGATTTGAAGTGCATTTCAGTGAACATGGATGTAACGTTGTGAACAAATCGGGAAATATTGTCGCGGTTGGTGATCGGTTCGGGAACCTTTATAAGCTGAAGCTAGCAGAAGCGAAATCGGCCAGCTTGTGCCATAGTGATCAGTGTCGTCATTTGTGGCATCGACGGTTCGGACACCGTGACGTTGACGCAGTGGATAGAATGATCAGAGAAAAGCTCGGTCGTGACATGAAGGTTACCGAATGTGACAAACAAGAAGTGTGTGAAACATGCCTTGAGGGGAAACTGGCGCGTAAGCCGTTTCCCAGTGTTGTTGATAGGAAGGCGAAGTAAATTTTGGATATAGTGCACACAGATTTATGCGGCCCCTTCAACAACGTGACCCCGAGCGGCAACCGGTATTTCATGAGTCTCATAGATGACTACAGCCGGTTCGCCGTGATCTACCTGCTTAAGGAGAAATCCGAAGCGAAGGACAGGATTAAGGAGTACGTAAGTTTCTGCGAGAACCACTTTGGAACCAAGCCGAAGGTAATCAGGTCCGACGGAGGCGGTGAGTACTTGAACAAAGATTTGTCTACTTTCTATGCCAAAGAGGGGATAGTGGCGCAGTGCACTACTGCGTACTCACCACAATCAAACGGGGTTGCCGAGCGCAAAAATCGACACAACGTTGAGGACCCTGTTGGCTATTTCCGGTAAGTGCGGATACGTATTGAGGCATTTTGATATAAAAACTGCGTATCTATATGGGAACATCGACGAAGAGGTCTTCATGAAACAGCCTCCAGGTTACGAAGTCCGTGGGAAAGAAGATTGGGTCTGCAAGCTAAAACGAAGCATATATGGCCTAAAACAATCGGCACGATGTTGGAGCGAAAAACTAATGGAAGTTTTGTTGGAGCTGGGGTTCATTCGAAGTTCGAGGGACCAATGCCTGTTCATCAAGACCCTGAAGGATGGCGGCAGGCTGTACGTATTAGTCTACGTTGATGATATGCTGGTTGTCGCGAAGGATGAACGACTGATCGACGAGACGTACCGTGAGCTCTTACGACATTTTGAAGTGACGGATTTGGGAAAAGCAACATATTTTCTCGGATTGGAAATCACGCAGGAGAACGGATTGTACGCAATTAGTCTTCGTGCTTACATTGAGAAGCTGATTGCGCGATTCGGGATGATCGATGCGAAGCCGAACAAGACGCCGATGGATGTTGGATTTCCCCAGAAAGTCGATGATGGCGAGCCCCTCGAGGACGAAGAAACGTACCGCAGTTTGATTGGAGCGCTACTGTATGTGGCGGTTAACAGTCGTCCAGATGTGGCAAACCCTGTAGGAATACTCGGCAGAAAGGTCAGTCTTCCGACTTCGGCGGATTGGGTAGCCGCAAAACGCGTCCTGCGATATCTTAAGGCAACGTGCAAGTGGAAGTTAGTTTTGGGCGCACCTGAAGCGAAGTGTTCCGGCCTTGTCGCCTATTCAGACGCTGACTGGGCAGGTGATGCTTCAACGAGGAAATCAACAAGCGGTGGCGTGTTCTTTCTGAACGGAGGAGCAATCAACTGGTTCAGCAGGAAGCATAGTTCGGTTAGTCTGTCTACGATGGAGGCGGAATATTTTGCGTTGAGTGAAGTCTGCCAGGAAGTCGTATGGATGAGAAGATTGCTGAAAGATTTGGATGAGGAGCAGGAAGAACCAACTACGGTGTATGATGATAATCAGAGCTGCATGAGTTTCGTTAACAGTGATCGTCCAAGCAAGCGTTCTAAACATATTGAAACTCGTCAGCACTTCGTTCGGGACTTGTGTGATCGTCGTGAAATCCGAATTGAGTACTGTCCAACTGATTTGATGGTGGCCGATCTTCTAACGAAACCACTCGGCACCGTCAAGCACCGGTTCTTCTCGGAGATGTTGCGACTGATGGAGTAAGGAGATGGAGCTTGAGGAGGAGTGTCGGCGAGAATCAATCTCCACCTCCTGACTACACCCCTGCGCGGGCGAAACGGTGGAATCAGGCAACACTCTTTCGCCGTGTCCGTTCGTCGTTGGGTAAGAGAGTAAATCGTTACCAGTTCTTTTTCAACCGCGTCAGAATAAAGATTGCTTAATAAAGAGTTCATTGTATTTGAATACCGCGTGTTTTGTGTCGGCCGAAGTATCCGTATTCCCACTGTCCTCCCACATTCACGACATTCCTGGAGGATTTGCCGTACGGTGAAGATCTGGTCTGTTGTCGACCGGCCGTCGATGAAACCGGCTTGGTAACTTCCCACGAACTCATTTACTTTAGGTGAAAGACGACGGAAGATGATCTGGGATAGCACTTTGGGGCTGTCCATAAACCACGTGGACATGAGGGGGGGGGGGGGGGGGTTCGGCCAATGACCATTTTGTATGGACGAAAAAAAAAATTGTATGGACTAATGACCACGCGGGGGGGGGGGGTTGAGAAGTCCCAAAAAAATGACCACGTGGTTTATGGACAGCCCCTTTGTAGGCAGCGTTCAAAATACATAGTGATCGCTCGAAAGCTCTCACACATTAACTTGTCGCCTTTCTTGTGGATGGGACAGATTATCCAAGTAACCATGACGCTTTATATAAAGCATTATTTTCGCTTTATGGTGTATTATTATGCCTCTCAAGAAAAATCAGAATAAGGCGATTATTTGCCTCTGGCTTCTGATATTAGCGCGACAGTCACTAATCATAATATATATGTTAACTCCTTTACTATCAGATCAGTGTAACACGCTAAATACAAGTTACACAAAAGGCAATTTACACGGAAAAAAGAACACGGTAATGAGTATTATTGGGTACCAGACTACCAGACTTGGTTTTCTTTGGAAAATCGAGGTCTTGAAATTAGTCTATGGTAGGATTCCATGCCGTAGATACAACAAAAGGTTGGCTAGTAACAAATTAATTTGTTTGTAGTTTTTGCTCCTAACAAAAAGATAATTTGAAACAACTACCCGGTCGGTTGAATCAACCTAAAGAATCAGATTGTTCAGCGTTTCCAACAACAAAGTCGAAACAACACAATTTTTAATAAATTCAAACCGCGCAAACGGGTTTAAATTAACCGATTTGTTTGTTGTTCCATAGTAATCCTTTGAAATTAAAAACAACAAACTTGTCGGTTTGTTTCAAACCAAAGTTAAGGTTTGAAAACAACAAAAATGCGTTTTGATATTACTATTTCTCTGGTTTGAAAATCAACAAACGTGTTTGTTATTATGCCTCTAAAGAAAAATCAGAATATGGCGATTACCTGCCTCTCGCTTCCGATATCAGCGCGACAGTTACTAATCATAAGAAGAAGCAACCCTTCCGCGGCCGCATCGAAGGAGCCACACACTTAGATGAGCTCGACTAATTTTCATGCTTTTGCCGAGATCCGCACAGCTGAGTGCTCGGCAACCTAAATTTACCTGAAATATAGGGAAAAAAAAACATTTTAATCATAGCAGCACCTATGGGTGCCGCTGGCATCAAACATCAAAGGTTAAGTGTTTAGTCGAGATTCAGCAAAGGAACTTTAACCGAGATTTGTACAGCCGATCTCGGCCTCGATATCGGCATTCTGTTTTAAGTGTGCAGGTGCCATCAATGCGGTTTTGGGAGTTTTCCTCACTGGGGCCATGGCACACTTCGATTGCGCGCTGCGTGGCTGTTTGCAGGTCCTGAAATTTCGACAGTCACCAGATTCTAAAAGTATTGTATTCCATGCGACTGTCACTGCGGCTGTGGGCCTCGCGGGCGTACGACGGCCGCGTAAAAGAAGACTTTTATGTGACTTACACGCTAGTTCAGTAATACCCATTAATGGGTACTTTAGTACCCATTTCGAACTAAAGTGGCTTAACCCATTTAATGGGTATTTGTCGTTTACCAATAGGGTCCTAAAATTAAAGACGAAATCTCGCTTATATTGAATAATACGATCAAGCATGGTATTCTAATCGGAATTGTACTTTATTCGAACTTGAAAAACAAAGGAATAATGAGAAAATTCGAAATAAGTAAAATGGTAAATAGTTCTACTTTGACATTTGAGGTCAACCTTATGTGACTGAGCTCGACATTTTTCGCACTGGGATTTCAAAAATGTTCCTATGGGCCTTTTCATTTGACGTCTTAAATCAGCTGATTGTTCGGGCGTTTGACAGTTCTTCTATGAAGATGACACGTTCTTGTTAGCAGCTGTTGTTCAAGCTTTGTAAACAAATGCATGCACGGATCTGTCACATGAAAAGGCCTATCTGACATACACGGTGAAAAAAATCACTCAAAGGATGTGTTATAAGCTAGGGATGAGACAAAAGAGTAAAAAAATAAAAATTATATATTTTCAACTACGGTTAATAAATACGTCAAAGCACTGCCCGAATAAAAAATACAGTAGAAAAACCGAACGTTGTATTGTAACAGTACTATTTAGAACCATATTTTTACAGTAGACACCACTGTAAAAATAAAAATACAAAAACAATAAGATGTAATGTAGGACACCATACCGTGAATTGTAAATAAGATTTTTACAATATATTATACAGGTTGTTAAGTATCGTAACAATATAAAAAAATATTTTTTTCCATATATTTTTTTTTTCAAAACCATACATTATACATTATATTCAAGTGTAGAATTAGCTTTAGTTAAAATACACAGAAATAAAAACCAAAAAAAAAAAATACATTATATTGTTAATGAATTGTTTAAAATACTTATACGTGGGATTAAATATACCGTACATTGTATGGTACATTAATGGTTTCAAACAATAAAATGTACCGTAAATAAATTGTTTTTAATTGTAATTTCACTACTGATTATACATTAAATCAAATGGTTTTGGAATGGTTCTCTATTGTTATGTTGTATTGTTTTACATGACATAAACCATATATTGTTATATTATCTTGCAATTTTCTTCCTGTTAATGACATCTTAGGCTTATTAGATTTATTAGAATGCGGTTTGGGAATTCTCTAGAGCGTTTTGGATAATCCTTCATATATAGGATCGTCCACGTCTAAGTCTGAGTAGTCTCTGATTGCATTAACAGTTGAAGCTTAGGCTCCCATGCCCCACCAGCCAGATAACCGGGTTTTGCGAACTTAGCATTATTTGTGGCAACACTTTGAGCGGCATGATGGAACTATGCCGAGCGCGCTAAGTGTTATTAGACCACTAATGTAGTTGCATGAAGTGGGTGACGAGGTACATACAGGGGATACTCAAAATAACTGGGACAGGTAAAATTTTCACTTTTCAAAAAATGTTCAACTCGCTGTAACTTTTCGAAAAGGGCATCAAATATACTCAAATTTTTACTGTAAGTTCATCAACTAGTTGTGTATCAGTGGACAAAATTTGGAAAAAAAATCAAACCATTCTAAGTTATAAAGGTTCTAGAAAAAGGTATAATTATCCGATAGCCAACTTTGAGCTGTTATATCTCCGGATTCAATGAACCGAATGCAATGAAATTTTGATTATTTATGACTAATATAATGAACTTTGAAAAACAGTTTACATAATTTAAAATTAATAATAAGAAAAAAGTTAAGGCGATTTAATTTATTCTATGTTTTTTTAGCAAATTTATCTATTTTTCATATGCATCCCATTACTTTTTCAATTTAATGCCGGCTATTCGGTTGCTTTCCTTTAAAACATAAATATATTCAAGTCAATTAGAGGGAATTTTAATGAACTATAATTACTATCTCGAATTTTGAAACGATGATGAAGTTTTGAAATAATTGGTGTTATATTAGAAAAATAATCCAATCGTAATAATTTTCTTTCGTGTAGAGAATTTTAAGTTTAGTCAAAAGTTTTTAATAGCTCATTATATAAGTCATAAATGATCAAAATTTCATAGCATTCGGTTCATTGAATCCGGAGATATAACAGCTCAAAGTTGGCTATCGGATAATTATATCTTTTTCTAGAACCTTTATAACTTCGTGTAGAATGGCTCGATCTTTTCCAAATTTTGTCCACTGATACACAACTAGTTGATGAACTTACAGTAAAAATTTGAGAATATTTGATGCCCTTTTCGAAAAGTTACAGAGAGTTGAACATTTTTTGAAAAGTGAAAATTTCACCTGTCCCAGTTAATTTCAGTATCCCCTGTAAGTATCATTACAGCGTGCTTAACCGTTATTGCAATATTGAGGCACCAGTTTGACTAAAGTTTGAAATACATAACAACTCATGAGAAAACTGTCAAGTTCGATTCAAATATAAGTTAGGTTAAAAAGCGAACCCGCAGACGAACCTATATTAAAAGTCATTTCAGTGTTCAGTTCAGTCCATATGTTAAAGATGGCTCTACGTCAAAGATAAAGTTTGTCAATCGCATTTGATTCGATTGTGGTTGAAGGCAAGTTCACGTGAGAAAAGAGGAGAAAACTCCCCTAAATGCAAATACAAAAAGAATAGTGTTGAACTCATCCACTGATTTACGGTAATCTGACCTGCATCTTTCCGGGTGGGCCTACATTCGTATTTCTCTCATCGCACTCTACACACCTAGCCCGCCATATCACTTGGACCCCTGCTTGGACCTGCATTTCTTAGGACATCTGGTTTACCACTGATTTAAACATGTTATTGACTTTAAATTGATGTTTCAACTTATTCACTTTTTTCTCTTTCCTTTCTTTTGCATCAAAATGCATAAAAAAAGTCACATCAACAAAACAAAGCACGGAAAAAAATCTTAAACTGAATAAAAATTCACGGAAAAATATTTTTTCGGAAAAGTGAATGGTTCAAACGTAAGAAAAACAGTATAATATATTGTTACAAAAAAATCCAATGTAAATGTATTGCTGACTGCACCCCAAATTGGACTGTCACAATAGTGTGCACACACCTTCAAAGTGTGATTGCAGCGCAGGGACACGTCGGATCGAGTTGAGGTCTTCGGTGCACTTATTCCTTTTAAATGGAGGAATAACCCAAGTAACCACGGTGCTGAAGCCTTATTGCGTGCAGATATACGGTGTATTTAGAGCAATCATTACTTTGCATGAACACTTAAGGTTGATTAAAAGTGGAATTGGGTTTTTAAATTTAGGAAAATAAAATGATTTTATATTTTTAAACCAAAGAGCACCTTTTTCTAAGCCTCTATGATTTTTTTCAGATTTTTAGAACTTTGTTTTGATACCTAAAATCAATTTCAAAAAGATTTATTCAAACCACCTTTTGACAGCTGGGCAACTGCTTGACAGCTCAGCCCAGTACAAAATCCGACGAGGGGTGATTCGACAAATCGCTCCTATACAAACTTAAAATTGATTTTTAAATAGGTTCCCGGGCTCCAAAATTCATGAAAATTTGGATTTCGGCTCAGTTTGGCGTGCAGAATCAGAATATGGAATTATCTCAACATCGCTTAAAAAGCCAATTGGCAAGCGACTGATATAAGATTATACCAGTATAATCGTAATTTGATTCTATAATTGCCCAATTCCACTTTAAATCAACCTTAAGTTTGCATGTAAAGTAATGATTGCTCTAAATACACCCTATATGGGCATGCAATAAGGCTTCAACACCGTGGTTACTTGGGCAGTGCACCGAAGACGTCGAGACGATCCGAGGCAAATGTGCACTTTTATCACAGAGAACAGACATCCAAGCCTATAGAAAATTTTCTCGAATGCTGTGTAAGGATTAATTTTTTTTAGCGTTAACAACACTAGCGTTACCTATGCGGCAAATTGCCACAGTCAGTGGTGAGTACACATATCTAGATAAGTTTTATATTCACCACCGACAACAGCGTGGGAACTTTGCGACAGCAGCGCCACCACGAAGTTGCCACTTGTGTTGCCATTTCAAATGACCGTTAAATTCCTTACACAGCTCTGGAACTGGACTTGGATGTCTGTTCTCTGTGCTTTTATCACACTTTTTAGGCGTTCTAAAAAAAGTGTGATAGTCCAATTTGGGATGTAGTCTGCAATATAGTATAGCGAACCATTTCATTACAATACACTTTATTGTAGCTGGTACACTGTATGGTGCAGGAATGGTTTCCACCATACACCCTATGGTTAGTTTTTATCCGGGTGCTCCAATAGGCTCCTAAAGACCTATCTCAATTTCTGCATAATTCGATCAGGCATTGATTAAAACGACATGTTTACTCATTTTTTAAGTACCCAAGTAACCACGGTGCTGAAGCCTTATTGCATGCAGATATACGGTGTATTTAGTGCAATCATTACTTTACATGCAAACTTAAGGTTGATTTAAAGTGGAAGTGGGCAATTATAGAACCAAATTAAGATTATACTGGTATAATCTTAGAGCAGTCGCATAATTGCCCATTTCCACTTTAAATCTACTTTAAGTTTGCATATAAAGTAATGATTGCTCTAAGTACACCGTATATCTGCATGCAATAAGGCTTCAGCATCGTGGTTACTTGGGTATTCCTATTAGGTAAAGCCCAAATGGCACAAATGTCCCAAATGGAGGATAACGTGCCTCTGGAGCCGGCCTTCTGATAGGTAAAGCCCATAAAATATATTTTCAAAAATTTTAATAATTTTTGCAACACTCCTTGTTTAGCACTAAATTTTGGGTAAATTTTGTTTACCGTGTAAGTCAAACAGGAACATTTATTGTCAAAAGTGAGCCAATGTGGTGTCTTTTGCAACCCGCCGTTTCACTTTCGTTACGTCAAGGTTGACCTCGAATGTCAAACAAGACCTGCTCATCATTATTTTATTTTCAAGTTTATTAACTATTCTGTTATTGTTTAAGTTCGGAAAAAATACCATTGAGATCAGAAAAGCATGCTCTTTCGTGTTATGCAGCAAAACCGGGGAAATATTTTTCATTTTAGGACCCTACCCAAGTAACCACAAGCATTATATCATTACATTAATTCAATCGTATTATAGTTTAGCTAATGCGAGATAACTTTTATTCTACACCTGTCAAGTAACAAAGCCCTTACTCTACATTATGAAAGCGTTGAAGCATTATAGGATTTTGACAGTTCGGTATAGTTCTATAGCGACGTTGTTTATTGCTTCATTGCATTACCATGTTAAAAGCATTATAGCAATCAATAATGCAAGGATTTATTACTTTATATATGCCTTTACTAATGCTTTCATCGTTGTAAACAGAAAAAAACCTCAGCTCGAAAAAAAAAATCAGTAAAACATTTTTAGAAACACAACCATTCAAAAGAAAAGAAAAACAAACCCATATTTTCATGGATTGCTGCGTAGAACTTGGATTATTATGCTCAGATGTTGCTGTTTGAAAATTTATATTGCGCATGGTTTTTTTTGTTTGTTTGGGACTTGAAGACAATCAGATGCTGAGGGAACAGAAATTATGTGGGGTTGAGATATTGGTTTCCTTATTTAACATAGCGCCCCGATTTCATAAAAGAAATTATAGAAGTGAGCACGTATGAAAACAATAAGAACAGAATCAACACAGACTAATTTATATCTTTCTATTATCTTCGTTTGTGGAATCAATCGGTTCTGTAGTCGCTGGTTTTTGAATGGATTTGGGAGAGTAAGAAAACTGATGGCATTCAGACCCTAGCACAACTTTTTAGAGCTGCTGAAAACACAAAACACAGCACGAGCTGAGTATACGTTACTTTATGTTGCACATTTTTCCAGGTGCAAAATACATGGTAGTCGTAGCACAGCGTTAGCGCGTCCGAGTTTCATCGCGGTTCAGTTTCAGCAGTCTAGGTTCAATTCCCGAAATAGAATAAAAAACATCAGTGTGAGAGTATCGGAACAGGTATGAGAAGATAAAAATAGACAGAAAAATGAAAAAATACTTTTTTTGTTTTGTTGGCATGATGCCCTAAGTATGCATTCCTTACTATTTCATTGCATTAGCTATATGGTACAAGCATTTTATATGCTTTAGCAATCACCACAGTAAAGCTTGCTTTAAATCAACAATAGTAGCGCCACTTTCGACTTTAAACCTACTTTAATGGAACCTATATGACAAAACAACTTTATATCGCATGTCATATAATATACTATAAAGTGAAATTAATGCTCTATACCCAGCGTCATGGTTACTTGGGTATTGTTTCCCTTGTTGATTCCCGCAAATCCATGTCGCTCACGAATCGCCACAACTGCTTCCGAGGAACTCAGGCATCTGCAATGTGAAACGGTTTCTTTGTAAAAACAACTTGATAAAAGATTCATCGATATTATTTACGGGTTATTGGGATGATTCCTGCTGCTTCTTGAAGAAAGTTTTATTACATTGTTTATAAAGTGAGAGCCACACTAAGTCGAGAAATGGCGTTCTTGATTTTTTCCAACTGACATGAGTATTATTTACCCATTATTTGATTAAGAAGGCAAACTTCACAATGAGGCTAAAATACCCATTATTTGTTTTCGGAAAAACACCCATTATTTGACAGCGCAGTACTGAATCAAAAAATGGGTACTCAAGCCCCATTTATTGGGTATTCTGAAACTAGCATGTACACGCTTAGATCAGTTTACCTATTTTTCTAAAATATGGGTAAATTTTATTCAAATTTGCGTAAACTTTACGCAAATATGGGTAAATAAAACTCATATTTTGGAAAAGTGCACAACCGCATTTATAGGTAATATTAACCCATATTTGGGTTACAACTACTCATATTTGTGTCCACATTACCCATATTTGAGTTTTGTTTACCTATATTTGAGTATCATTTACGCATATTTGCGGTTGTGCACTTTTTGGAAAAAAGGTAAACTGATCTTAGCGTGTAGTTAGGATATAGTCACATAAAAATGAATTTAGTGAAATTTTTCACAAACTTACTTTGAATTTTTTGATTCAGTTATCATTTTTTCTCCGTGTAAATCAGAGGTTCCCAAACTTTTGGCTATCGCGGCGCCCTTTGAACTTTTCGGAAATGTCGCGGCGCACCAACATTTTTTTTACAGAGAATTTGCGTTATTTGAAAACAATCTTTACTTCTAAAATTGAAATGCAAAATTATGAAGAACTTTCAAACATGGTATGTCTTAACAATCGAATAAAAATTATCTTTTCTACTATTTATAGGTTTTTCGGGAAAAAATGCTCAAGGATTTCAGAAATATTTGTTAGATTTCAAATGTCATATTTATTTATCATACAAGTTAAACAAATATAACCCAATTATCTTCATCTAAAGCAAGCTGCTGAGTAAAACTGTTGCAATATTTTGACATCTCTGGGTGAATTGAAATGGTTTAACAGAATTTTCTGGAAATTTTAAATTTCTGCGGGAAGAACAAAACTTTTTAAGATGTTGAGTGTAGTGTGGAAAATATCATATTTTTTTCATTTTTTTATGTGTATTTTAATTTAAATGCTAATTCTACACTCCGGAAGGAAAATATCAGAAAATTTAGAAAAATACAATGTTCAGGCTCATGTGTTTTTAAACAAGTCTTGAGGAAGGCTTGAAAGGCTGTCTTTTACATGAGTTTTGGATGATTATTTTCTAACGACCATTGAAAAAGTTGATTAACTTTGAGAAGTGAGATTAGATCAAGATCTAAAACCGACAATTTTGAGATGTGACCTACTTGCACGAAACAGACAACCTGAATGTTCTGTGATAGCCACATTAGTAGAAAATATCGTCCCGAAAAGTAGGACACAACATAAAGATCCGAGAAGACTGGCAGACATTACTCTGGAACTGGGGAAGCGACACTTGTTTTGCCAAAGCGACGAAAAATCCCGCAAAAGTTTTGTGGATTTTTCTTCTATTTTCGCTTTTTATGTGATATTCCGGCTTGAGAAAACCAGTGACGCCGCCCCCTCCCCCCCCCCCCCCCTCCCCCTTCTATGGAAAAACCATTAATAAGACTTTTGAAATATTTTCTTTTAATTACAATCTATTGATAGACTCAAAAACCAAACTGAGGTTTTGAAAACTGAAAAAAAAGACAAAAAAGGCAATGTTAGAATACAACAGAAAGAGCTCTGGAAATTTAAAATTTGGTGGAAATTTGAAATTTTTTGAATTTTTCGAAGGTTGGGATAAGTTTTGGGAAAATGTTGTTGAGCAACACTCCCAAGTTTCATTAACCCTCAAAGCCCCAGGACAAACTTCTTTTTTTTAATCGTCTGATACTCAGGATCTGTAAAATATAAAAATAAGCGGTTTTCACTATGATGGATGGGAAGAGTTGTACTTCATGTAAGAGTAGTTGTCAAGCCGGAAGTCCATGTTTGAACCTGTTTTTGCACCGGAAATAAGTGTTCCCTGGGGCAATGTTTTGGCGAGTCGTCTATGAATCTGGTATTTTATAAAAATTCTGAAATCTTTAACAACTTGAAATGGTAGGCCAACGCAAGAACACAATGCTGGGGCTGCTTTCTGGCATGAGATGCATCTGAAACTTGGTCCCAGGAGTGTACTTCCGGTAGGACTCCCTAAGACTCAATTTCGTGATCATAATCATTTTGCATTTGAAAAGATGATTTTAGAAGTTTGGTGTCTATGAAGAATTTGTTTCGTATATTTGAGCCCTTCTTTTAAAAGTATCACTCATGTGATTAATCCACCTAAAATTCAAACACGGGTCTTACTTTTAGCCAACGAATTATTACTAGAACATTGCATACTTTTAGGCGTTTATCGGTTTCTGACCCAATTTACAAAATTGATTCCAATTTGTAAAAGCACGCTTCGCTAAGAAATTTAAGGCCTGATTGAGATTCCACCTTGATTGATCTATCGAGAATTAACAACTAATTATTGAAAAAGTAGCCTAAAGGCAGCTGTAGAACATATCGCCAAACATAGCACCAGGGAACACTTATTTCCGGTGCAAAATCAGGTTCAAGCATGGACTCCCGGTTTGACAACTACCCTCGCATGAAGTACAACTCTTCCCATCGATCATACTGAAAACCGCTTATTTTTATATTTTACAGATTTTGAGTACCAGCCGGTCAAAAATAAAAAGTTTGTCCTGGGGCTCTGAGGGTTAAACAAAAAATGGCGTTTTTTGCATTGAATTACATTTTTTCTTTTTTTTTTTTGACTCAAGAACCTGACGGCGCACCTGTTAAATGTTCACGGCGCACCAGGGCGCCGCGGCGCACAGTTTGGGAAGCACTGGTGTAAATGACCAAGTGAAACACGATCTGCTGCATGCTGCAGCAGAGGACGTACCCAGTCTCTGGTTCATGGAAGCCACGCTTTTTTCCTTTCTGTTGTGGTTCCTAAACTTTATCGCTGTTTATTTTGTTCCACCATTCTTCCATTTTCGTGCGTGATGTTTCGGTGGTTCCGGTGAATCGGAATCGATTCGGTTAGACTTTGGATGTTATCTAGTCTTAGTTTTGTGATAATTCCGATAATTCTACGATAAAATCTTATACTACTAGTAAGTGACAACATTCGAACATATTGAATTCATAATGAAAACCAGAAACCAGACCAACCAGACGCAGAAAGGCACCAAACGGAAGGCACCGTCGTCGTCAGCTCAAACCGAGGTTTGTAACACTCAAACATTTAGAGCATGGGAATATTGATCACGACTTTTTCCCCTAGATCCCAATAAAACGCCCCAGAAAAGACGCCCGCCAGGAAGGGTCCGTCCAGTTTGTTAGCCGACTTCTGCGGGACGTCCAAAACGATGCCGGTCATCCAGTGGCAGTAGCAATGGGAAGTTACGCACACAGCAACATCCTTCAGCTGCCGTTTCAACCGGGCATTCTTACGCAGGACACAATCTATCGGCACTACGAGGCACCCTCGTGGAACTTTACGTATCCCGTTCCGCTGGTGACGCAATTTTCCAATCCTGGAACAGCCGTTGAACCAATGCTGCGGTTGGTAAAGGCTAAAAAGAAACATCTGACCACCTTGGCCCACATGAAGTTGCTCTACGCGAAAAAGAAATCCATCTATAAGAAAGCTTGCAAAGGATTCGTCGGGAAGCTGTTCCCGAACATGCTGTATAAAGTAGCTGAGGAGATGGAGCGCGATCCGGATAAGTGGTTTCAGGAAACGTACGGATATGATTACTATTTCACCGGTGGAAGTCTGGCGGTTGTGGGCGGCAAAGAGGTAAGATTGGGGGTATTCTAAAATTATACATATACATATGAATGGTGAATCTGTATAATACCAGCTCTATATTTATGTTTCAGGATTCTCCAGGACACCCGAAATGGATTATTACCACCGTGGGAGAGAATATGAACGCAATAGAGATGGCTCGATTAAATCTAACTGAAAGCCGGGCTACCATTGACAGAAACCAACTAAAACTATTCGAGCTTAGCGAAAAGGACGGGCCAATTTATGAGATTTGCACCTCGATGGTAGAGAAGGAAGACGACGATGATGACTCCACTAGTCGAAACCTGCGAATAGCTCTGAGAAGGAAACAAAAAATTGAGCTGCTTTGCGGAGAAGGTGAGAGCATTTTTTCCAGTTCCAAAACCCTTTCGTCAGAAGTTCCGTTTATTAGTTGCTGTTTTCTTAGGGGAAGCAGCGATTCGCTGATATGCACTTCTGATTTGGGGAAAAGACTAAGGATTTGGAATTTTGAGATTGGTGAGGTTGTTCAGGAGCTCAATTTGTCCAAAAAGGTAAAGAAAGATGACTGCTGGACCTGTATCCGGTCCTTCGGGAAGAATCACTTTGTTTGCTTGGACAGGTCTTCCATCAGACTATTCAAAACCAAATTTCTACTGAAGTTAGTTAACGTAGCTCTTCTTTCCACGTGGCTATGGGCGTGCGAAAAGGCATCCTGTCTAGAAGTTTGTCCGGAAGAGAAGCTTCTGTTTATCGGAACCAGTCATAAACTGCTCGTTCTTCAGCTAGTTGATCGGGGGGACGCCCAGCATCGGGAGTTCCAACAGATTCTGACATTCACCCACAATTTGAAGTACTTCCCGACGATGATCCGGTTCGACTCAGACTCGAATCAGAACTACTTCGTATGGTTGTCCTCCCAACTGGCAGGTGACACGACCATTTGCAACTTTTCGAAAGTTCCTCCAAAACGCTTTGCCACCAATAACCTTCCGCGGAAGCCCTGGACTGTCCAGGAGGGCTTTGACCTAGCGCGTCACAAAGGGAAATGCATCTACCCCGCAGCCAAGCTAAAACGTCGCCTCCAACTTTTCCACTCGGGCCTGGCCATTCTAGTCGATGAAAACGATTGCTTTCATCTGTTCCTACAGACCTCCCCTGGGGACGTATTCCATCAGCGAATTACCACCGCTACCGACGATAGCCTTTCCGATAGAATTCCACTGCTTTACCACTCCTGGATGCTCAAACTGAACCGAGAAATTCCATTCGTGCCCAAAGCCACCGACTTCAAAAACCTCCGAGGGTTCAAAAAGATTCTCTCCTGCTCAAACCTCTATCAACCTGAACCGGAACTCCTGGAGGACACAACCTTCCGCAAAAGACCCGGCTGGCAGCAATCCGTCGAGGACCTGCACCAATACAAGGATCTCCTAGCGCCGGAGATACTCCAGATCTGGGGCTTCCGGCCGGATGTGAGCGGGCGCCCCCCTCGACGTATTTCCACCGATCAGCCGATGGACGTGGCGGATCGTATTTCCCACTGGTTGGACACGACCGCCGAACAGGTTCCCATTGTTGTTGGAGATGAGGAAGGGGTCGGAGCCAGCCGAGATGGCTCACCGGTGGTAGCCGATGAGGTCGTTCCGATTGAAAGCGATCACGACCAGGAGGAGCTTCTTCACAGCGTGGTGGAAGTTGGAGAATACATGAAACCGGAGGTGGATGCTTGCGAGCAGGATGTCGTGTTTGTTAGGGCGGTTGTGTCCGATGTAACGACGAGTGCGGTGAACAAATCTGCTGCCAAACCCGGCAGAAGGAAATACGTTAAGGGATTCTAGTTTATCACTTTATCAAGAAGACTGTCAGTACTGCTGGAAATCGAGAGTCTCTGTTAGCAGCGCACCCCACGCATGAATGTGGAACTATACGAGATTACCATGCAATAGAGTTCCAAGTCTTTCTGATGAAGTGGTCTTTGATTCTAGAGTTGAACGGAGATTATTATTAGCCATTAAAGCTGTTTAAAAACTAAAATATTCATATTTATAAATTTATTGAATATCACATCTTTTAAATCCTCCAAATTTATTAAAACTCTCAGGGCTGTCATTGAGTACCAGTTTATATTCTACCACGCTTTGGGTCAGTTCATAGTGCCTTGCTGTGCGCGTAACTGACAGGATAGCATCTACGGTCCACCTCCCCTTCCGGAAGCCGAACTGGTTGCTCGAGAGACCATTTCTGGAGCAACATTTGAAAAGGGCATACAAGCATTGGTAAACAATGACTTCACACGTCGCTCCTGAGCCCGCCTCAGCTTATTCACAAAAACTAAGGCCGTTATCAGATAGAGCAAACATCGATCTTTCGGATAACGGTGTTCATTTGCGTGGGCGGGCTGCTGTTATGCCCTACGGAGCGTTTTAGAAAAAAGACACAAGACCTCTTGGGCTCTTTTCAAATGTTGCTCCAGATTTACACCCTCGATGTGGCTCAACATTCTATTGAAGATGACCTTTTCGAGCACTTTCTCTCAGTACGACTGCAGCGATCGACACGCTCGGTCGTGTTCGCGGCGTGCTCACCAGAAAGTAAACTCTAATTGAGTATAAACCAAAAATTAACTGGCATTATAGCGCTAGTTCGCTGCGCCATTTTTCGCTCTTTGTTAGTACAAAGAGCAAACAGAAGTAAGAAGAAGAAGAGCACTTTCTCTGCCGTGTCGATCAAACATATTGGTCTATATGCCGACGGGCCTGCGGGTAGTGTTCCCGTCTTTTACAACATAAAAAGGCTCTGCCGCTTCCAAAGCTCTGGGAAAACTCCCTCGTCCAGACATTTCTGCATAGCAGACCTGAGCAAGGGCCCATATAGCCGAGGCGGTAAACGCACGGGTATACAGCATCCCAAGTAACCATGACGCTGGATATAGAGCATTAATTTCGCTTTATAGTGTATTATATGACATGCGATATAAAGTTGTTTTGTCATATACTGCCGTGAATCGCATATCAGTCCCATCTTTGCTGGATTTCCTATGCAAATGGGACAAATATGCGATTCACGGCAGTATAGGCACCATTGAAGTAGGTTTAAAGTCGAAAGTGGCGCTACTATTGTTGATTTACAGCAAGCTTTACTGTGGTGATTGCTAAAGCATATAAAATGCTTGTACTTTATAGCTAATGCAATCAAATCGTATGGAATGCATACTTAATGCATCATGTCAAAAAAGAAAAAAAGTATGTTTTTCATTTTTCTATCTATTTTTATCTTCCGATACTCTCACTTTGATGTTTTTTATTGTATTTCGGGAATTGAACCTAGACTGCTGAAACTGAACCTTGATGAAACTCGGACGCGCGTTAACGCTGTGTGCTACGATACCATGTATTTAGCACCTGGAAAAATGTGCAACATAAAGTAAAGTATACTTAGCTCGTGCATTATTGAGTTGTGTTTTCAGCAACTCTAAAAATGTGCTGGGGACTGAATGCCATCAGTTATGTTACTCTCGAATATAAATTCGTCTGTGTTGATTCTGTTTTTTTTTGTTTTCATACGTGCTCACTTCTATCTAAAATACAATAAATAAAAAACAATACAGACAGCGCTTTAATCCTTACTTTTATGAAATCGGGGCGTTATGTTAAATAAGGAAACCTCTACCTCACATAATTTTTGTTCCCTCAGCATCTGATTGTTTTCATGTTCCAACCAGAAACCCATAAAACCATACATAATATAAATTTTCAAACAGCAACATCTGAGCATCATAATCTAAGTGCTGCGCAGCAATCCATGAAAATTTTGTGTTCGGATAGGGGAAGATTCTTGTAGCAGCGGTTTCTGTGTGCAGCTCAAAGCTAAAAATAATAGTTTTTATTAGTAAGCACTTAGAGAGAGTCATGTGATATCTGGTACATTTAGTCTTGCCTATGCCGTTCGCCTTTCCCTAGGAAACGATGCTTTAAGGAAGTGTTTTCCGCCGTCGCCTATCGGTGGTACAAATCAATCAATTTAAGCCACGGTCTATCTATAACTCATAACTTAAACATACCTTGTGGTACTAAGAGTACCTATATGCGCGATTAATTACAATAATGCCAAATGAACATCAGCCACTGTTACGACTCTGCATGTAAGAAAAGGACATGTATCGGTTCAGCTAACCATTATCAACTAGCATATAATCATACCTATTTTCACTCGAGTATTATCAATTTCACAGTATTAAATTCAAAGTATCAGTTCAAACCCACAGCGGAATCAGAAAAATGCAAATTCGTGTGCATTACCCGCACTACACAATAAATCATCTAACATATCAAATTTCCAGCTTCAACAATAGGCACCACACGTTTCTCGACATCAGCCTTTTTGCTCTTCACTCATTGTTGCGGTCGTAGACATCTGCACGATGAGTCGGATTCTGAGCTCGGCATTCGCGAACGCCGTCCGTGCTGCCAGAACATCCCCCGCCCCGTGGGGGATGGTCTCCCGTAGATTCACCCAGCTCCATTACCGCCAACTTTACCACAGGCCGCTTTAACTTACCGGACGCCGTGCGAACGATCGCCTGGCGTATTCTGCCGTCCTTACCGGAAATGACTTCATCCACGACGCCTCGAACCCATGACCTTCTTTTGCCTTCTACTACGTATACGACGTCACCAACCTTCAAGGACCTTACTTCATCCAGCCACTTCGTCCTTCTATTGATTGT
Source organism: Aedes albopictus (assembly GCF_035046485.1). NCBI lineage: Eukaryota > Metazoa > Arthropoda > Insecta > Diptera > Culicidae > Aedes > Aedes albopictus. The sequence continues at coordinate 164,313,046 of NC_085138.1, forward strand.
AGGGAAGTACTCCTTTGACCATCGCCCCCACGCAAGGTTCGCTAGCTGCTGAGAACGGAGGAAACTACGTCGGAGCGTCTGCTCCAGATTAACGGCTGGTTCCATTGGTTCATGAGCGCCTGAAGAACATCCGAAGACAAAATGGTTGGGTGTTAGGGCTTCGGGATTACTCAAATCTTGTGGCATGTACGTGAGGGGCCGTGAGTTGATCAATCCCTCTACTTCAACTAGCGTTGTCCACAAGATTTCGTCGGTTAGTTTCCGACCATCATTCAACGTAGCCATGGCTTCTTTGACGCTCCGCACCATGCGTTCCCACACTCCACCCATGTGAGGGGCGGAGGGTGGATTGAACGACCATTTCGTTCGTGCATCGGTAAAAGTACCGGCGCACTCCAAATCGATCTGCTTTATCTGCTGCTGCAGTACGCGATTGACCCCGACAAAGTTAGTGCCATTGTCGGAGAAGATTTGAACCGGTGATCCTCGTCTGCGTGTGAATCTCCGGATTGCCATGATGCAAGATTCGCTTGAAAGGTCATAGGAGACTTCCAGGTGAACCGCTCGTACCACTAGACACGTGAAAACGGCCACGTACCTTTTCTCTTTGCGCCGACCTACAGTTACCTCCAGCGGACCCATGTAGTCAATACCGACGTAGCTGAAGGGTCGAACGTTCGGCGTCAATCGTTGTTCGGGAAGAGGAGCCATACGAGGAAGAGGCTTGCACTTGCTCACTTTACAGAACTGGCAACTGCGAGCAATGTTTTCTACGGCTGATCGTAGATGCGAAATTTGAAACCGTTGACGGACTTCATTTACGACGGTTTCTTTGTTCGCATGTCCGTAACGACGATGGTAGTGGTCCAAGAGGCGTTGAGTAATCTCACTCTCTTTTGGGAGAATGATAGGAAATCTTACGTCGAAACCAGCATAAGCGGCATCGGCAGTTCTCCCTTCCATCCGAATGATACCGTATTCGTTAGCGAAGGGTGAAAATTTGTAGAGTGAACTGCTTTTCTCTAGAGCTATGCATTTCCCTATCGGTTGATCACGGTTCTTCAGCAGAGTTCGAACTTCGTCCGGATACCCAAGTAACCATGACGCTTTATATAGAGCAATAATTTCGCTTTATAGTGTATTATATGACATGCGATATAAAGTTGTTTTGTCATATTGGCACCATAAAAGTAGGTTTAAAGTCGAAAGTGGCGCTATTATTGTTGATTTTAAGCAAGCTTTACTGTGGTGATTGCTAAAGCATATAAAATGCTTGTACCTTATAGCTAATGCAATTAAATCGTATGGAATGCATACTTAATGCATCATGTCAAAAAAGAAAAAAAAGTATATTTTTCATTTTTCTATCTATTTTTATCTTCCGATACTCTCACTTTGATGTTTTTTGTTATTGTATTTCAAGAATTGAACCTGGACTGCTGAAACTGGACCACGATGAAACTCGGACGCGCTAACGCTGTGTGCTAAGATACCATGTATTCTGCACCTGGAAAAATGCGTAACATAAAGTAACGTATACTTAGCTCGTGCCTTATTGAGTTGTGTTTTCAGCAACTCTAAAAAATGTGCTGTGGTCTGAATGCCATCAGTTGTGTTACTCTCGAATATAAATTCGTCTGTGTTGATTCTGTTTTTTTTTTGTTTTCATACGTGCTCACTTCTACCTAATCTATATACAATAAATAAGAAACCATACAATTAGCGCTTTAATTCTTCCTTTTATGAAATCAACGCGTTATGTTAAATAAGGAAACCGATACCCCACATAATTTTTGTTCCCTCAGCATCTGATTGTTTTCATGTCCCAACCAGAAACCCAAAAAACCATACATAATATAAATTTTCAAACAGCAACATCTGAGCATGATAATCTAAGTGCTCCGCAGCAATCCATGAAAATTTTGGTTTGTTTTTCTTTTGTTTTGAATGGTTCTGTTTCTAAAAGTGTTTTACAGTTTTTTTTTTGAACTGAGCGATATTTTTCTGTTTACAACGATGGAAACTTTAGTAAAGGCATATATAAAGTATTAAATGCTTGCATTATTGATTGCTATAAAGCTTTTAACATGGTAATGCAATGAAGCATTTTACAACGGCTCTATAGAACTGTCAAAATCTCGTAATGCTTCAATGCTTCCATAATGTAGATTAAACGCTTCATTACTTGACAGATGTAAAATAAATGTTATGTTGCATTAGCTAAACTATAATACGATTGAATTAATGTTATGATATAATGCTTGTGGTTACTTGGGTAGTATTCACCCTGCGTCATTCTCCAGAGAAATTGCTCCGCTCGTAGAAACTCCTCCTGCGACAGTGGCACTTTGCGGGCGGCCACTTCGGATCTCAACAGCTTCGCTTGATTTTTCGTAGCTTGGATAGTTTCTATTGGGCGCCCAGATATGCGCAATCGGCAGTTACTGATGAAGCGGTAAACGCATGCCACGGTCCGTAGCAGTACACTCCACTTCGAAAATCTACCAACGTCTATCATTCCCACCGGAAGCATGATGTGAGTGAGCAGGTAGGCCGATCGTAGCTCTTCAGTAGTGTTAGGCTTCTCTCGCTGCTGTGGCCAACTGTCTTCGGAGAGATACAAAAATGATGGACCCTGGAACCACCTTCCGTTAGAATCAGGCTCCAAGTCGCGTACCCACTTTGTCAAGCAATCGGCTACATTCTGCTTAGACGGTACCCATCGCCAGCACTCGGCTTGGGTCAGAGACAGAAGTTCTGCGATACGATGGGCGACGAATTGTTTGTAGCGCCTGTGGTCGGAACGAATCCACGCGAGAACCGTGGAAGAATCCGTCCAAAGGTACACCTCACGAGGTTGAAGGGTATGGTTCGTCAAAACAGCGGTCAACATTCTAGCTCCGAGCACGGCCGCTTCTCGAATTCTTCGTCTCTCATCTCTTCGTCCCACTGCACTCCACTTCTCCATAGATCCTGAATGAGGGTGCGTCCATGTATGAGGTACGGTGCCAGGAGACCAAGAGGATCAAACAGACTCATTATGATCCTCAGAGCGATTCGCTTTGTCGGCCGCTTTCCTCCGGACACGTACTGAAGAAGTTGTTCGCTAAGCTCGGTTGAAAACGTTAGAGAGTCCGATTCTGGGTGCCACAGCATTCCAAGAATTCGTTCCCATTTCGCCTCGGGCGTTGACTGTAGCAGGCGTGGCTCTGGATCGTTGCGTTCACCGAGCTTATCCAACACTTCCTCACTGTTGCTCACCCAGTTCCTCATTTCGAACCCGCCACGGGCGTGGATGGTTCTCACTTGAACAGCCAACTCCGCTGCTTCTTCTGGGGTGTCAGCACTATCGTAGTAGTCATCCATGTACGTCTTGTCCTTGATTGCCGCTGCAGCTAACGGGAACTCGTCCGCCCACTTGTCAGCGTTGACTCGTAGAACGTGCTGCGCGACGCATGGTGAGCATGTGGCGCCAAACATCGCTACGTCTGCGATGTAGACTTCAGGAGGATGTTGCGAATCAAATCGGAAAAGGAAACACTGAAAGTATCTGTCCGGCGTCCTCATTCGAAGCTGCAGAAACATTTCGCGGATATCGCCTCCGAATGCAACGCGTTTCTCACGGAATTTGCAGATCACTGAAGGGAGCGACACTAGCAGGTCGGGACCTTTCAATAGTTGTGAGTTGAGGGACACTCCATTCACTTGCGCTTTCCCGTCCCACACGAGTCGTTTTTTCTGCTTCTTCGGATGTATAACCAGACCAAGAGGCAGATACCACACTTGCCTTCGGTTGATCTCCCTCAACTCCTCTTCTGTAGCCTTGTGGACGTAGCCTTTCTGCACGTAGTCCACGATTTGCTTGTTCACATTTTCGCGGAGACTTGGGTCCTTCGCCAGTTGGGCCTCGAAGCTCCGCAAGCGTTTCATCGCCATGGGAAGGCTATCGGGTAGGTCGATTTCGTCGGCTTTCCAATGAAGAGCGGTTTCGTATTTTCCATCAACGAACTTTGTGGTATTTTCCAATATTTCGCGGGCTCGTTTCTCATCAGCGGACTCAAGCGGAGAAGTAATCTCAACCAACGAATCCTCCAGGATGAACTGCTGCCGAACTAGATCGTTCAATTCTCTATCGGCATCGCAATTGCACTCGTGGAGATTTACAAATGCTGGTTTTGATAGTGCGCTTGAATCTGGGCCATAGACGGACCACCCTAGCAAAGATTTCACCGCGATCGGTTCGCCTGGTCGGCCGACGCAACTATCCAGGGGCGCGAAGAGACTCAAATTTTCCAAACCTAGGAGAATTCTAGGCACGGCCTCGGAGTACGCAGAAACAGGAAGATTTCGGAGATGTGGGAATCGCTCGGATACTTCGTTGAAGGCCAAACTCTGACTCGGAAGGTTCAACTCTTCGACGGTGTGCGCATTCTTCAGCACGTAACGACGGGGTAGTCCTTTTCCGGAAATTTCGAAGTCCACGCGCTGCGAGCTCTCCTCATTCCTCTTCACGCTCGAAGTCCATCTCAGCTCTAGGGGTTCAGGAACACCAACTGCTCCAAGCTGCCGTGCTAAGCTTGCTTCAATAAGCGTCAAGGAGGACCCTTCGTCCAAAAAGGCAAAAGTTTCGCATCTGCGGTTCCCGTTGAACAACATAACCGGTATGATCCTGAACAGGACGGATCTTTGCGACCGCTCATGAGCGTTGCATTCCGACGCTCGAAGTTGTCGCGGACGCTGTTCCTGTATCGAACCGCGATCAGAACGATGTAGAAGTGGGTGGTGGCGGTCTCGGCAGTTCCCGACGTTGCATCGGATTCTCGAACGACATCTCCATTGGCCGTGGTCAAACAGGCAAACCTCGCACAACTTCCAATGATGAACGGCTTTCAGACGAGCTTCCAATCCCAGCTGCTGGAAACGTTCGCAGTTCCGCACACGATGGTCTGTTTTACCGCATATCGGACAGGGTTGCCTTTCTTCATCGCGTCTCTGCACCTCGGCTACCTCTTCGTGGGCGTACACATGCCCCTTCTCTTTCGGCTTGTCCCTTTCGGCTCTCCCAACCGCTGCCTTCTGTTGGATCGGTGACGTAACTTCGCTGGCGTCGTACACCAGTTCTTCCATGAACACTCCGAAATGTTTTAGGGTCGGTTCCGCATACCCTCGCTTGAATCTTGCCCACTCGAGCTTGTTCGACGCTGGCAGCTTCTCCACTAGTTCGCCGAGCAGCGTAGGGTTGGACAGATGGCCACTGAGATTCGCGGCCTCCAGGTGATCGCATAGCTGTTGCACCGTTAGGCCAAAGTTGATCAGCGACTCCAATCGTTCCGGTTTCGGTGCCTCGGCCCGACGCACCTTGCTCAGCAGATTCTTCACCAGCAGCTCTGGTCTCCCGTACAACCGTCGCAGCGTTTCCATAATCGCGTTAACGCTTTGGGGAAACATCAGTTTCGTAACGACGGCTTCTCGCGCTGGCCCGCACAAGCACTCTCGCAAGCGAATTATATTTTCCACGTCCGTGAAACCGCACGCAATGTTGGCTGTCTCGAAGCTGTGGACAAATATAGGCCACTCTTCCGGGTCGCCCGAAAAAGTGGGTAACTTCTTCGGCCAGATTTGTCTCGCGGCTACTTGGTCGCTGTTCGGCCCCGCCCCGTGGGAACCTGGGTTCGATCCTATCGCCGCGCGCTCAATCCCTCGCAAAGACGGCGCTAGGCTGGCATTCGATCTAGCCGCACTCTCGAAGTGGTTTCCGACGGGTTCCGAAGGGATATTCCTAACCCGCGCACTGTTGGCACGGGTCTGATGATCCGGAATCGCTTCCGGGATGAATCGTGGCTCTAACTGCTGTCGATCGGCTATCTCATCTGCTAGCGGCCGGAAACGATCCGGTTCCGCCAAATCGTTCGCTGCATTAGGCCACTCCGAGAACTGTGTCGCGCTTTTGTCGTCCCGGTGACTCATACCGTGCTGGCTTTTCAACCAAGCCTTGGTCCTGTCCTTGCGACTGAAGACGCTTGATTTGCTGCTCTCGTCATCAGCAATCTGTTCCTCCAGCTCGAATTTGTCGCGCAGGTACTTCTCCTGCATCGCGAGCTCCTTGGCCTTAATGGCGTGCTCCTGTTCCTTCAGCTGCCTCTCCCTCTCCAGACGGATCCGTTCTTCCTCTAATCGTGCCCGCTCTTCCCTCAACTTCTGCTCCTCCAGCAAACGCTCGTCTTCCAATCGCTGCAATGCCAATTGCGCTCGAGCTCTGGCGGTAGAAGTGCTGGATTTGGAAGATCTCATCTCCCCGTGGCTCGACTTATCGAAGGCAGGAACCTCTGGATGCTTCTTCGGAGTGGCGTTACCACTCGCCGCAAGATCAGGAACGAACAAGGTCTTCGATTTGTCGGAGTTTTTCGATTTCTCCGAAGTCTTCTTCTGGTTGGCGGTGCTCGACTTCGGTATCTCACTCGATGTAGCACCGAGGACAGTCAAGTTAGCCGTTTGTTTCTTACCTCCTTTCTTCTTGGCTCCGGTGACTTCCGAAGGCGGTTCGGGCAGGCACTTACTGCATCTCCACGACCGCTGTTGGACTCCCGGGGACACCTTGGCACAAGTGTAGTGGTACCATACACTGCACCCATCGCAGGCCACCATGCCGACGTCGGCGGAATTCGGTTCGTCGCACGCACCGCATTCCCTAGCATCGTCCTGGGGTGGCATCCTAGCTATAAATCTTTGAGAATGTTCGGATAGGGGAAGATTCTTGTAGCAGCGGTTTCTGTGTGCAGCTCAAAGCTAAAAATAATAGTTTTTATTAGTAAGCACTTAGAGAGAGTCATGTGATATCTGGTACATTTAGTCTTGCCTATGCCGTTCGCCTTTCCCTAGGAAACGATGCTTTAAGGAAGTGTTTTCCGCCGTCGCCTATCGGTGGTACAAATCAATCAATTTAAGCCACGGTCTATCTATAACTCATAACTTAAACATACCTTGTGGTACTAAGAGTACCTATATGCGCGATTAATTACAATAATGCCAAATGAACATCAGCCACTGTTACGACTCTGCATGTAAGAAAAGGACATGTATCGGTTCAGCTAACCATTATCAACTAGCATATAATCATACCTATTTTCACTCGAGTATTATCAATTTCACAGTATTAAATTCAAAGTATCAGTTCAAACCCACAGCGGAATCAGAAAAATGCAAATTCGTGTGCATTACCCGCACTACACAATAAATCATCTAACATATCAAATTTCCAGCTTCAACAATAGGCACCACACGTTTCTCGACATCAGCCTTTTTGCTCTTCACTCATTGTTGCGGTCGTAGACATCTGCACGATGAGTCGGATTCTGAGCTCGGCATTCGCGAACGCCGTCCGTGCTGCCAGAACATCCCCCGCCCCGTGGGGGATGGTCTCCCGTAGATTCACCCAGCTCCATTACCGCCAACTTTACCACAGGCCGCTTTAACTTACCGGACGCCGTGCGAACGATCGCCTGGCGTATTCTGCCGTCCTTACCGGAAATGACTTCATCCACGACGCCTCGAACCCATGACCTTCTTTTGCCTTCTACTACGTATACGACGTCACCAACCTTCAAGGACCTTACTTCATCCAGCCACTTCGTCCTTCTATTGATTGTAGGGAAGTACTCCTTTGACCATCGCCCCCACGCAAGGTTCGCTAGCTGCTGAGAACGGAGGAAACTACGTCGGAGCGTCTGCACACAGAAACCGCTGCTACAAGAATCTTCCCCTATCCGAACATTTTGGTTTGTTTTTCTTTTGTTTTGAATGGTTCTGTTTCTAAAAGTGTTTTACAGTTTTTTTTCCGAACTGAGCGATATTTTTCTGTTTACAACGATGGAAGCTTTAGTGAAGGCATATATGAAGTAATAAATGCTTGCATTATTGATTGCTATAAAGCTTTTAACATGGTAATGTAATGAAGCATTTAACAACGGCTCTATAGAACTATACAGAACTGTCAAAATCTCGAAATGCTTCAATGCTTTCATAATGTAGATTAAACGCTTCATTACTTGACAGATGTAAAATAAAAGTTATGTTGCATTAGCTAAACTATAATACGATTGAATTAATGTTATGATATAATGCTTGTGGTTACTTGGGCATCCCCTACGGATACTTTCAAACAAGTCATCGCATACTGCACTTCAAAAGGCCTTCCGCTAATTGCTGGCAGTGATGCTAATGCTCACCATATCATCTGGGGCAGCTCAGACATTAACTTGAGAGGCTCCAGTTTGATGGAGTACTTAAGTAGTACAGATCATGCATTACTTAACATAGGCAACCGCCCAACCTTTATGGTATCTGCTAGAGAGGAAGTGTTAGACATAACGCTTTGCTCTAATAGAATTAGTCACGAGCTGACCAATTGGCATGTGTCAGATGAAGAATCTTTATCTGACCATCGCTATATCTTTTTTGAACATTTAAATGTTAGTTCGCAAACATTGCGTTTCAGGAATCCTCGGTGAACAAACTGGGATCTTTTTACTGATTTGGTTGCGGCCAAATTTCATGGATACTCATCATCAATTGACACTCCAAGTGATTTAGATGGTGCTGTTGATACTACAACGACCTTCATCATGGAAGCTTTTGAAGAAGCATGCCCTCTACGGTCTGTGAAGATCACAAGAGGCAGGCCCGTGCACAGAAGTGGCACCAAGGGAGGGGTTTTTTTTCCAAATTTCGACAAAAGGCGGAGGGGCGCCTAGTGTATGAAGCGTCGGTAATGGGGAGGGTTTAACACCCAAAACCACCCCCTTGTGCACGGGCTTGACAAGAGGAACCCCTTGGTGGAACTCTGATCTGGCGAAACTCAGGAAACAATGTAGAAAGAGTTGGAACAGACGACGTTCGGCTGGTTCGGAGGCTTTCAGGTCGGCTCGCAAGGCCTACAGGAAAGCTCTCTGGTCTGCTGAACGATCCGGCTGGAAATACAAATGTTTCCAGCTTGAGTGAAGTCAGTCGGTTAAACAAAATCCGTGGCAAAATTTATGGCTTCGTGGCCGTGCGGCTAGTGTCACCAAGCATTTAGTCGCATCGTGCTGAGGGGCGTGGGTTCGATTCCCACCGCAGCTGTCAGGAAAAGTTTTCGGCTGTGCCACTGGGCGTTGCATGCTAGTCCGTTGTCTAGTGTCGTGCTTCCTTCAAAGAGCGAATAGCTCACTGGAAGCATTAAACGTGTCCGTGTCTTCTTTAAAATCCTTGCGAAATCTAAGGATTTCCGAGTGAACGAACTTCGTTTGCCAAATGGCGATCTGACTTCCTCTGATGAGGAAGTTCTGGAATGCTTATTCAGCACACACTTCCCTGGATGTGTGGATATTACATCTTCGGATGAACCTGATGTCTTTTCTTGTAGTTATGATTCTTTAGCTTCGGCTCGGAGTATTGTAACTATAGAATCGATTGAGTGGGCTCTTAATAGCTTTGCTCGTTTCAAATCTCCTGGAGCAGATGGGATTTATCCTATTCTGCTTCAGAATGGATATGATTATTTCAAACATGTTTCGAAAAAAAAATACTTGTTTGCAGTTTTGCTACAGGGTACATTCCCAAATCCTGGCGGTATATCACTGTAAAGTTTATTCCGAAAGTGGGTCTTGCGTCGTATGAAGAAGCAAATAGTTTCAGACCTATCAGTTTGACCTCTTTTCTTCGGAAATGCTTAAAACGCATTGTGGATCATCACATCCGTGATGTTCATCTGGCCAACGTGCCTCTTCATGTGAACCAACATGCCTACCAATCTGGTAAGTCCACTGTGACTCTTTTACACAAGGTTGTTTACGATATCGAGAAAGCATTCGCTCAAAAGCAATCTTGTTTGGGTGTTTTCTTAGATATCGAGGGTGCCTTTGACAACGTGCCTTTCGATGCCATATTGGAAGCCGCACGGAGTCATGGTATATCTCCAATGATTTCCAATTGGATTCACCAAATGCTCAAAACCCGATATCTCTTCTCGACATTGCGTCTAGCAGGGATTAGGAAATTGAGTGTTTGTGGATGCCCCCAAGGGGGAGTCTTGTCACCGCTTTTGTGGAATCTCGTAGCAGATACGCTATTGAGGCTGTTCGCGCACTAATCGGAATATGAGAGTCTGACTGTAGATGTTTGGTAGCAACTCCATATCATTTGTCGGCATAATCGAAGTGGCGCGAAAATTTGTGTATATGTATTTGTTTGTATGTGAAGACCTGTATTCTGTATTCCTTTAGTCAAAATACTGCAATGTTTGTTCATCTAATAATGTTTGTTATAAGCAAGCCTATAAAACCACCATAGATAATAATACCAGATAATAGTCCTTGATATTCGTAATACAAGTGACACACAGTCAGACGTCCGCGCAGTTAGAGCAAACCAGTTACGTTCATAGTTAGAATAAATCGCCTAAGTTCAAGTTAAGTATTGTTCAATGTATTATGCCTCTCAAGAAAAATCAGAATATGGCGATTATCTGCCTCTGGCTTCTGATATTAGCGCGACAGACACTAATCATAACAGCGTCACCAGATTTAAAAGTATATAATTCCACTATATGGGGTTTGACAGCAAGAACACTCATTCCACTGAGCTACTCTTGCCGTTCGTCACAAATACATTCAAAAACATCTGTCACTTCGCGAAACTCACGTGCTTTTGTTTTTGGCGGGATCACTTTTTCTTTTGTTTTGCCTTGCGACTGTCATGCGGCGGTATGTCTTGCGAGCGTACGACCGCCGCAGAACTCTAATAAAAGATAAGCGCGACAATAACAAATCATAAATACAGTCTAGTCAGAGTATCCGTCGAATCTCTGTGTAGTGCGTGCAATAAATTACAGTTAAGTTAGAATTCTCGATTATCCGTTCCATAAGAAGAAACCCCTCTCTATAGTGATCTAAACCAACAGACGCTATTATGTGCGACAACAGAGGCAACTCAATAATAGCGGTTTTCCTACTTATGGTTTTGCCGACGACTACCTAACATTGTTAGTTGGTATGTGCATCAGCACCCTTTTCGACCTGATGCAAAACGCTCTTCAGGTAGTTGAGGGTTGGTGTCGCCAATATGGCCTTTCGGTAAATCCGTGTAAAACATCTATTGTTCTTTTCACGGAAAAGCGAAACCGTAATGGTGTTCGAACTTTACGTCTCTTTGATTCTGAAATCAATGTGACTGAACAGGTAAAGTACGTTGGAGTCATTCTTGATTCCAAGCTTTCCTGGACACCTCATGTTGAGTTCAGAATCAAGAAAGCTTGTATGGCCTTCGGGCAATGCTGGCGAACCTTTGGTACAACTTGGGGTCTAAAACCCAAGTATATCAAATGGATCTACACAACTGTTGTTCGGCCAATATTGGCCTATGGATGCCTTGTGTGGTGGCAAAAGGGCGAAGTGAGAACGGTCCAATCAAAGTTAGGCCATCTCCAAAGGATGTGCTTAATGGCGATGTCTGGAGCGTTCTCTTCAACTCCCACGGCAGCGCTCGAAGTTCTCTTTGACGTTGCCCCACTACACATTCATCTCAAACAAGAAGCACTTTCTTGCACTTACCGCCTATGGGTACTCGGTTTACTAGAGGAAACTCCTGTGAACCGCAGTTCAACACACATCTCGTTGTTTCCACTTTTGGTGAATTGGGACAAAGTTGTCCTTGCTCCAAGTGATCTTACAATTGCTTGTAATTTTCCATATAGGACATTTACCACGAAATTCCCTTCCCGGGAAGAGTGGACATCTGGTTATCTGGAGAGAAGTATTTCAGACGGCATCGTATGTTACACTGATGGCTCCCTTCTCGAAGGTCGAGCATGTGCTGGTGTTTTTGTTCTTGTGAGCTAAGGCTGTATCAGTCTTACTCACTTGGTAGACACTGCACCGTTTTTCAGGCCGAAATCTTTGCTCTTATGTGTGGAGTGCATTCAGCACTTCAGCAGCACGTAATGGGCAAAGTAATATACTTCTGTTCAGATAGCCAGGCTGCTATAAAAGCACTTGCTTCGGCCAACTCCAGGTCGAAGATAGTTATCGCTTGTCGAACTCAAATTGAGGAGCTGAATTCAGCAAACGCTGTTCACCTTGTATGGGTACCTGGCCATTCTTCCATCGCTGGAAATGAATTGGCTGATGAGTTAGCTCGCACTGGAGCATCACATGACTTCATTGACCCTGAGCCAGCTATTCCGGTATCCAAGTGTTGGGTGAAGCTTCAGATTGACACCTGGGCTGCCACTCAGCACAAACAATACTGGAATAGTTTGGAGTCATGTCGTCAAACAAAATTGTATTGTACTGAGCCATCTCTAGGGGTGGCAAAGTATATAACAAATCTGTCAAAGCAGAATTGCAGCATGCTGGTCAAAGCATTGACTGGCCACTGCCGACTCAGTTATCACATGGCGAATATTCAGCAAGCTGATTCATTTGTATGTGGTAGATGTGAATCCGATTATGGAACTTCGTATCATTCCGAGTACTCGGAAAACACTTATTAAGTGAAACTGACTTCAGAAACCTGAATCTTCAGGACGTTCTGTTGTTCTTGACCCGCTGTGGTAAAGAGTTATAGGCTCTCTTTACGCTTTATGCATTATCACAGTGCCCTTCTCAGGGCGCTGTTCGAACCCATTGTGGCACGCTTATGCGTTATTACACTGTCCTTTTCAGGACGCTATGTGAACCCATTGTGGTACGCTTTTGCGAGTACGACGATCCTATTCCCTTACCTGTCCTTTCCCATGTCCTATCCTTTTTCCTTCCCTTCTCCGTCAGGTAAATGATGAATAGGCTCGTGTTCATGGCGATGGCACAAATTTCCCGAACGGAGGAGAACGTACCTCTAGAGCCGACCTACTGATACCTGATATCTGATACATATCGGTATCGAGATCTCGAGCTCTTGATCCTGAGTGTGATTAAGGCGGATTAAGGCTAAACAGATAGAATGAGCAAGGCTTGTGGCGAGAATGGCGGAATCTACTACTGATCCGGTTGGCACAGCACAGAAAGCACGATAGGCGGACCAGATAAAGCGTGATCTAGCGAGCATGGTGGAATATGAGGCAAACAATATGAGTCAGCAATGAACTGGTTTGGGCGTTCGGACACAATTCTTATTTAAAAACAATATCCAGCATATTTAATCTTTCTCTCCTGAAATTCAGATTTTTTTATTACTTGTATTAATATAAACTATTCTTATATTTTACTTTTCATGTTTTTTTTTGTTCTTGTTTTTTTCTTCTTCTATATTTTACATATTTCACAGTCTGACGAAAAACGTTTGTTTCAGATTTTGTTTTTCTTGTTGTCCCCTTTTCTTCTCGCTGCACGTAATATTGCAGAAAAGTATTACTCTAGAGTGTAATGTTAATCGTGTCGCAATGAACTTGAATACTTTTTTTTTGCGTTCGTTCTGCACGCGATAAGCCGACACGATATTGTTTTCTTGTAGTTTAGTTTTCGATTTTTTTTTTCTTCATTTAAATTCATAGGAAATGGAAAAGTTGATCACCAATCACTTACTGCTCGCATTCTGCCATGCCAGAGTGTTGACTTTGCTGTTTGCTTCTTCTACTCACGCCAACAGGCGTCGGTACCGTACAAGTTGTTAAAAATCATATAATATTGTTATAGTTTTCTGAACGAAAGCCAATCATTGTACACAGAGAAAAGGTTTGAAGGATATTTTCCACGTATGTCGTTAGGTTTCCGCCGGTTTCATTCATTTTGCTCATTCTATGATGATTTAGTTGTTTCTCTTGTTTAAAATCAAACATTATATCTATGTCTGCGTTTGTTCTACGGGATGTTTTCTCATTACCAGCCGCGTTTAGGGCGGACTTATCTCTGAATCTGATGAAAACTTTGTGAATTCAAAGACTTCCTACCTTCTGAGGCTGGTAACAAAATCAATCCCAACCGATTCACCTTTCCAAATCAATCCACCAGTGTTCTGTCGATACCGATCGATGAATAATACACTTGACTAATTAAAAAATCGTTTTATTTCCTATAGTACACGGCATTTCAAATGTACCAAGAGAGGAACATTATCACACCTAGAGTGAAGTGGAAAGGTTTAAATTATACATTGTCCTCGTGTAGTCCCATATGTAGTTCGTATCTCTTCCGGATGCTGATTTTTTTTTACAAACCGGGTGTTGTAGTAGTAGTCAGTAACACGTACAAACTATTGTTATCTCTTATTCTTGTAACGCTTCTTCTTCTTCTACAAGAATTTTGATTAATATTTTCACTAATATTTTTGACCTCTTTAAGAGGAATACGTTGTTCGCTGTACAAGGTTGTTTCGTTTTCCCGTCCCCTTACTTGATTTGGTTGGCTCCTGATAAATCACAAAAGAGAAACGGATCCGGCTGCTGGTTTTTTATTTTGCAATTTGGGAATTTTTCGGTTTATCGAACAATATGCGTCAAAAGGCTGTCTATAGGTCAATGAGTGAATTGTTTGCTGAGTAGAGATTACACAAAACTTATGTAGCGGGAAATATTATGTTCATTACATTAGTATCGTGTCAATATTCCCCCAACAGTCGCGTGGTCGATCAGCAGCACCATTACGTTGGTGTTGTGTACAACAAATGGGTTTGTACTACGAAGTACCATGGAATACTTTAGTACATAGCATCGTAGAAGTACCACGGAATGTCATGAAGTATCATGGACTCGAAGAATCTCGAAGTACCTCGGAATACCAAAGAGTGACATGTAGTCGAAAGTACATTTGCATTGAAGTTTATATTTATTTTAACCCGGTCCTTCCGTAATTTCAGGTCACAATAAACATATTTTCGTCTCTTATGGTTCAAGAGATATGGGCTATATGGGCCCATATAGCCGAGGCGGTAAACGCACGGGTATTTAGCATGACCATGCTGAGGGTGACGGGTTCGATTCCCGGTCGGTCCAGGATCTTTTCGTAAAGGAAATTTCCTTGACTTCCTTGGGCATAGAGTATCTTCATGCCTGCCACACGATATACACATGCAAAATGGTCATTGGCAGAGGAAGCTCTCAGTTAATAACTGTGGAAGTGCTCATAGAACAAAGCTGAGAAGCAGGCTTTGTCCCAATGAGGACGTTACGCCAAGAAGAGGAAGAAGAGAGGAGGTTCAAGAGATATTATTATTTTTTTTTACAAACAGACTTAAGATGACACTAAAAAAATCTTCTAATACCTTTTTATACACTGATTTTATATAACTTAGTTCAAAGCCCATCGAATATTCAACACTTTGACTCTAAATATAAAAAGTATTATTCGTGGTGTACTTCAAAACATGACTTATTTTGAATACCTAATAGGGTGACGTTGGATATTATTGGCAGGTTTGTTCTCTCCGTCGTGGGAGGGGTTTGACGGCCAAAATGCCTGAAACATTTCCATATCATTCATCTTACTTTGGAAGGATTTGAGGCCAACTTTGAGTTCAACAGGTTTCTAAAAACCTCCCGTGACGAAGAGAACAAAACTGCCGAAAATACGACGCAAGTGGATTTTAAATATCTTTATGCAATTCTGTATCATAATTTATATTTTATATAACTCATTTTGGTATCATAATGGCCAATTTTTCCGAACTGTTTCATTATGCAACTGAAATGAGTTGCATAATGAAAAATAGTTGTATAATGTTCATAATGCAACTCATTTGAGTTGCATTATGAACATTATGCAACTCACATGGGTTGCATTATGAAAAAATCATTGCATAAAATTTTGTATGGAACTCGTTGCAAAACTCGATTTTTTCAGCACTCTTCGTATTTATAAATGTACGACTCGTGCTGAAAAAATCAACTTTTTGCAACTCGTTACATAAATAACTATTTTGCAACTCAGCACTATAAAATTTGATTTATACTTGCCGTATCACAACGGACTAGTTTATCGTACTATACCAAAAAATTGCAATATGATTCATAATGCAACTGATTTTGGTTGTATTATGAATCATAATGCAATTGTTTGATCCACAACCAGAGTTGTCACGGCAAGAGCTTGCAAAATTGTCACGGTTATGGTACAGCTTGCTTGATCAAAATTTAGTGTCTAGCATGATAGAACACCTAACTGTTCCCATCGAACCACCGCGAAGCACGATGGTACTGATAGAAATGATCATATTCTAGTGATTTGTTTTTCATTGCAAAAATGCTTTGCAACTCGTTCCAAAACTCTATTTTTAGAGCGCACATTGAATCCCATTTTTTTTTCATAATGAATAATGCCCTTTTCGGAGATATTCGATTACATTGAATCTAGATAGGTCGTAATTACGTTTTTGTAATAACGTTTCGAAAGTGCTTACTTTTCAATCGGTGAAAAGGCAGCGAATTGGCCTACTTTTCCAAACTTTAACAAGTGTGCCGAAAAGTACTACTTTTTGGCACCCTCAAGTGTGCCGAAAAGTACTACTTTTCGGCACTGTTGTTTGATTGGACAATTTGCTCCTAGTTTGGCTTAATTTCTCATAGTTATCAAAGTTAATATGCCGCGCACGTCCTTTCGGTCACTTCCTGTATTATTGCTTCCAAAAACTTCTCCTCTTAGAAGAAAAAGTACCAGACTTAACTGGACGAGAGCTTGCAAATTTGTGACCGACCATTTCGGTCTGTCCTGGTCTGTAGGCCTAGTGAAACGCCTTTTTGATCGGATAATAGGCTAAGATGGCTAATACACGTGGAAGCCCGCTTGCATGTTTTCTCAGAATGTGCAGTTAAGGTTGTAATTGATGGGTGTATTTCGTAATTACTAAAAACTTTGTATGCAACACGTTGCAAAACTCGATTTTTTCAGCACTCGTTGTATTTATCCAAGTCGGCAAGCCTGGGTTGGATAAATGTACAATAGTATGGGACACGCTTGTATGGAAAAAAAAAATCCTCGCTCCAGTCGGCTTTTTAGATCCCATTTAGGTCCCATATGAACTGTACAAAATTTCAGCGCAATCGGTGAAACTATAATTTAGCGCAAGCGGTTCAAAGTTTTCATACGATTTACTATGGGAAAAGTTACACTTTCAAACAAAAAACCCTAGAGGTCACCCTTTGTCTCCTTAATTCAAATCGATCAATGCTTCTTGTAGAAAAATCATTTATGATACTTTCCTTCGAAGACCGCAAAACGATTGGATGCTTGTGGAAAAAGTTATTGATTTATTACCGATCAGTGATCCAACGAACGGCTTTTTGTTTTGTTTTATTAGCAGCACTGCTGCTGCCGTTGTTGCATGGGGTGGCGGGAGGCATCACCACCCCCAGAAACAGCAGCAGCCATGGCAGCAGCTACAGTGCTGCTAATAAAACAAAACAAAAAGCCGTTCGTTGGATCACTGATCGGTAATAAATCAATAACTTTTTCCACAAGCATCCAATCGTTTTGTGGTCTTCGAAGGAAAGTATCATAAATGATTTTTCTACAAGAAGCATTGATTGATTTGAATTAAGGAGACTAGGGACGGCATCTGGGATTTTTTATCTGAAAGTGTAACTTTTCCCATAGTAAATCCTATGAAAACTTTGAACCGCTTGCGCTAAATTATAGTTTCACCGATTGCGCTGAAATTTTGCACAGTTCATATGGGACCTAAATGGAATCAAAAAAGTCGACTGGAGCGAGAATTTGATGTTTGTCCCATACTAATGTACAACTCGCGTGCTGGAAAAATCATCATTTTTGCAACTTGTGGCATAAATAACTATTTCAGTACTGCAAAAAACGTTCCATTTCATATTTTAGTACAAGGCAGCGTGCATCGTATTAACACATTTTTATATTAAAATCCTAATATTTATTTTGCATGGGCCGTAACACACGATCATATTTTCCTTTTCTTTAGAGCATTGAAAACGGCACCTAAATATTTTTAAAATAAAGTATTAAAAACACCAACGAATGGACTAAAAGTAGAGTAAACTGTTTCTATTAAAGGATTTCAGTTTCTAGTTGAACTTGAACTTTGCTGTGGCTTTCATTGAATGTACACAATTCAAAATTTTAAACATATTCGAAACATGGTCTGAATTCTGGAGCATCTCACGACAAACACATTATCAAAAACTCACTATCGAAATGCAACTTTATTCGAAGGCGATTATGGATATATATCAAAACATAAAATCAACATTGCAACGCCTTTTTCTGCAATGTGGCACTCCAAATTTGTACAATGAGAGACAAATTCGAACATGTTGTGGAACGATCATATGTAGTAGGTACTAAATCGTAGATCTTCTATACTAGCGTTAGGTAAAACATCAACAGTCTAGGTAGATCATTATTGTTAATTTCCTTCTGTATCCAAAAAAAATACTGAGCGATTCCGCTTTTCCTGCTAAAATTTCAGCGGATGTTTTGTTGTTGTTACTCCATACTGCATATAACGGGCATTTCAAAATATCGGCGGCTTAAAATGACGTTTCCATTGGAAAGTCACTGGAATGATATGGGAAATTTCGTTAAGCTTGGCTTAGCGTAAGCCATCGCCTATATTTGCTAAACCGTTGTGAAGAAATGCAAATATTTAAACCTGGCTTAAGAATTTGGCTTAACTTTAAGTGTGGTTTAAGATAAACCAGGCTTACGTCGTTAAGCCGGGAAGGTGAAGAAATCGGCCCTTAGGGGCGATTTCTTCACCCTGGCTTAAGCGTTAAGCCAGGTTTAACTGTATGGGTAAGCCTGGCTTACCGGTTAAGCCGAAGTGAAGAAATCGACCCTTAGTTATTTTTAATTGATATTGAAAATTATAGAGAAAATTGAATCACGAAAGCACATCAAATGTTGAGAACTATGTATTAGCAAATTGAATACGCGAGATACTACTAATTATTTCATATTTGAATTAAATTTGTATTTGTATAGTGTATTTGTTAAAATTAACCGAATAGTGGGAAGCCCAGGAAACAGTTCAAAGTCTGCTGGCTCAAAAAAGATTCCGAGACTCGTCACAAAACACAAAAAATTGCATTATGATTCACAACGACTCTCGAAACCTTCCCAGACTCAATAGACCAGAACAGTTTTCTGGGTATAGAAACTACTAGGCCCCAGCAGGTCCCTCCTGTTTATCGAGCATTTCTGATAAATCAGCCATACTCCATCTGTAGCAGCCGGTTCGCAATGAACCGTTGGAGGCGCATTAAAGTGTTAAAGGTGATATTTTCATTACAAGAATTATAATTAACATCCTTCACTTTAATACCGTCGAACCCTGTGATCTTGGCCAGGGTCTACATTACGGTCCGTATATGGTGTTGGTATATTGGGAAAGCCAATGAACAAGTAACGATTCTGGTGAATAGAAAGCCAAACTGACTCCGAGCCTACATCATAAAGCCTTCCTTCCAGCCATTGCACAGCAAACCAAAATGTTCAGATCTGCTATGAAGAGACGTCTGGACGGAGAGAGTTTTTCCAGAGGTTTGGAAGTGGCAGAGCCTGACTCTTTTGCCACAGGCGGGGTGACAAACTATCGTAGGCACGGTAAAGGCTGGACATGGAATACAGTCCTTTTCTAAGGTCCTTCAGCCTCTTGCCATGCAACTCCAATCCTAACCTCTGAGTGGCACCGGCCGAGATACGAAAAACCTTAGGGAAAATCGGGTAACCAACCCCGGAAACGATCCCAGCGGCTCCGTGGTTGTGCGGCTAGGGTCACCAAGCTCTTAGTCACATCGTGCTGAGGAGCGCGAGTTCGATTCCCGCCGCAGCTGTCAGGAAAAGTTTTCGGCTGTGCCACTGGGCGTTGCATGCTAGTCCGTTGTCTAGTGTCGCGCTTCCTTCAAAGAGCGAAAAGCTCACTGGAAGCATTGAACATGTCCGTGTCTTTAAAAAGGACTTGTGATTGGAAACTCGGTACGTGGAGCTGCCGATCTCTCAACAGGAAGCTGCCCAAGCCACGATGTCAAAATAATCATAGGTGACCTAAACACTCAGGTAGACCAGGAGGAGAAATTCAGACCGAAAATTGGAAATTTCAGCGCCTCCAAAAATATGGCATTTCGTAGCACCCTTTTCCAACACAGTATTCCTTATCGTTACACCTGGAGATCACCATAGCAGATGGAATCTCAAATCGAGCACGTTTTGATTGACGACACTTCTCCGACATCAAGACCTATCGTGGTGCTAACATCGACTCCGACCGCTATCTGACGATGGTTAAACTGCGCCCAGAACATTCCGTCATCAATAATGTACGGTACCGGCGACCGCCACGGTACAACCTTGAGTGACTGAAGCAACCGGATGTCGCCTCAGCATACGTGCAGAATCTCGAGGCAGCGTTGCCAGACGAGGGCGAGCTCGATGTGGTCCCTCTAGAGGACTGTTGGAGGACAGTAAAAGCAGCCATCAACGTGGAAAGGAGTCGACGAAACGAATGGTTCGACGAGGAGTGTAGGGCAATTTGGGAGGAGAAGAACGGAGCACGGGCGGTAATGCTGTAGTAAGGAACCCTACAGAACGTGGAACGTTACAAACAGAAGTGGAAACAGCAGACCCGCCTCTTTCGGAAAAAAAAGCGCCGCCTGGAAGAAGCTGAATATGAACCAATGGAACTGCTGTGCCCTTCACAAGATACACGGAAGTTCTACCACAAACTCCCGCATAGGCTTCGTGCCGCGAGCCGAAATGTGCAGGAATAAGGACGGGAGGATCTTGACTGACGGACGTGAGGTTATCGAAAGATGAAAGCATCACTACGACAAACACCGGAATGGCGCGGAAAGCGCAGACATGGAGGATCAAGGCAGTGGGAGAAATGGCTACATCAGTACAGCAGGGAGCGACAACGAGCCAACAGCCACGTTGACGAAAGTTAAAGAAGCTATCCAGCAGCCTAAAACAATAAGTCAGCTGGTAAGGATGGTATCAGAGCTGAACTCATCAAGATAAGCTCGGAAATGTTTGCCACCTGCCTGCACCGGGTAAGAGTACGGATTTTTGGTAGACCTAACAGCTACCGGAGGAGTTATCAAGCCGGCTTCGTTGACGGCCGCTCGACAACGGACCAAATCTTCATCGTGCGGCAAATCCTCCAAAAATGCCGCGAATACCAGATCCCAACGCACCACATGTTCATCGACTTCAAGGCGCGTCTTCAGTGGAATTGGGACCTACTGAGGGCTGCATAACAATCTACGGTCGGAAAAGATTCACCCTCGCACCAAATGTACCATGTACAAAACGCTGATAAGACCGTTGATTCTCTACGGCACAAGACCTGGACTATGCTCGAGGAGGACATCCAAGCATCTATGGCGGTGTGCAGGAGAAATTTGAACCGAAACAACTTTACCGACAATTCTAAAATGCAAGCCCCAAGCGAAACAAAAGGTAGATGGTATTAAATCAATAAAAACGTCAGCAAATTTGCTCCAGAAAAAATCTGCCAATCTTCCAGGAATTTGTTCAAATATTCTTCCAGAAGTTCCGCCAGGAGATTTTACTGAAGTTAATTAAAAAGTTTCTCTAGTAGTTTTTTGTGACATTCCTCCTTGATTTTTGTCTTGGATTCCTCCATGAATTTCTTAAGAGATACCTCCAGGATTTTCCTTCAGGGGGATTCTTTTGGGATTTCTCCTGGAGTTCATTCAGAAATCCCCCCAGGAAGTTCTTCAATGATTCCTCCAGGAGTTCCTTCAGGGATTTTTTCCAGGAATTTGTTTAGCAACTCATTCAGATTTTTTTTTTCTAGGAATTGCTAAAGATATTTGGCGACAAAACATATCTAAAGGTCCAATCTGCAAGAGAGGCTCTCTTTGTTTCGATTCTCTTTAAATTATTACGATGTCACAGTGGACATTTTGAAAATTTGTGATGAGTAGATCGGAAAAGGATCGTTTAATCTACCTTCCGACGCAAGGAGCAAATCAAAATTTATAAATACAAGCACGATATAATCGAAAGAAAGGAGACTTAAACAGAGCCTCTCATCTGCACTTAGGGCCTATAGAAATGTTTGGCCTGATTTCTCTTGAAATTCCTTGGAGGATTTCTTCTTGAATTCCTTGAGGGACTTCTCCAGGAACTCATTCAAAGATTTCTCCAGAGACTCTTCCAGAGGTTTCTTTAGGAACTCTTTAGTAATTCCTGTAGGAATTTCTTAGTGGGATTTTTCACGGAATTCCTTAAGAAATTTATCCTTTCAGAAACCCCTTCAGATATGTTTCCAGGAATTCTTTGGGGATTTCTCGAAGATTTTCATCTTGAATTCTTCAGAGATTTTCCTGCAAATCTTTGTATAATATTTTATGGAATTACTGTGGTGTTTTCTCCAGGAACTCCTTCAGGAATGTCTTCTCAAATTCCATCAGGGAATTGTCCAGGAGCTCCTTTATGGTTTTCTTCAGGAACTCTATGCATTTCTTGAGAAACTTCTTCTGGGATTCCTTCAGAGATTTCATTAGGAACTTTTTGTTGTGATTTTTCTGGAATTCCTTGTGGATTTTTTTCATTAACTACTTCAGAGATTCCTCCAGAAAGTCCTTCAGTGATTTCTCTAGGGATTCTTCGAAAATTCCTCTAGGAATTTGATTTTTTTTGCGGGGCATTTCCAAGTATTCTTCATAGAGTCCCTTGAGGGATTTTTCCATGATTTTTTTCAGGGACTTCTCTAGAAACTCCTTCAGTGAATTATCCGGGAATTATCTCAGGGAGTCTTCAAGGATTTTTTCTAGGAATTTCTTCTGGTATTTTACCTGCAATTTTTGCGAGTTTTCTTCAAGGATTCCTTCAGGAACTTCTTCAAGGATATCTACAGGAACTCTTGGAAGGACTCCCTAGAACTCCTCTGCCCATAACTGCATATTTGTAACATTAGCAGTTTTTGTCGATATTGAGTTCGGGGATCGTCTCCAAATCATCAGAACTTTCATCCACCCAAATGGACTTGACAAGTTTGTTCTACGAAATGTGAAAAAATACCAAGTCGTTTTGTCTCATTATCAAATATTCACGAGGGTAACCGCATAACAGTCACACTGGTAGTACACACGGGCCTCATAGCGTACCGTCAATAATATTTTGTTCAAATTATTTTTCCAACTATTCGCCAAGCATAGGAGAAGAGCTGTAGAAGATTTCATTGCCAAAGGATTCATTTTGAATTTTAGTCAAATTTTTTAAATTTCGGTCTTTTCCCATACTAACCAAGTTGCAATCTTCAGCTCCATTTTCTTCAATGCCAACTTTTGTCGAATGTGACTGTTATGCAGTTATGGGCAGTCCTTCAGGGATTCACCCACGAACTTCTTGAAGATTTTTTCCTGGAATTCTTAGAGATATTTAACCTTGAATTTTTTTTTTGCTTAACCTCCTTGAGGGATTCTTCTAGGAACTGCTTAAGGACAAGGTATTTGGAGTACATAGCTCAAAATTTTTAGAGCACCGTTTTTTAGAACCGTTGAACGGATTTGGATGAAAATGCATCACGCTAATTGTTCAGTGGTTGTCAACAGCGTGGTGCATTTTAATCCAAATCCGTTCAACGGTTCTAAAAAACGGTGCTCTAGAAATTTTGATCTATGTACTCCAAATACCTTGTCCTTAAAGGATTTCTTTATTCATCCATTTATTCTTGAAATCCTGCAGGGATTTTTCCTGAAAGTTATTAGGTATTCTATCAAGTTTTTTTTTTCGGATTCCTCGAGGAATATCTAGAGCAATTCCTTCAGGAATTTAGTCAGGGGTTCATTCAGAAATTCCTTCACACATTTCTCTAAAAGTTCCGTCAGGGATTTCTACTGGAGTTCATTCAAGGATACCTGTGGAAGATCCTTTAGAGATTCTTCTAGATGTTTTTCCATAATTCCTTCAGAATGTATCCATACGATTCCCAGTGGTTCTTTCAATGTTTTCTGCCGGAATTCTGTCAGGAATTTTGTGGAAGATTTTTTCCTGGAATTTCTTGAGGAATTTCTTCTGAAATTGTTGGAACGATTTCTTCAGGAACTCCTTTAGAGATTTTTTTTTCATAAATTCCTTCAAGGATTTCTCGAGAAATTATTTCAGGGTTTTCTCCAGGAACTCCATTGTAGTTTTCTGCAGGAGTTCTTTCAGGGACCACTTCTGGAATTCCTTGAAGAATATTTCACGGAATTCCTTCACAAATTCCTTCTGAAATTTTTTGAGATTTTGCCTAAAGTTACCTGTGGATTGCATTTCGTCGTCACTAGAATCAAAAAACTTCAAACAGAACACTTGAAGAAATTCCTTGGGCAGAGAGAATCTTCGTGCCTGTCACACGATATACATATAATGAATGGTCATTTACAGAGGACGCTCTCACTGTATAACTGCGAAAGTGCTCATAAAAGAAGCTGAGAAGCTGGCTTTGTCCCAGTTAAGACGTTACGCCAGGAAGAAGAGCAAGTCTAGAGGAATTCATGTTCAACGATCAATATATTCCCAACTACGAAAATTTGACTCTCCATGTGCTTTGTTTACGATATAAAGTACTACAACCAACCACCGGTGGGGAGATAAGGTAGTACCAACGATGATGTGAACGCGTGTGAAAATGAGTGGGTATCAGAAATAAAACCGGTTTGCATACCTCTACTAATCCCCGAGATGAACTAGCCTAGGGTTAAAAATCTCGTTAATACAGACAAAAAAAACGTCTACTAATCACCGACTTACTACGCACTGGTGGGGATAGTCTTGAAGAGTATCTACACCGTATCGGTCATGCGAGTTCTCTCAAGTGCCCAGTTTGTGCAGGTATTATTTGTGTGTCCGCTGTAAGGTCCGTTGTAAGAATCGTACCACCACAGAGCAGGAGCACTGCCTCTCTGTGGTGCGCAATAAAACCTAAATCGTAGTCGCAGAAGTAGTTCGTCTACCTCTTGTCCCCGGGGCATAAAAGTACACAACGTGGGGCCTAGTCAACCGCTGGACGAAACATTGTGTTCCAGGAATCCCTGGAAGAATTTCCGAAATAATCTCTGGAGGAATTCCTGAAGAAATTCCTAAAGGAACTTCAAAAGAAATTTCTGGAGGAATTCCTGAAGAAATGTTTGGAGAAATTTTTGAAGGATTCCCTTGAGGAATCCCTGTAGGATTCCTTAAAAGAAATTCTGGAGAAATTCTTCAAGGAATTCATGAAGAAATCCTTGGAGGAATTCCTGAAGGAATCTCTGGGGAATCCGTGAAGGATTCTCAAAAGAATCTCTGGAGGAATCCCTGAAAGAATCCGTGGAGGAATTCCCGAAAAAATCCCTGGAGGAATTTCCGAAAAAATCTCTGGAGGAATTCCTGAAGAAATCCTTAGAGGAATTTCTCAAAATATTTCTGGAGGAATTTCTAATGAAATTTTTGGATATATTTCTGAAGAAATCCTTGGAGGAATTTCTAAAGGAATCTCTAGAGGAATTTCTAAAGAATTTTATGGAGAAATTTCTGAAAGAATTCCTAGAATTATTGAATGAATCCTTGGAAGAATTCCTTGAAGGAATCCCTAGAGGAGTTCCTACAGGGATCTCTGGAGGAAATCCTGAAGGAATTTCCGAAAAAAATCTCTGGAGGAATCACTGAAAGAATCCGTGAAGGAATTCTCAAAGCAATCTCTGAAGGAATTCCCGAAAAAATCCGTGGAGCAATTTCTGAATGAATCCCTGGAAGAATTTCCGAAAAAATCTCTGGAGGAATTCCTGAATGAATCCCTAGAGGAATTTCTAAAGAAATTTCTGGAGGAATTCCTGCAGAAATTTTTGGAAAAATTTCTGAAGGAATTCTTGGTGGAATTTCAAAAGGATTCCCTGGAGGAATTCCTGTAAGATTCCCTAGAAGAATTTCTGGAGAAATTCCTCAAGAAATCCTTGGAGGAATTCCTAAGGGAAACACTAAAGGAGTTCCAGAAGGAATCCTTGGAGGAATTCCTGAAGGAATCCGTGAAGGATTCCCAAAAGAATCCTTGGAGGTATTCCCGATAGAATTTCTTAAGGAATTTTCGAAGGAATCCCAGGAGCAATTCCAGAAGGAATCCCTAAGTATTTTGTTGAAGAAATTTCTGAAGGAATCCTTGAAGGAATTCCTAAGGGAAACACTAAAGGAGTTCCAGAAGGAATCCGCGGAGGAATTCCCTGGAGGAAATCCAGAAGCAATCCCTGAGGGAATCTCTGAAGAAATTCAATAGCCTATGCCCAGCAAATCCTGTTCCTTCCTCCCACGTGATACTTGCCGGAAACTGCGAGCAACCTTGAAAGGAAATCGGGTAACCAATCTCGGTTGAACATTTGTGCCTAGGCTGGAAAGGGAGGGGGATTTGCTTTTGCAAACTTGAGCGTCTGTTCTCCACGAGGAGCGGCTTCGCACTGTGCGTAATCACATTCTTGTCACATGTGGTTGGGACACTATTCCGGACAATCTTGTTCAGAGGATGTGTAGAAATGTGTTTGTATGAATGGAATGGAAGTCCTGAGTGCTTTATCAAAATACACATACGCCATCACTATTGCTTGGGTCCCTTCGTATTGCCCGATTCCGGCCAATAAGAACGCGGACTCTGTGGCTATTGATGGCATGGCTTACCGTGTGGGTGTACGGTAAGCATGTTTAGGTCAGATCTGAGCTGTACGAAATTTTCCGGGTCCGAGGTAATTTACAGAAACCCGTTCAATAAGTGTTGACGGACCTTGACTTGAAGTATAAGCTTCAAGTTTATTTTAAACTTCCACATTACAGGCTCAATTTGTCGAAGTGTCGACAAAACGTACGCTTTTTAATACGAAAAAATCTGTTTCCCAGTGAAATGAAAAAGCACATCAATGACAGCCGATCGAGACAATGCCAATGATCGCATCGATGGAAATGATCGCTAGAAAATGATTATTTTCTATTTTTTCTATTGTTCAAAACCTCTACTCTGCCTCCTTTCATTGTCCTATGAATACCTTTCGACCCAAACCGTCCGACAGTAAAACATAAGCCCAAATGGTGTCCGTCTTTATATTTTTCTACGACCGTTTTATTCTTATTGTTTGTAGATAATCGTGTTCGGCTTCGAAGATCATTGGAAATAAAACTACTAACTAATGTGCAAAAGTCACATCACGCTATCACACCAACCGCAGGCATCCATCATCGTATTGGCTCGAACCATTCAATGTTCTATGATCTAGTATTGTTAGTTTTCCTTTTTCTACAGTTTTTTTTACCCCATATTCACACACATTCGGCGTCTCGTTCCACACACACATTTTACTGGCACTCATACATTTTGACAACAACAAAAAGAGCAAAGCTAGATCGCGATTACTGCGTGGACGATTATTATGTATATCTTCTGCTGGCTGCTGCTGCTGCTGCTGCTGCTACTTCTGTCTGTCGGTTGGAACTTACTTAGTTTCTTAAACGAACCGTAATCTGCTACTGCTGAGTGGTTGTTATTATTGTTAGTTACTGCGCTGGCTACCTATTGCGCTGGTCGCTACCGAACCAGCGTTGTTGATTGTTGAGCCAAATTCAATGGTACTGTGTAGACAAAACGGAAAGACATTTGCGCAACGAAAGCGTCAAATCAGGATGATCGGGAGGAAGCTAGGAAGTTGCAACAAATAAGAAAAATAAAACAAGATCGTGGAAAAAATAAACCGGGAAACGCAGGAAGAGCACATATCGATACGAGCTGCACAAAATAAAAAGAAAACGACGTCGATAACACAAACACGCGCGCGCGCACACCGCCACAACCTGGGAATCCCGGGCCCGGTTGCGTTTATCCATCTTCCTTGGGCGGCGTGAACCAACCGTTCTTCTCGTGGATCTGGACCAACGATTTGAAGCTCTGCTGCGCTCGTGCCAAGCTGTACTGGCCCTGAAAGGTGGAATGAAGGAGAATAAGAATTTACAAAATTGCACTTGCAATCAGCAGTAATCAAGAACAGGAATGTTAGTATGGAACCTACCTTCGTCGCTCCGAACTGTATTCGCGCTTTGCCCTTGACTAGCGTGGCCGCTATTTGCATTATAACGGCTTCCACGGTGTACGCAGAACTCCAGCCTTGTTTTGTGAGCAGTTCCATGCAGATTGCACCACCCACTAGGACGTAGCCACCTGAAACGTTACGACGTAGAGATTGAAGTTAGTAAAAGATTTCAAGCATGGTACATATTCCCAAGAATTGCTCGGGATCATCACATTACCGGAGATGATTGGGTGTACGACACGTACGAACGGTGGCTCGAAGGGGTACGTCTCCTTGAACATAATGTTGAGCAGAATGCTGTCCTTGCCTTCCTTCTCCTTCAGTAGCACCAGGTCGTTGTGCAGCGGGCTGTCCGGATCGACGGACATGAGCCGGATGTTCCACTCGTAGATCGAATCGTTCACCAGCTCTATCGAGTACATGTTACTTTTGAAGGAATCCGAACGATAGATGTCCCGCAGTTCTTTCATTAGCCGATCGGTCGCCTGCACCGAACCGGACACGGATCCCTAGCGAGGTACGATCAGTAGTTAGTTTCTGCGATTGAGTATTGGAAGTGATCACATACCTTCAAGTAATCTTGCCGCTGAGTTTGTCGCAATCTTTCTAATGTCGCTAAGTGTTCTACCTCCATTTCGTCTTTCTGTAAAAAGTAGGGAAATTTTGTCAGAAAAAGCTGATATCCGCCAGTTCAAAAATTATCTGTATTCAAAATTATTCTTTCAATGAAACCACTGTTCAATTAGATGTAATGCATACTTATAACTTGCACAATTGGTGCTTCTATCTCAATGAGCATAAAAAACAAGTACCGTCAAGGCGCCATTCACCGTGTGCCTTCGAATATTTTTTCATTATTTCCATATTATGATTGAATGATATGACAATTTCCCTTCAATTTCACCAATACAACACTAAAGTATTGTTACCATGTCAAAACGCTAATTAGAAATATTTAAAAGTATCATTTTGACACTAAAGTGTGTTTACATGAAGCGGGTTTCTGCTCGTTCACTGCATTCATAGTGAAAAAACGAAAACTGCGCTAAGGTGATTTAAGCGATAAACTAAACGTAGTAACGTTTTTATTCCACCAAGAAGCAATTAAATTCCCATATCAGGTATGTATTTTGCATTACCGAAGTAAGTTTAACAAAAAAGTACGATTACTCGTACTTTTTAATTGAAACAAAAAGGCACGGTAAATGGGTACCCTAAAAATCAATGGTCTCCATTCACCGTGCCCCATATTATCCCATATATCTAAAAAAAATTGAAAGTTTGAACATTCGTTTTTCTAATAAAATATTGCAAGAATACTTGAAAAACAAAATAGAATAAAATTTTTCATACACGGTGAATGGGTCCCTACTACCACGGTGAATGGTGACCTACCACGGAATTAGGCGACCCTACTACCCTTTACTAATTGTACTATATCACCAAATTTTGTGAAAAGTTTTCTACTTCTGTGGATATTGCTTTAATTTTAACCTATAATGAAGGCAATTAAAAGCGGCACCAACAATGTTTATAAGACTGGTGTCAAATGACAGCCCTTATTTGCCCCGAATCCTCTTAGTTCCACGGTGAATGGTGCCTTGACGGTACTTGTTTTGTACGGAGCGTATATCAAAAAGAAAGACAAATTCTTTTCAGGCTTTCTCTACCCTCTCCCTTCGGAGTCTACGGAAATTTTATAATAAAAATATTCCAATTTTTTTACAGTCCTTCATGACCTTGAACGAATTCGTCTGAAATTTTCTCTAGGAAATTGTTCACAAATTCACCATGAATTTCTCAAGAAGGCTCAATAGAAATGACTACATTCTGATGAACAATTTAACCTGCCTAATGCATTGGGGTCATTTTTGACCAATCCGCATACTTATCATGCTGTTATTTCGTTATGGAGTAAGAAATCTCCGAAATCTTGAAGGAATTCTTGAAGGAATCCCTAGAGGAAATCCTGAAGCAATCCCTTGAGGTATTTCGGAGGAGTCCTTAGAGGAATTCCTGGAGAAATTCCAGAAGAAATCCGTGAAGGAATTCCCGAAGCAATCCTTCGAAGAATTCTCGAAGGAATCCTTGAAAAAAAATCCTAAAAGAATCTTTGTAGGAATTTCTGAAAGAATCCCATGAGGAATTTCTGGAAGAATCCAAGGAGTAAATCCAGAAGAAATTCTTGGAGGAATTCCTGAAGCAATCCTTGAAAGAAATCCAGATGGAGTCCTTGGAAGAATTTCCGAAGGAATCCTTAGAGGAATTCCTGAAGAAAAGTCTGGATGAATTCCTGAAGGAATCCATGGAGGAATACCTGAAGGATCCCCTGAAGGTATTCCTATAAGATTCCCAGGAAGAAATTCCTGGATGATTCCTGAAGAAACTCTTACAGGATTTGCTGATGAAATTTCTTAACAAATCTCTAGAGGAATTGCTGTAAGAATCTCTGAAGGAATTGCGGAAGAAATCGCTGGAAGAATTTCTTCAGGAATCTCTTGAGGAATTGCTGTAAGAATCTCTGAAGGAATCCCGGAGGCATTTCTGGAGGAATTCCGAAAAAAAATCGTCGAATTAATTCATGAAGGAATCTAATCTCTGAAGGAATTCCTGAAGGAATCCGTGAAGGATTCTTAAAGGAATCCCTGGAGGAATTTTTTAAACAACTTCTAAAGGAATTCCTGAAAATGTTGTTGGAAAAATTTTTGAAGAAATTCCTGGAGAAATTACTGAATTAATCCCTGGAGTAATTCCTGAAGGAATCCCTCAGGGAATTCCTGAAGGAATCCCTAAAGGAATTTATACAGGAATCCCTGGAGGAATTCCAGAAGGAATTCCTGGATGAACCCCTGGAGGAATTTCTGAATTATTTCCTGAACATATTACAGAATCCTTGGAGGAATTCCTGAAGGAATCTTTGGAGAAATTCCTAAAGTAATCCTTGGAGTAATTTCCGGAAAATCTCTGGAAGAATTCCTAAAGGAATCTATTCACGCCGAACGTGAACACAGCTTCTGTATTTTGGCCTATATTCTCCTACCACACACTCATGGTGCGCAGATGGTAAATTTTGCCGTTCCACACCTTCTCAACTTCTACAATAATCGACAGTAGCTGAGACGATCACACAAGCTCGGTGGTACGGTACTCTTCAGGCTAAATCATCAGTACAACCGTACCCACGTCGCATGAGAACACTTTTGTAGTCCGAGGCGTTTCTACACTATTTCTAAACAATCCAGATCTATACTATTGGTCTGGCTTTAGGTAGCAAAAAGATGTGGGTATGCCCGAGCAAAGTTTCATAACAACCG
The DNA here is from genome assembly GCF_035046485.1 of Aedes albopictus. Lineage (NCBI taxonomy): Eukaryota > Metazoa > Arthropoda > Insecta > Diptera > Culicidae > Aedes > Aedes albopictus. The sequence continues at coordinate 164,344,345 of NC_085138.1, forward strand.
GATAATATATTGAGTTATCTGATATCAAAAATAATAAACTAAATTTGTTCTCATTTTGGCTGAATAAGCAGGCAACATAACAAGCATGATAACAACCAAGTAAACGTGAGATATCATTTAAATAGCTCATTTTGTTATCGTTAAAGGCACCCTAAGAACAATTTCTGTAAATCAATCAATTTCATCCAAATGAAAACTCATTTTGTTATCAAAAAGATATTTGCAACGGTCATGGATAACTAACTTCCACTGTTGTCGTCGACAGTGATGCCCCCCAGTTTGACAGGTGTGGTAACATGAATTATCAAGTTGATAACACAAAATTGTAAAATGAGTTATGGAGCGAGCACTAGTTATTAGTTTGTTAGTGGTCAGTTATTGTACTTTGCTCGGGTGGGGCGCACATCTAGCTATCGAATTGTTAAGCATATGAAGCAGAGAGGGAGAGCTTGGACACGCAGGCCGACCCATCGCATAACAACGGGGTGTGAGAATGAGATAAGAGAACAGCCAAGAAGCAACAGACCAGGACAAATCGTCTGGAGTGAATGTACGTAAATCGAACGGGTGATGAAAGAAATTCGAGGGTTCTGGTGGAACGTGAGCCTGATAGGAAAGTTGAAGCAGCTACAAAAGGCAATCAAGGAGGAAGTAAACAACAACCAAGCAGAACTAAGCAACAAGCAAGTAATAATGAAAACAAGTACTGTTATTGGGGACATTATTGAAGAACTAGGCTACGAGTGAGGAAACAAACAGAAAGAAAGTCGACAGATCAGAACAACGAGAGCAATAGAGAATAGGAAAATCAAAATACTACAAAACAATATACAGTCAATAAGGCCAATGCAGACTAGAGAAGAGTTATAAATGTTTTTGAACAGGGAAGACATAACAGTAACTAGCCTACAGGAAACATAGCTCAAGCCAGACGAACAAAACAGAATAAAACGATACAGGTTCATGACGAAATGTAGAGAGGAAGGCTTCGGTGGAGTAGGGCTGGGCTAGGGCGTTCGAAGAGGTGATAATAGGAAACGCAGACCCTCTGGAAGTAATAGCGGTGAAAACAAAGAACCTCGATCCGAACTTCACGATAATATCGGTATACGTAGCACACGGCAACACACGAAGTGCACGGTGACGAAAATCAAAGAACTGTTCAAAACAATAGAAACGTTAGGTGCCGGCCAGAGTGGACGGCATCGCGTGACGCGTCCACTCTGGCCGTACCCTTAGACGGAGAGATAGTTCTGACAGGGGATTTCAACGCTAGGCACCCATTGTGGAAAGAGGAAGACACCCGCCCATGCAAAAGAGGAAAAGCAGTAGCGAACGAGCTGGAGACCTCCAAATTAGTAATACTAAATGACGAAACCGTGAACCACGAGGATCAACTCTGTTCACCAACCGCAATGTCGTTCGCTACAAAGGCAGCGAATGTAGAATGGACTGGACAGTTATAGAGGAGGAATTTGGCAGCAGCCATTTGTGCATAATGATGGAACTGCAAACAGAAATGCCAGTAGTAAAAAAATATAAAGAAAGTAAACGTGACAAAAGCAATAGAAGGGCTGAATAGCATACAACCGCCATTTCTGTACAACCCGGATGAGATGCAGGGGGTGTTCGAGGAAAAAAATAAAAGAAGCAAGCTACAAGATCAGAAACAAGAAAGCGAACGGAGAAACCCAGCAGGTGTACAATAGGGCAGTTCAGACTTTAAACATGTCAAAAATTCAAAGCTCCCATATGTACATTACAATCCTTGGTGCAAAATTAGAGTCCTGTCAAATTTTCATCCATTTCGGTGGTGATTTAATGGTGGCCCAAAAGCAAAATAGGTTTATATGGGAATTACTATGGAGAATTTTCGAAAAAGGTTCTCTTCGTTGTAGAGCATTACCACATGGATGAAGTCATAGGGTCCAAGCCGAATTGAATTCTTCAGACCTCAATGATGAATGTTGCCGAAGACCGCAACTGGTTTCGACTCACGAGACAGAAGTTATTTATCGATATTCATCTATGCATGCATGAACAGAAGACCACAGCTCGATCGACATGCTTGACACGCAATCATAGCATGCGTGTTACCTTCTTGCACACCTTGAAGGGAATCGTGTATGAAGATGCGCATGCGAGTGAGAATTTATTAAATAACTTTCTACCCGATTGTCGAAATGAGTTCCGGTCTTCGGCAACATTCATCATTGAAATCTGAAGAGTTGAATTCGGCTTTGACCCTATGACTTCATTCATGTGGTAATGCTCTACAACGAAGAGAACCTTTTTCGAAAATTCTCCATAAACCTATTTCGCTTTTGGGCCACCATCAAATCACCATCGAAATAGCTAAATAGCTAAATAGACTCTAGTTTTGCACCAAGGATTGTAATGAACATATGGGAGCTTTGAGTTTTTGACATGTTTAAAGTCTGAACTGCCCTGGTGTACAACGATAAAAGAGAAAAGCTGAAGAATTACAAAAAAAGCAAAACGCTGCAGACGCAATTGGAGCTGCAGAAAACAAGAGCTATATTTAAGAAAATGGTACGAAAGGAACAACGCAGATATGAAAGCGAAATGAAGGAGAAAATCAACGAACAAACGCCACCAAAACAAATTTGGAACATCATCCGTGGACTGTATGCAGCACTGAGCGGAAGTAAACGAGGAGCAGAACACAATCCAGAGCAAAAAAACAGCAGAGGACTTCGTCAAAAGTAACTATGAAGAAAAACAGGGAGACCTGAGGTACACGACACGGCAACTGACAGAAGGCAATTCGATACAAGAAATACTATGCTTCGAGGAGTTCTAGAGCATACTCAGAGGGAAGATAGATCACTCTTCACCAGGATTGGACATCTCCTACTGAATACTGAGGAACCAGAAACTCAACATCCTATGCGAAGTATGCAACCAACTCAACATAACTTGTAGAACAAAAAAGATACCGGAGAAGCGGAAAACGAGCAAACTGATACTGATACAAAAACTGAACAAGGATCCGGACAATATTGCATCCAAGAGAGGAATAGTTCTGATGAACGTTTTCCTCAAAATATTCAACACATTCGTAAAAGACCGACTATAAAAACTCGCAAGAGAACAAAACCTCATACCACCACTGTTCTTCGGCTTTAGAAACGAGCACTCAGGCCACAATTAACAAGAAAAGCTGTGTATGTATATGGACGTGAGCAAAGTTTTTGATGGGGTCGCTGGGTAGATTCTCCTGAAAATGCTCGGCGACGCTGTAATACAGGCGGACATAAGGAGATGTATCTTTGAATACCTGAAAGAGAGACAAATTGTCATCACGGCAGCAGAAACAATAGGGGAAACGGTGGTGAACATAGGAGCACCTCTAGGATGCCCTCTTTCCCCGGTACTGTTCAATTTGTATATAGCTGACCTGCACCAACATCAAAAGGAAGAAGTAACACTAACACAATACGCGGACAACTTCGCTGTGGTCATCGTAGGAAAAGGGTACGAAGCAGTTTGTAAAGCCAACCGCTTCTTGGGAAAGCTTGCCATGAAAATGGACTTCGAATAAATCCAGCAAAATGTGCGGCAATCAACTTAATAAGTAGACTACCTGACGACAGAGCCACACTGAGAGGTAAAGTAGAATAAATCGGGCTTCAAAACACTTATAAACACCTAGGGTACGCCATAGATAGAACGCTGATCTACAGAAAACACATCGAGACCGTCAAAACGAACGCGCAGAAGAGTATAAACTTGCTAAAAATGCTAGCAAATAAAACCAGCCCGTCTAACCCAGAAATGCTGCTCAAAATAGGGAATGTAATAGTTCGGTCGAAACTGGAATACGGGTCGCAAGTATATGGTAACGCAGCACAAACGCATAAAAACAAGCTAGAGACGGCCCCAAACTCGATAAAGACACTACTTGGAAGTAACCCGAACAAAAAATTCTGAAAAAAGCAACCCAAACGAAAAAAGGAAACGGAACCTACTCAACGCAACTAGCAATGGAACACGAGGAAATCTTGGAACAACTAGCAATCAACGATCAACGAAAAGCAAAAAGGAAGAAGTTCACAGCAATGTTCCGGGGATGAGTGAAAACAGACGTCAACCAGCTAAGATCGCAAAACGCAGTCAAAGAACTCATGAACACACGGTACAAAAACTCAAGCAAGATCTACACGGATGCAGCTAAAAACAAGGCAGGCACGGCGATCGCAGACTTGGAAATAGCTTATGGAGAACATGTGACAGAGAAGATCACCCCAAACACAAGCATTACGAACGCAGAGCTGATAGCAATAAGGGAAGCAGTTAAAATGTGCCCATGTGACATGTCACTTTAAAAGCTACTCTGAAACGGTGATACTCACGGATTCCAGAAGCGCATGTGAAATGCTCTGAAACATCTGCAAAACCCAACCACATCTGAATCTTTCAACTGAAACGCGAAGAGCAAAGTTGGACTGGTGGTGAATGCGTCAAAAACAAAATACATGCTGGTAGGCGGAACCGAACGAAACCGGATTCGTCTAGGTAGTAATGTCACGATAGACGAGGATACCTTCGAGGTGATGAAGGAATTCTTCTACCTCGAATTCTTCTAACGACTGACAACAATATCAGTCGTGAAATTCGAAGGCGCATCATCAGTGGAAGTCGTGCCTACTACGAGCTCTAGAAGAAACTGTGGTCTAAAAAGATCTACCCCCGCATCAAATGCATCATGTACAAAACGCTAATAAGACCGGTGATCTTCTACGGACACGAGATATGCACCATGCTCGAGGAGGTCCTACAAACACTCGGAGTTTTTGAGCGACACGTGCTAAGGACGATTTTCGTCTTTGTGCAACAGAATGATGTGTGGCGCAGAAGGATGAACCACGAGCTTGCTGCATTCTATGGCGGATCCAACATCCAGAAGATGACCAACGCCTAAAGGATAAGGTGGGCAGGGCATCTTGCAAGAATGCCGGGCAACAACCCTACAAAATTTGTATTCGCGACTGCTCCGGTAGGCACAAGAAGGCATGGAGTGCAGAGAGCACGATGGCCAGACCAGTTGGAGCTTGACTTGAAGGAAGAATTTTTGTAGAAATCTCTGAAGAAATTCCTGAAAAAATGCCTAAAAGAGTTTCTGAAGGAATTTCTGGAAGAATTCTCGAAGGAATCCCTGGAGGAGTTTCTGAAGGAATCTCTGCTGAAAGAATTCCTGAAGGAGTCCCTGGAAGAATTCCTGAAAGAACCCCGTGAAGAGTTCCAGAAGGAATCTCTGGAGGAACTCCTGGATGAATCCCTGTAGGAACTTCAGAAGGAATCCCTGAAAGAACCCCATGAAGAATTCCCGAAAGAATCCCTGGAGAAACTCCTGAAGGAATCCTTGGAGGAACTTCTGAAGGAATCCATGGAGGAATCCCTTAAGGAATCTCTAGACAAATGTCTGAAGGAATCCATGAAAAATTTATGGCGGAATCCCTGAAATAAAGCATGAAAAAAACCATGGAGAAATTCCTGAAGAAACCCATGGAAGTTCTTGAAGAAATCTGTGAACGAAGTTCTTGTTAACGGCTTTTTCTTTTTCACCTTAATAACTGTGAAAGTGCTCATTGAACACTAAGCCCAGAAGCAGGGTTTATCCCAGTTGGTACGCATTCCAAGAAAAGGAAGAAGAGTCATGACTCCGAACATTACTTTTTGGGGCATCCTATTATGCATCTGACTGAACCAAAAAAAAACATTGATGAAGGTTGGATCATCATGCCACCACCAGCATAATGCAGCGTGCAAAATATACGAATTTCAATGCTCTGCCGCTGTAAAGCCCCGAACCAGTGCTCTTAGTTTAATAATAATTGGCTTCTTTAACGGTGTTGAGATAATTCTATATTCTGAATGTGCATGTCAAACTGAGCCGAAATCCAAATTTTCATGAATTTTGGTGCCCGGGAACCTATTTAAAAATCAATTTGAAGTTTGTATGGGAGTGATTTGATGAATCACCCCTCGTCGAATTTTGTACTGGGCGGAGCTGTCAAACAGTTGCCCAGCTGTCAAAAGGTGATTTGGAAAAAATGCTTTGAAATTGGTTTTAGGTATCAAAACAAAGTTCAAAAAATCTGAAAAAAATCATAATGGCTCAGAAAAACGTGCTCTTTCGTTTAAAAATATAAAATCATTAAATTTTTCTTTATTTAAAAACCCAATTGCGAGCGACTATTGTTTTATTTATGAGCTGGCTGATACTTTTCGGCTAGTAGATAAATGAGCTAGAGGAGGAAAAGGTACGACCTTCAACCAGCACAAACAGCCGAACACGGACGAATGCGAAGGTACAGGTGATGACGATACCATCTCCAGCCAGAGCCAGCCAGCCAGCCCAGTCAGCGAACGGAAACGAGCTGCACAAAATAGGCCACACGATAAGGGTGGCGAAAAAGTGTGTCACTCTTCATTGTCTCCCCCCTACGGCAATAGACATAACGTTTTTTTTTTCATTTTCGGTTTCTGGGAAATCCCGATGAGGATAAAATACGCGCAGCAGAAGTCATATCCTTACCTTGGCAGCATTTCGTCCGTCGTCCATCTCGAGGGGAAGATCCTCTTCCGCTTCGCTGTCCTGGTCGCTTTCCTCCGCCACATCGTCTTCGATGTCATCACAGTCTGAATCGAGCTCGTCGATCTGTTGTTGCTGTTGTTGCTGCTGCTGCTGCTGCTGATGTTGCTGTTGGAGCTGATGGTGGTGCAGCTGATGGCCGTGGGCGGCCAGGTAGGGCGAGGGGGTACCAGGTGCGTACGGTTGGAACGGCATCATGAGGTTGTCCAGATCGGGAGGTAGCGGGACTGTGTGTAATCGGCAGAGTTCTCGTAACAGTATTTCGACCTGGAAGGATGGAAATGCATTTTTACAATATTAATTGCAGCTTAAGGTATTGGAAAATGTAGACTCCAAATTTGGAACATCAACTACGAAGATTCAATACAAAGCAAATGTTATATAAGTTGTATGTTTCGATAGGTAAGGATTATTAAAGGTGACAGAAAAAGAAAACCACTCACGGTGTGTTGTGTAGAACAACTTTATAATAAAAAAATAAGTAAGTCTGAAATTTTGCCCAATGATACTTTGGGCCATTCCCTTCAATTTTCTGGGTCGGTAGAAATCATCCATCGGGGGGTCTAGAACAAAACTTTTTTTTGAAGGTTTTTCATGCAGAAACTGTTAAAAGCGCATATTGTAAATTATTGCATCTCCTACAAATAGTCACAAATTTTTTGTCTTTGAAGATAGAACCATAAACATTTCAGGCGTTTCGAAGTAGTATGCGTAGATGACTGTGTGAAAATTTCATTGAAATACAGTTTCTTACCGATTTTGGCAACACCCGTTTTTGTCTACTCCCGATTTTGGCAACACCCGTTTTTGGCAACATTTCCTTCCCGATTTTGGCAACACCCGTTTTTGGCAACACCCGATTTTGGCAACAATTTTTTACCGATTTTGGCAACAAAAAATTTTGACCAAAAATTTTTACCGAAAAATCGTTTGTATTTGCAAATGTAGTGTTATTTTATCCTTACTTTTCTTTAAAAAGTCAAAATTCATTAAATTTTCCAAAATCGAAAATTTTACAAATCATGACGTAATTTATGAACGTCACCTACATGGATCGTTTTATAGCTTGTGAATAGTCCATATTTATAATATAAGCCAAATTGACGCATAAAAGTTGAAAATTATCCACAAATTTTTTTTACCGATTTTGGCAACACCCCAGATTGGCAACATTAAATTCACCTCGTGTTGCCAAAATCGGTAAGAAACTGTATGTTGAATGGTTTCCAAAACTATCAAATGCATTCTAAAATACTAAGCTTAGTAGCAAATGTTCAACAATCTATATATATAAAAATGAATTTCCGTCTGTCTGTCTGTCTGTCTGTCTGTCTGTCTGTCTGTCTGTCTGTCTGTCTGTCTGTCTGTCTGTCTGTCTGTCTGACCGCTATGGATTCGAAAACTACTGGACCGATCGGTGTGAAACTTTGTATGTGGGTATTTTTGGGGCCGGGGAAGGTTCTTAGCTTGGTGCGGGACCGCTCCGGTCTCTGGAACGGGGGGCTCCCATACAAATGACTTTGCGGGGGACGTCCCTTCGGAGCTGCCCACAAACACGTTAAAAGTGATCTAGAGTGCCGTGTATAGAAATCGTTTCTCGGCAATTGACAATAAACCCTCTTCCGACTTTGAGCCTCTGAAAGTTCCTATAATGTGTGCAAGAACGGGCGTTTAAGCTAAGCAAAGCTGACATTTACAGTGGTTTTAGATGGTATGCGAATAATAATTGTTTGTGAACTTTCAGTTTCATATAAAAGAATGGCCATAGAACCAAGTTTCCACCGAAAACAGGCAGTCGATCCAAGATTTACGTGGGGAAGTGAATTGAGAAGCCCGGTATTCGGCCATACAGTTTGCTCTGGTGCTCCCCTAAACCACAGTCGATGGAAATAATGCAGGTAAATGCACCATGATGAAATTTTAACGTGGCTAAATTGCTCTAAAAATGGTCAAAATGTTGATGATTTCAATCGCGAATTTTCATATTTATTCACTACCAAGTTTTGAGCATTTGCACTGCAAAAGCATGTCAGTTCTTCGCAATATGTGGTACCGTAAACCGGGGACAAATTGGTCTCTGGGTCGAAATTGATCAGACGTTTTTCAGTTGGATGAACCATACTTTGAAGAGTAACATTTCAAGTATCGTGCTGTTGGAATCTGATACTAAATGATATTCGTAAGGAAATTATTATTAGTTCAACTCAAAATGTCGTAACACTTGGTGGGATTGTAGTTAGTTCTTTATCGACATAAAGGAGACCACTTCTATGATAGGTTGTTAAAAAATCAATTTTGTTCAAAACTTTTTTTTTCAAAAAGAGTAAATTTTGAACCAATCGAATGATTTTTGGTTTCTGTTTTGCGTAGATATTGATATTGTAGTTTTCAGGATTCCACCTGGAAATCATCAAGAGAATCTTCAAAAGATTTTTCCAGAAATTCCCATAGCGATTTCTGAAGTTTTATTTTCAGAATTCAGGTTTCCTTTAGCAGTTCCTCTAGGATTTTTTTTAGGAGTTCTGGGATTCCTCTAATAAATCCTCTAGGGATGCTACCAAAAAACTTCTCCAGGGATTCCTTCAGGAATTTCACCCTTTTTCCCACCAAGGATTTTTCCAAGGATCACTACAGTGAATCATCCAGGAATTCATCTAAAGATTGCATCAGAAAATCCTCTAGGGCATAGGTTCCCCAATTTTCAGATGCGCGACCCCCTTTGGCCAGCAAACGTACCACCACAGAAATTCTCTCATATGTTGTCTGTTACAGTAAAATATTCAACTGTCCCTCGCGACCCCCTGGATGAAGGCCGGCGACCCCCCTGGGGGGTCGCGACCCCACAGTTTGCGGAACCATGCTCTAGGGATCACTCCAGAGAATCCTCTAGGAATTCCTCCAAGGTTTTCTCCAGGAATTAATCTAAATATTCCTTCAGGCCTTCAGGTATTTCTTCATGGATTCCTCCAGGATTTTTTTTTTCATAGATTTCACCAGGAATGTCATCAGGGATTCCTCCAAAAAAAAATTCAGAGATTTCTCCAGAAATTTCCCTAGGTGTTCCAACGGGAATTTATTCAGGAACTTATCTAGAGACTTTTTCAGAGATTGCCTTAGGGATTGCTCCATGAAATCCTTCAGGGAATCTCGCAAGGAAACCTCCAAAATTCATCCAGGATTTCTTAAGGAATTCATCTGGAGATTTCTCCAGGAATTTGCCGAGGGCTTCTTCCACAAAATACTCCATGAATTTCTATATGGTTTCTCTGGGAATACCGAAGAGATTTCTTCAGAATTTCCCATTATATTCGTCCAGGAGTTCCTCCAAAGATTTATCCAGCAATTTCTCACGATATTCCTCCAAGAAATCCTGCAAAAGTTCCTGGAGTAATTCTTGGAAGAATCTCTGGAGCTTGCTCTGGAGGAATCCTTACAGTTCTTCCTGAAGGTCTATCTGGAGGAATATCTGATAGAATCTGTGGATGATTTCCTGGATAAATTCTCGGAGAAATTAATGGAGTGTTTGAAGAAATCCCAGAAAGCATTTCTGTAGTAATTTCTGAAAAAAAAAATCAGCACGAATCCCTGGAGGCATGACTGGAGAAATGAAAGGATGAATCCCCGGAGTAATTAATGGAGGAATTCGTAGATGAATCCTTAGAGAATCCCTGACCAAGACTCATAGGAATTCCTGAAGGAATATAAAAAAATCGGAATTCCTAGAAGAATCTCTATAGGAATTCTTGAAAAAAAGCATGGAGGTATTCCTAGAGGAATCCTTGGAGAACTTTCTGGAGTTTTTTTTTTAAGATTTTCTTTAGGATACCTGCAGTTACTCTTGGAGGAATTCATGGAGAAGTCTCCGGATCAATTCTTCAAAAAATTTGAAGTTATACATACATGGAAGCATCCCTAGAGAAATATATGGAGGTATTCCCGGTGGAGTCCTGGAATGAGTTCTTGGATGATGCCTTGGAAAAATCCCAGGAGATATTAGGGGGATTCACTTAACAGCGTAAACTGATTAAACTAATTAAACATCGCGATCACTAAAGCAATCTTTGATTATTTCATTCGAATAATCATGAAGCATTTCAAATATGCAGAAAAGCATGGCTTACGCAGCAATTTAATCTGTTTAGTGAGTACCCCTATTAATTCTTGGAGCAATAAAAAGGGCAATACAAGGTTTGCCGGGTCAGCTAGTATATCTATATAATTTTTAATATAATAATACATGAAAAATATTTAATTCTAAGCACCTTGAGTCATTATGATGGCGGTACTGTGAAAACTTGTTTTTCAAAAGATGAACAGATACATAGTCAAATACATAAGTCAAACACACACACTGCCATTATGTAGCTTTTCAATAAAGTATTAATGATTTATTTCAAGAACGTGGTTTTGCGTATACATGTTCACAAGTACAAGAATGCCTCTATTACGAATCCTATAATAAACACAATTATCATGATTGCTGAGCATGTCGGCCTTCCCCAAAAAAATATTTAAATGTTAATTGGTAAGCCAAGAAAAGCACTCGAGGATTGGGAAACATCTCTGTTTTAAGGAAAAAGTACAGAAACTAAATATTTTTGAAACTTATGTTTACAAGCTCAAAATTAAATAGTATTCCACCTTAGTCAAACAATAAAAACAAGGTAAACCTGTTAAAGACCTCATATGTATTAACTTTGAAGTTGTGGGTATAAGTCTACATTAAAACACTGTCTTGATTGAAGAACACAATAACGAGAACCGAATTCAAAACAGTATTAAGTTGGGCAATATTCGATCAAGGGCAACTTTACGGTACCAAACATAGTTTCCGGATTATTCCACGATATTTGACATAGCTGTTAGACCTAAACTTAAGTTTGTCTTTGAATTTAATAGCAATATGATGCTTATTGCTTATGCCACCATTCATAAACAAATAACTGATAATAAGTACTGAAAGAATAGTTGAAATAACGGAGTACTTATTGAAAATGTTTCTACATTAAGCATGAAAATAGGCAATTTGATAACAATGGCTTCAGTAGTCTTATCGATTTGTATATGATGTTTAAAAAATATGTTCTGTGTAATTTAAAACCTCCAAGCATGAGGAAAAGTGGTTGATCATTGTTATGGCGTTGTTTACTAGTAGAATATTTTCAACATAAAACTATATCTTTCGAAAAAATAACAAACAGTTTTTTTTTGTAATCCAAATTATTGGGCTACGCTCCCGTAAAGCTTTTCGCTTGCAATTTGATATTTAGATAAGACCTTAATTATTAAGAAATGGAAAAAATAAACATGTATACGCAAAACCACGCTCTTGAAATAAATAATTAATACTTTAGTTGAAAAGCTACATAATGGCAGTGTGCGTGTTTTCCTTTCATGTATTTGACTTTGTATCTGTTCATCATTTGAAAATCAAGTTTTCACAGTACCGCCATTATAATGACTCAAGGTGCTTAGAATTAAATATTTTTCATGTATTATTATATAAAAAAATATATAGATATTTTGTTGGACTTTTGCTACTAAGCTTAGTATTTTAGAATGCGTTTGATAGTTTTGGTATTATTTGAAAACCATTAAACATATTTCAATGAAATTTTCACACAGTCATCTACGCATGCTACTTCGAAATGCCTGAATTTTTTATGGTTCTATCTTCAAAGACAAACAAGTTGTGACTGTTTGTAGGAGATGCAATAATTAACAATATGCGCTTTTAACTGTTTTTGCATAAAAAACCTTCAAAAAAAATTTTTGTTCTAGACCCCCCGATGGATGTTTTCCTCCGACCCAGCAAATTGAAGGGAATGGCCCAAAGTATCATTAGGCAAAATTTCAGACTTACTTATTTTTTTGTTTAAAAGTTGCTCTATAAACACACCGTGCACTGGAACCCTCTTTCAAAAATTTGCAACAAATACCTCCCTGATAAGCGTTGAACTCAATCGCTTTTGCACGTGTGGTCAACAACGATAAATGTGACATTTCCGGTGACACATCTTACCTCGTTTTAAATTACCGTACATTTTGGCGTTCCTCAAACTTTTTGTGACATTTATCAGCGAGCTTCGATCCATTCAATCAGATTGATAAAACATGAAAAACATGATGCAATGGGGGTGATTTTATCAACGAAAAAACCTCTGATCTTTCCGCTCTGTGCAGCATTCCCATCAAATTAGTCTTATGCATCCCTTTCCCTATTGCACTGACTTTCAACAACAAGGCATTGGATGTAGAATTTGCTTTATCGTGTCACTTTTGGATTTGTTTTTGTAGGTAGTAGATAACGCTTGATAATAAAAAGAGTGATATGGGTTTAAGCCTTAATCAGTTATTTATTATGATTCATATTCTCCACATGAATGAATGGTCTGCTGAACTGCAATTTCAGAATCATCGTGTATGAGATGGTGCAAACAGTTGTTTAGAGATGACCAAACCATCTGTCAGATATTTTGTTTCATTGTATGAAATCGCTCGTTCAGTTTACAAATGCCATACGTTATTCTATGCATTGAAAGAAATTTATAAGATGATCTATCCATTACCGACAAAAAGTAAAAACAAAAGATTCTTCTGCTTTTCCTTTGCCAAAACACTATAAGGAATGATAAAGAAACGTCACAAATAACAATTTGCTTTCCACAGGTTTCGAACATGTGTCCGCTGATTGATAACTTAGCTAACAATATTTATTACGAAACATAGTGAACTTTTTTTGACCATATACAATGAGAATTATGTCTGCTTCTCAATAAGCATCCTGTGCTACTGTCTTCGAGAAATAAGAATTGGGAGAATACATTTAAGTTTTCTTCTTCTAGTGGCTATTAGGCAAAATTTTGAATGAAAGACATAAAGTTGAATATGATGAACCGAAATAATTTGCGCTCATTCTGCTAACGATGGTACCATATCTAACCTTCATTATTTTTATTGCGTCAAAATTGATGTTCTGCACATGAATTTTTACCATCATTGTCAAAATGACAAATCATTGGAAATGTTTATGCTGTTTGTTGCAATAGTTAGCCTATTTCAAATTAAATAAAATCCAGTCTTCGCAACCTAGTTACAAACTAATTTAAGACATTAATCCATAGTCAAAAGTTGATTCCACGTTGTTGAACATGAGGATCATAGCAAAAATTAGTTGGTTGCATACAAAGTACGATGTAATCCGGTTTGCATTAGACTTCGCTGTCTTAGCATCCTGCCAGGTACATGGAAGTCGATTAGTGACAGGAGTCTTACGCAGTCGATATCACTACTTCGAGATTTACAACGAATGCAGCCTGTTGAATTTTGCTCTTCTGTCAAGAGTTTCCAGATTGAGCAAACGAACATCCTGGAAGATGCAAGGGGTCGCGCCACTGGAGACTCCTACTGCGAGTCGAACAAAACTTTTTGAGAATGGAGCCATTGATGTAGTAGTCGAACATTATGGGGTCCTTAGTGCGGTTCAAAGTCATCGCTTGACATTTAGGCACGCTGATAACAAGCTTGTTTTCCTCGCACCATTGAGCAAACATGTTGATCTAGGTTTGCAGACGAAGGCAGTCTTCTATGGATTGCAACACCATGTAGACCTTGAGATCATCGTCAGCGTAAACGAGCTTGCATTTGAAACCAAGCGAAGATGCTGCTTCATTGAAGAAAATTACAAATAACAAGGGTACTGAATAGTTGCTTAATGATGAACTTAATGATTTATCGAACATTGAAAGTATATAAAGCCTGTATCCGCAATAATCAGGACACAGAAGTACGACTGTAGCTCTGTAATGAATCGGTAAAATTGGCCAAATATTTGACTTGACTGAGAACTCTTTGGTTTGTGTTTATTATTTGTGTCAATTTTTATTAAAATCGATGCATTACTTTTAGCTGTGGATAAAAAACAAACAGACGTGGTCTTAAGCATTTTGTACAATCATGACCAATTTTCTTTCACATGATAGATGATTCTTTTACGGTGATGATAATTTTGAAATTTCGTTAGCAGTTATGATACTTATACGAGACACTTTCTTGCAAAATTTCATCAACTTTGATCAATTGGTTTGAAAGCTCCTGGTGTTGAGAGAGATGAGTGTTAGTGAAAATTTTTCGTGTTTTTCATGTGCGATGTTTGCCTATTCATAACTTTTGAATTTATCTACCAATCTTCATGAAATTTTCTCAGTAAGTAGTTAATTATGTGTATATTATGCCTGCAAAGTTTGATGATTATTGGTATAGTACTTTCAATAGTACAATCGAAACAATAAAGGGTGCTGACTAATTGCTATCTGAGGGGCTAAAATCACGTTCAGTCCCAATATGTGTTGCGACTATAAAATTGTTGATAGTGCATCGATTTTTTTGAAATTTTGCCTATACAACAAATGTAGATTGAGAGGTTTGTGTTGAAAATTTCATCCATTTCTTTTGTCAAATTCAAAAGTTACAGCGCTGACAAGCAAAATTAGGGGCTGAATTTTAATTCGATGGCGCACATCCTACTCTTTCATTGCTACAACAAAAAGTACTGCACCGATTCACATGAAATTTTGTAGCTGAAATGAACAAATCTTAAGATGTTACTAGGAACTAGGAGAAAATTGAGCAACTTTAATGTATTTATTGCAGTGTTACTGCTGAATTTCTATGTCCCGATTATTGCGGATACAGGCTTTAGTCTTTCTGGGCATCGATGACCTCTCACATTCAATCTTTCCGCAGTGACATGATCCGTATCCCCTCAAAAGAGTAGTGATTCTCAGAATGTTGTCGAAATCAATCAAGCGATACCTCAACTTTATAATGTTTCGAAATATGAAAGATAAGAGTATTTTTAGCCTCCCATGACCTTTCGGGAGTGATCAGGCCACCCCGGATATGCTCTGGATGCGCCATGGAAGTGGTTATATTCACAGTGATGCTGAAATCAATCGTGCGACGCCCCATACTTCATGATTTATCAAATCGTAAAGGAAAATATTATTTCTGCGCACTTGGGATCAACCTCGCCACACCTGATATATTCCGGTTGCCCCCAGGAATGTAGTAATTTCCACAAGTTATCAAATTGTATCATGCGGCACCGCAAACTTTATTAGATTTCGAAGTATAAAGAAAAATAAGACATTCTTGGGTTCTATGCTCTGTCAGGCTCAACCTGGCCGCATAAATAATGTCCCGGACGTAGTAACTTTCAGAATTTTGTCTAAATCAATCGTGAGTCACCTTAAGGCGAAACTGGAAGCATTTCCTCTTTTTTTGGTTTTTGATTTTTCATTAAATAACGCAGCAATATTTTCAAAATCGGTTTTCGTACACATGTAGAGTATGAATCTTCTGATTTTTTTTTTTTTGATGGAAAATGTTTTCCATTTTTGCAGAAACCATTTTTTTGTGAAATTTTGTTCAAAAATGGTTTCTGCAAAAACGAAAAACATTTTCCACCACAAAAAAAAAATCAGAAGAATCCTTGATCCATACTCTACATGTGTACGAAACCCGATTTTGAAAATATTGCTTCGTTATTTAATAAAAAATCAAAAACCAAAAAAGGAATCAACTTTTGACTATGGATTAATGTCTTAAATTAATTTGTAACTAGGTTGCGAAGACTGGATTTTATTTAATTTGAAATAGGCTTACTATTGCAACAAACAGCATAAACATTTCCAATGATTTGTCATTTTGACAATGATGGTAAAAATTCATGTGCAGAACATCAATTTTGACGCAAGAAAAATAATGAAGGTTAGATATGGTACCATCGTTAGCAGAATTATTTCGGTTGATCATATTCAACTTTATGTCTTTCATTCAAAATTTTGCCTAATAGCCAAACAGCTCCTATACCAAACAACTTGAAGCCAAACGGCATTATGCCAAACGGATAGACCCGGAACACATTAATTCATGAACCGGTTCCATTGCTGGTCCCAGAGCCGTAGCGTGCGGTTGGCCAGGTTGGCCCCCGCCAAGGGCGTCAGCCTCAGAGGGGCGCCGAAAATGCCTGATGCTAAAAGCGAACAGAATTAATGTTAACAAGATTACACTGTTTAAAGTATCTAAGACTGATTTTTTTTACGTTCTTCCGATTTCTCAAAAATTTAGATTTTTCTAAATTAGGCTGACACGAATTTCGATTTCCTCTTATGTCACCCCCCCCCTCGGAAAATTTTTGTCGGAATTTGACATTTTGAAGGGGGACACAAATAAATTATTTAATAAGTTTAAATTTTTTGAAGTAAAACTAGAGTTATCGAGAAAATTTCTTAACAAATCCGATGAGTTTGACGATTTTGCCTAATTGTTTGGGTAATTTTTCATCAAATACATTTATTATTTATCATGCCCCCCCTTGACGAGTCAGAGAGGAAAATGACAAAAAAAGAAAATGAGATTTGTTCCGGCCTTATTTGGAATACTACAATGTTGAGAAACTACTTTTTTTCAATGACAATATGCTTTCGAAATTCTATAGAAAGTTTCTTTCTAATGATTCCTAAACATTCTTACTGGAGAATGTATTGAGGTTACTTCCGAGGTCATTCGTCGCATTTATTCAAACATTTAACAGCGTTGACAAAAATAATTTTAAATGTAAAATATTCAGATGGTACTTTTTCAGTTCATACAATTGGTAATGTTTCTTTTGGCTTAAAACTCTTGTAATTTGGCACAAACCTTACAAGTCGTATCCGCCCAAAAACTATCAGTAAGATTTTGTTTCTATTTCCTCAACTCAAAGAAATTCTCCTGGATTCTCGAAGGATTCCTTTAGAAACTCCTCCAGGAAGGCTTTCAGGAAGTTATCTAGGATTTTTTTCAGGAACTATTCAAAGGATTCCTCCGGATCTGTCTTCAAGCATTTTGTTGAATAATCTTCCATAGTTTCCTGAAGAAACTTCTGCAGATATTCTTTCAAAATTATTTCAGAAATTATTTTCTTCAAGGATACCTTTAGAAATTCTACCACAGATTCCTTCAAAAATTCTTCTAAGGGTTGATACTTCTAATTCACAATATTTATTTCACTATTTTTTTCCTGGAAAATATTCAAAGAATTTCTTTAGAAACTCTCCAAAACTTCCCTGAGAATTCCTTAAGGAATTCTTCCAGGTTTTTTTAGAAAGTCATCTATAGATTGTTTTAGAAATTCAACCAGTTTTCTTCAGAAAATCTTTTACAGATTCTTTTAGAAAGAAGAAATCCATGTTTGATCCATGTTCATTATAGATTGCTCCATAAATTTCTGCTAGAATTTCTCTAGAAAGCTTTTCATCCCCATAGGATATTTCCAAAAAATCATAAATTTGGAATTCTCTCAGAAATTTTCCTAGGTATTTCGTGAGAAAATCTGCCATTGATTTTATTCAAAACTTCTCCAAAGGTTTCTTTTGCGATCATTCCATGAATTCCTCCGGGAATTTCTTCATAAAACCTTTTAGGGAAACTTTTTCAGAGATTCCTTCGAGAATGCAGAAACTCTTCCAATGGTTCTCCACATTGTTTACAGGCATATCTTCAGGAACTGCTCCAGGAATTCCTGCAAAAATTTATCCATGAATAACATTGTAAATTCTTGCTGAAATGTCTGCCGGGTTTTCATCAGGTATTCCTCCGGATATTCCTGCAGGAGTTCCTTTAGTGATTCAAGAAAAATTTTATTCAGAAATTTCAACAAAAACTCATATAGAAATTTCTTCAGGATTTCCTCCTAGTTTTTCTTTATGTCCATGATTCGTCTTATATTCGTTGTACATTTTTTACAGGTTTTCTGGGAAATATTTTGTTTAAACTTTAGAAAAAAACCGACCAAGTAACGTCCAATAAATTGTATGACTGAAATAGCCACAAATAAAAGTCAACACCAAGTTGCAGTCGCAACTACCATCAAACCTTTCCTAAAGTTAATGGATTTTTTTTTAATTGTTTGAGGATGTCGAAATTTTCATTAACCCTCGAGCGATTGTTATTGTTATTGTTATTGTTTATTTTAACTTGAAATTTTGAAAGAGGGAAAAACCCCTTTGAGTGATTTCGACATTTCAAAACCCTCGAGCGATTGCGCTGTTGTATTTTGTACAACACGTTGAAAAAATCTCGCTTTTTGTATTCAGCATTAGCGTGGTGCTGACGCAGGTAGTCAACCACGCGAGTTACGAAAGGTTAAGTGGAAAATACTCTAAGAGATAAATGAAACAAAAAAATCCAACTAAAGAAACGTTGAAAAAAGAAAACAGAAGTTCACTTTTTTTTTTTTTTTTTTGCCAATTAACAATGCCCAATTGTCGTGGGGCGCCAATCTGGATGCTTGCCAAGGGCGCCATGGGACCACGCTACGGCTCTGGCTGGTCCTAGAAAAAAGAGACAATTTTGAAAACATGCCATTGACTACAAAAAACGGTATAAAAAATATTTTCACAGTTGTTTCTAAATTGAAAATTCTCAAAGAAAAAAAAATACATTGGATACGCATGGGTTAAAGTTGGACTAACAAATAAACAACACAACTATGACACATTCTACGGACCCTGTATCAACAATACTCATTTTTCAAAAGTGAGTTTTGGTATGTTTCACATTTTTATAACATTCTACATTACTTTTGTCACCCAAAAATGTATTCAATATAATATCAATGTAACAATAAAATAAATATTTATTGAACGATGGTTAAGGTTAACAATAAAATTGTGATGCCTAAGTGCTTTAATTAGGCAAACTATTCATCAAAGCTGTCGTATATTAAACGCCAACGCACTGCTTTTTCAAAAGTTTTCGCACATTAACAGATGAATGTATGTAGATTTTTTAGCATTCAAAAAATCTTAATTATAATACTTTACATGCCGGGGCCTGTGGCGTAGTGGCTACACGTTTGCTTCATAAGCAGATGGTCATGGGTTTGATCCCAGCCCCGGCACTTTCGTCAGTTGCTCTTTCCCCCTGAGAGCAGCTGACACTGACCCTCTCGCAACCACCAGTTCGATGTAGTACAATTAGAAATAGAATACATTTAGGCGCTGTACAATGTGTATGTACAGCTTCCAATTGCAATCGTTCACGCAGTGGCCTAGTGGACAATAGAGCTGTAAATTAGGTTAAGTGTTCGAAAAATATATAAAAAAAATACTATACAATTCTTAGGAATTGCTGGTCAAATTATATGTTTTTTAAGCGTAACGTCACGAAAAATCAACCTTTATGATCTTGTACCGACTTTTCGACTACCACTTGTAATCTTCCTCAGTGTCAGTTATCCACTCCAGGAGGAAGATTACAAGTGGTAGTCGAAATACGCGTATCTGTCAAAGGATAAGCAACATAGGGCGGAATTAAAAGGTACGAAACTGATTACACTCATTCAAAAAAAAAACCTTTATGAAATTAATTCAAATACAGAACATGTTCTAAATATAACATTTTGTATGGTTCTCCAGAATGTCTTTCAAATGAGACTAAAAGAAAGTAAATCGGTTCACTGGTTTAAATTCCACCAAAAAGCGTTCCATCAAATTTAAAATTTCATTTATCTCAGGACCCCGATTACTCAGAGAGACGGTTTTTTTCGGCAAAACTGTTTAACAAAACAAGGACTTGCAGTGTTAGTGGATTTACCATTTAGATGCGAGATTTCGCCACTAAAAGACGCTAGTTTCCATTTTGCAAAAACTGTCAAGTGATTAGAATTTTTCAAAAAGTATTTTACAAGCTGGAAGGAACTTTTTTCACTTTGAACATATTGTATTCGAATCAAATAGTAATCAAAGACCAATATATTAGTCATAAATGTTCAAAATTTGATTTGATTTGATTCATTTAGTTCCAAGATATAAGAGTTAATAGAACAACAGTCGAAAAAGTTGTATTATGCGCTTGAAGCGCTCCATCTTTGTGTAGAGCTAACCAATCAAGTCCAAACTTGTAGCAATAACCGATTCGTTGAAATTTTTACAGAGTTACGGCTTGTTGAATGTTTTCTAGATAATTAATAAAATTGATATGCTTTTGGGCCCATATAGCCGAGGCGGTAAACGCACGGGTATTCAGCCTGCCACACGATATACACATGCAAAATGGTCATTGGCAGAGGAAGCTCTCAGTTAATAACTGTGGAAGTGCTCATAGAACACTAAGCTGAGAAGCAGGCTTTGTCCCAGTGAGGACGTTACGCCAAGAAGAGGAGAGGAGAGGAGAGGATGCTTTTGGAAATTTGCAACTAGCGCTATGATGCGGCAGAAATTAAAACCAAACGGCTATTAAACTGAAAGTCCTTGGTATACCAAACAGCTTCACCGGATCCTGAGATGAACGAAACTACAAATGTGTATGCTCTCTAACACCTCCTAGTGGAAGGATTTGAAATCATACGGCCCATCAATTGAAAGTTTTTGACCAGCCAAACAACTTTGTCGAGGACACCAACTGTCAAAATAATAAGGATCTTGAAATATATGGAGTGGAAATTGCGTCAGTGTTACGTCTGTCTTTAATATCACAAGAATTACGTAGCACTTACGAAATTGAAACTCATATACATATCTCAGGACCCAGAGTGTCTTTGGAAAAGTTGTTAAACTGGTCAAAGATATTCAATCTAAATGCCGTTTTGTTTAAGTTTCTACCTGCCTAGTGGTAGTTGAAATTTAAAAAAATCGTGCACATTATATTTATTCAGAAAATATTCAATAAATTGCAAAAAAAAAACAAAAGAGCTTAAATCTTCAGTTTTGCGTGGGATGAAAATGGGAACACTTTACTTTAAACAGATAGGGAACTGGAACCATCTCGGTAGGGGTCCTATTTGGGCACTTTTCTGCTACAACTCAGTCAATTTTGAATCAATTGACACCATTTTTGGAACGCGATGAGAGACGCTTAGTATCTAGCCGTGTACATAATTTCAAGTCAATGGGTTTGGAATTGACTGAGTTATAGCAAAGAGTGCCCAAAATACCGGCCGCTGCCCAAATGGTTCGCTACCCTACCCTAGTTTTTTGACAACCAAAACAATGCATCAATACATTTTATGGTAAATGCTATTTCAATGCTAAAACTATCACTATTGAACTAGAGCGCAGTACGTATTCGTATCAGCTAGTTACAGATCACACATGAATTCAATTCGATGCGAGCAGCATTGAGTAATCAACTTCATACATAGTAGGTAAAGTATCACCCCCATATCACACGTACCGCGTCAGCGCCATTCGATGGGGTAATGGCAAATACCGCTAGATATAATGTAATAACTATTATTGTTATTGTTATGACTACCGTTGCAGCAGCGCGCACGTTCCAGACAGATGCGCACAGATGCGAAAAAAAACCGTAGGTATAGATGGCAAACCAGAGAAAGGGTTCACCATTCGAGTTGAAGGTAGGTACATGGTGACTGATAAGTTCGCATCACTATCGCGTTATCTGTGGAAAACTGCAACATATTAAGCATTTGAATACGAGAGCATTTGCTTCCAAAGGTAGTAAAAGTCTGTTTTAGAAAGTATGGGACATCAAGTTCATCTTCTGTAAACAATCATGATTCTTGGTATGAAATAGTAAAAAATAGCTACCGTAGCGCTACAAGTATTAAAGTAAACACCGGAAATTGTTGGCAACTCCTTAGGAATTGCTGGAAAAGTGGTATACTCAATAGGCCGTCCCTTATTTTGCAAAAATTAGAAATGTTATAAGTTTGTTAGTGGAAAATGATCGTTTTAGCTAAAAAATGATCGTGTCAAAATTTGAAGTCCGTATCTCAAGGCTAAGTGGTCCCTCAAGGGGCCTAAAGTTGTCAAAAAATGTATGGAACCAAAAAAACATGATTTTTTTTTCGACAAAAAAATACGCTAATCTACTAAAACCGGTGATTTTAGGACCCTAAAGGGCCAAAAATGTGCTTATAATTGCGATATCTCTACTCGTTTTTGAGTTATTGAACAAAATAAGGTAGGTTTCCTTCGGAATCTAAAAAAAATGGTCAAAAATGCTGATTTTTCGGTCGTTTTTTGTCAATATCTTGGAAACGAGTAGAGATATCGCAAATCTAAGAACATTTTTGGCCCTTTAGGGTCCTAAAATCACCGGTTTTAGTGGAATAGCGTATTTTTTTCGTGGAAAAAATTTACATGTTTTTTTGGTCCCATACATTTTTTGACAACTTTAGGCCCCTTGAGGGACCACTTAGCCTTGAGATACGGACTTCAAATTTTGACACGATCATTTTTTAGCTAAAACGATCATTTTCCACTAACGAACTTATAACATTTCTATTTTTTGCAAAATAAGGGACGGCCTAATACTCAAGCATCGCACATCGCACACATAGTTTTTCTTATTGAATCATGTAAGTAGGGCAAGCGATGTACCGATGCGATATGGTGGATATGGATAATGAGGATAACTCTACGCCGCACATATTCTTTCCTTTACAACTCACCTGATTTATTACATGATTATCGTGGCCACTGGTGTTGGTAAGTATTTGTACCGCGTTTGTTATACTGGTTTCTTCACTTTCTGCAAACCATACTGGCGGCGTGGCGGGGTATGTTTCCTGAAATAGAGAAAAAAGAGGAATTGTTTAACTATTGGTTTGGGATAGCGAATAATATGCGGGAATGCAAATAGAAACATTAAAAAATGAACAAAACCAATAATAAACAAGAATACAAAAGATAAAATGAATATATGCAATACAATTTCACAATTGAAGTTTAAATCTTTATACCATTATAGTAGATGGTAATGCTTTCAACAAAAAAGCAATTGATCAACATAGTAGAAAAACAATTTATTTTCGTGAATCATTTTCAAGCGTTATTTTAAATTCTAGCATCGCATCATCACACAATTGGACAAACCACAAACTCCGATAATCATTTGCGTCCAATTCCCCAGTCGACAGCTGACGCTCGAAATTCGTTTCCACATGACCTGATTGCACAGAGAGCGTGTCATCATCTGTTTCTCGCAGTTGTGTCAGAATGGCAACGACTCATCCTCCTCTTCCTCCTCCGATTGAAAGTGCTTAGGTCAAAGGATAACAGCACCACTGTCACATTTTTCCATCATTGCTCCCATCCCATTCTAACAGACTGTTGTCGATGGCATTCGCATTGCTAATTTGCATCACCCACCAACAGACCGAACCACCATGTACCATGCAGCAACAACAGCAGCACCAACATCAAAAGAGATTAACCACTGGCGACACGGGGAAAAGCGGATGCAAATAACACGATAATTTAATTCAACCATCAGCCATCGATCCTGTAGACCCCCCTCTCGCCATCAGCGTTCTGGACCAGCGATTGACAGGCCTTGAAATTTGAAACTATCCGCTTTAAAGCATACATGCTTTTCAGCGTACTCGTGTGGAACGATTCTTTTTCACAAAGGACCCTCCACGAAACGACTTGTTTTTCTTCCAGGTCCAATAACAAGGTCAAGGCACGGTAAAGTCCGGGCATTGTGTGATACAGACCCCATTGAGGTCATTAGCCTTTTTGTACCTACTTCCTCGTGGCACTGGCCAGACTGCGAGTAAGGGAAGATCGGATAACCAACCCCGGTGGAAACATTGGTCGTGGACTGACTTCTGCATGCCTGGGCATCTGTTCCCCATGTTAGGGGCGGCTAATCAACGTCCGACTATCAGGATTCTGAGTTGGTGTCGGACCCAGGTATCAGGTATCAGAAGGCCGGCTACAGAGGCACGTTATCCTCCATTTGGAACATTTGTGCCATCGCCATAATAATAGTCTATTCCATCATCTACCTGAGGGAAAAGGAAGGAAATAAGGATGGGGATAAGGACAGGTAGGGAAATAGGAAAAAATACCCTGGAAGAAAGTACTAACGCATAAGCGTACCACAATGGGTTCAAACAGCGCCCTGAAAATGGCACTGTAATAACGCATAAAACGAAAGAGAGCCTATAGCTCTTTACCACAGCGGGTTAAGAACAACAGAATATCCTGAAGATTCAGGTTTCTGAAGTCAGTTTCACTTAATAAGTATTTACCGAATACTCGGAAACGCAGTTGCGCGAAAACTGGACATTTATATATCAAATGATACAAAGTTCCATAATCGGATTCACATCTACCACATACAAATGAATCAGCTTACTGAATATTCGCCATGTGATAGCTGAGTCGGCAGTGGCCAGTCAATGCTTTGACCAGAATGCTGCAATTCGGCTTTGACAGATTTGTAAGATACTTCGTCACCCTTGGAGATGGCTCAGTACAATACAATTTAGTTTGACGACATGACGCCCAACTATTCCAGTATTGTCTGTGTTGAGTGGTAGCCCAGGTGTGAATCTAAAGCTTTACCCAACACTTCGATATCGGAATAGCTGGCTCATGGTCAATGAAGTCATGTAATGCTCCAGTGCGAGCTAACTCATCAGCCAATTCATTTCCAGCGATGGAAGAATGACCAGGTACCCATACAAGGTGAACAGCGTTTGCTGAATTCAGCTCCTCGATTTGAGTTTGACAAGCGATAACTATCTTCGACCTGGAGTTGGCCGAAGCAAGTGCTATAATAGCAGCCTGGCTATCTGAACAGAAGTATATTACTTTGCCCATTACGTGCTGCTGAAGTGCTCATTGCACTCCGCACATAAGACCAAAGATTTCGGCCTGAAAAACGGTGCAGTGTCTACCAAGTGAGTAAGACTGATACAGCATTAGCTCACGAGAATAAACACCAGCAGCTGCTCGACCTTCGAGAAGGGAGCCATCAGTGTAGCATACGATGCCGTCTGCAATACTTCTTTCCAGATATCCAGAAGTCCACTCTTCCCGGGAAGGGAGTTTCGTGGAAAATGTCATATATGGGAAATTACAAGCAATTGTAAGACCACTTGGAGCAAGGATAATTTTGACCCAATTCACCAAAAGTGGAAGCAACGAGGTGTGTATTGATGTGCGGTTCACAGGAGTTTCCTCTTGTAGACCGTGTACCCGTAGACGGTAAGTGCAAGAAAGTGCTTCTTGTTTGAGATGAATGTGTAGTGGAGCAACGTCAAAGAGAACTTCGAGCGCCGCCGTGGGAGTTAAAGAGAACGCTCCAGACATCGCCATTAAGCACATCCTTTGGAGATGGCCTAACTTAGATTGGATCGTTCTCATTTCGCCCTTTTGTCACCACACAAGACATCCATAGGCCAATATTGGCCGAACAACAGATGTGTAAATCCATTTGATATACTTGGGTTTTAGACCCCAAGTTGTACCAAAGATTCGCCGGCATCGCCCGAAGGCCATACAAGCTTTCTTGATTCTGACCTCAATGTGATGGACACCTCACAAGCTTGGAATCAAGAATGACTCCAACGTATTTTACCTGTTCAGTCACATCGATTTCAGAATCAAAGAGACGCAAAGATCGAACGCCATTACGGTTTCGCCTTTTCGTAAAAATAACAATAGATGTTTTACTCGGATTAACCGAAAGGTCATATTGGCGACACCAACCCTCAACTACTTGAAGGGCGCTTTGCATCAGGTCGAAAAGGGTGGTGATACACATACCAACTAACAATGCTAGGTAGTCGTCAGCAAAACCATAAGTAGGAAAGCTGCTATTATTGAGTTGCCTCAATAGCGTATCTGCTACGAGATTCCACAAAAGCGGTGACAAGACTCCCCCTTGGGGGCATCCACAAACACTCAATTTCCTAATCCCTGCTAGACGCAATGTCGAGAAGAGATATCGTTGGAAATCATTGGAGATATACTATGACTCCGTGCGGCTTCCAATAAGGCATCGAAAGGCACATTGTCAAGGGCACCCTCGATATCTAAGAAACATCCAAGCAGGATTGCTTTTGAGCGAATGCTTTCTCGATATCGTAAACAACCTTGTGTAAAAGAGTTACAGTGGACTTACCAGATTGATAGGCATGTTGGTTCACATGAAGAGGCACGCTGGCCAGATGAACATCACGGATGTGATGATCCACAATGCGTTCTAAGCATTTCAGAAGAAAATAGGTCAAACTGATAGGTCTGAAACTCTTTGCTTCTTCACACGACACACGACCCACTTTCGGAATAAACTTCACAGTAATATCCCGCCAAGATTTGGGAATATACCCTGTAGCAAAACTGTAAACAAGTATTTTTTAAAGCATGTTTGAAATAAGCAAATCCCTTCTGAAGCAAAATAAGATAAACCCCATCTGCTCCCGGAGATTTGAAAAGAGCAAAGCTATTTAGTGCCCACTCAATCGATTCTATAGTTACAATACTCCGAGCCGAGGCTTCATCCGAAGATGTAATATCCACACATCCAGGGAAGTGTGTGCTGAACAAGCATTCCAGAACTTCCTCATCAGAGGAAGTCAGATCGCCATTTGGCAAACGAAGTTCGTTCACTCGGAAATCTTTAGATTTCGCAAGGATTTTGTTTAACCGACTGACTTCACTCAAACTGGAAACACTTGTACAAAGGTTTTTCCAGCCGGATCGTTCAGCAGACCGGCGAGCTTTCCTGTAGGCCTTCCGAGCCGACCTGAAAGCCTTCGAACCAGCCGAACATCGTCTGTTCCAACTCTTTCTACATTGTTTCCTGAGTTTCGCCAGATCAGAGTTCCACCAAGGGGTTCCTCTTGTGATCTTCACAGACCGTAGGGGGCATGCTTCTTCAAAAGCTTCCATGATGAAGGTCGTTGTAGTATCAACGGCATCATCTAAATCACTGTGTGTCAATGTTAATGTCAGTGTCAATGGATGGGGAGTATCCATGAACCAAATCAGTAAGAAGATCCCAGTTTGTTGACCGGGGATTCCTGAAACGCAATGTTTGCGAAGTAACATTTAAATGTTCAAAAAAATGTAGCGATGGTCAGATAAAGATTCTTCATCTGACACATGCCAATTGGTCAGCTCGTGACTAATTCTACTAGAGCAAAGAGTTATGTCTAACACTTCCTCTCTAGCAGATACCATGAAGGTTAGGCGGTTGCCTATGTTAAGTAATGCAAGATCTGTACTACTTAAGTACTCCATCAAACTGGAGCCTCTCAATATCTGAGCTGCTCCAGATGATATGGTGAGCATTAGCATCACTGCCAACAATTAACGGAAGGCCTTCTGAAGTGCAGTATGCGATGACTTACTTGAATGCATCCGTAGGGGATGGTTCATCATGCGGTAAATAAACCGAACAGTAAACATATTTACTGTTGAGGTTTCCAACAGATACATCGATTGTGATGGCACATACATCTCTAGTGGTTAGTTCAAAGATGAGTGTAGCAATGATTGCGTTGTTGACAAGCACACATGCTCGAGGCATGACACGTGAGTTTGCCATTTCATTTTTAACTGAAAGTAGCAAACACCGGATTCACAAGGTTTCCTAGATAGAAATTCCCCTACGAAAGTAAGGTTCTTGGACTAACGCCACTTGGGCTGTACCATTTTGCACATGTCTGCAAAGATTGATCGTTGCTGTTCTTTTGTGCTAAAAATTGATCTGAGCTAACCTAATCGTAGGCACTACCCAAACTAGGCAACTCTTAACAATCACAACACAAAAAAGAACAGCAATAAAAAGGCCAGTCGATATCGAGGATGCACAGAATACACTGTGTAAAACCCATAATGCGAAACCATATAGGTGAAAATTTAAACTAATTAATAACATCTTCATAATCCCGCCCTTATTCAGCCTCAAGTATGAGACTGAAGAAGGGCAGCTGATTATCTCGGAGAAACACAAGGTCCACCGCGCTATTACTCCGGTTAGCGCAGTAAAGGCAAAATACTGTGGAGGATGCCCTGGTACTCCACAGGCTCCGTTTGCGATTACGTTGTTATAAGACTTCCCTAACCATTCATTCTCAGGCACGGTAAGCATAAAGCCGCATAACACCTTGAATTAGGGGTCACTTGATTAGTGGACTCCTACCACTGGAACAGGCGGTCCTTAGTGCTATTCCTAGCCAGTTGAACCAACCGCTACCGACACTACACAGCTATCTAGGCTGATCGGGAAAAGAAGTTAATATTGGTGATCAACTTCCTACGGGCCCGAAAAGCCGGCAAACTGTTTTCTACTAGGAACTGATACATCAACATATGTTTCGCACAATTCTGATACGCAGCATTCTTCTTGTTCAATCTACTTGTTGCAATCGAAAAACAATCGAATTTGTTCCATTTGAAGCGTCTTCATGTTTATGCACACATTTCGACTATACAGAGCAGAATCGGAGCGGACCTTGACATTGTTAAATCGACAATGGAAGCAGCTGAGAACCCATCACGAAACCAATGAAGCATAGCAGTAAGCAACCGCGAACAGTAGTAACTCCGCCGTTAGGCACACTCGTGTTATGAGTATCGTTTCTGCTCGATAAAGATTGTTGTAGCTGCCAGCACTGTTCCGCAGTGTGACCGTACCTGAATAGTCTCGGAACGGCCTGAGATGTCACCCGTCGGGAGATGTCAAAACGAAGTCTGCGAATAATGAGATGATTGTCACTCCATAGACAAAGAAGCAAGACGTAGTGCGAGAGCGTGGTTCGTTAAAATTGTTAAAATCTGAACTACAATTTATTGAATTTTTATGTATTTTCAGTTACTCTTAAAGCTAATATCCATATCTTTGAACTTAAACTAACTTATCCTAAGTGTATCACAGTCAGACGTGTTATCACAGTTGGAAGATTATCACAGTCGTAAGTTGTATAAAATCTAAAGCGAATCTATTTCTAACCTTAAACTAAACATAGATTGTACAGTGAACACGAGGGATACGAACACCAAAATCATATTCAATAGGTTCAAAGACCGAAAA
This sequence comes from Aedes albopictus, assembly GCF_035046485.1. Taxonomy (NCBI): domain Eukaryota; kingdom Metazoa; phylum Arthropoda; class Insecta; order Diptera; family Culicidae; genus Aedes; species Aedes albopictus. The sequence continues at coordinate 164,373,809 of NC_085138.1, forward strand.
TTGTGAGTACCAAAATGAAATTGTAACAAACACCCAATCTAAAATGAAATAAAACTTCCAGCTTAAAGCTGTCTTCACACCCTACTTACTGGAGTTTGTGAGCTGCTACGAGGAATCGGAAAGAGCCCTTTGTTCCTTTGAACAAATCTTTAAGAATTTTCGTCATGGCTAACCCGGATCAAGTAGCGAACAATTCCGATCCGGCAACACCGGCGAATAATCAGACGACCGACTGTATGTGCTGCGATCGCCCGGAGTCGATTGACGATTGCGTACAATGCGATCAATGCAGCGGATGGTGGCATATGACGTGTGCGGAAGTTACGACCTCGGTGGCAGATCGATCGTGGACCTGTAGTCATTGCCTGCCGATGAGTGTTTCTTCTAGGACAACGACATCCAGCGTAAGAGCGGCCCGATTAGCTCTGAAGAAGCAGCAGTTGGAAGAGCAACAAGCAATGGAGCAACGACATCTGGCCGAAAAATACAAGCTTCTGCAAGAGGAACTGAACGAGATCGATGAAACTAGCAGCAACAGAAGCAGGATCAGCCGACGAACGAGCCTAGATAAGGTGAAGCAGTGGCAACAGAAATGTGCGGAGCAGATCGATGGTGCCCAAGGTCTTCCACCAATGGGCTCACCGACGGAACCCGTTGCAGTTCCTCCGGCTTCACGAATGGATTCTAGAGAGGACGGTTTAATGCCATCTGTGGATATGTCGAATATCATCGCTTCAAAACTACCTCCAGTGGGACCAAATACGCAGGTGCAGTCTGATGCTAGCCAGGGAAAGCTGGTATCCGAGAGAGTTCCTCAGGGAGAGGCGATAAACAATGATCGGCGTAACACTGTCGCCACAGAGGGACATCGAGGGTACAGTTTCCACCAACCATCCTTGAACTCGACAGTGAAAGCACCCAGTTATCCGGAACCAAGCCGGGCATTGAAGAACCAGCAGCAGCACACCGGCGCGATCCCTAAAGTGGTTCCGAAACAAAAGGAGGTAGCTGACGCTGTAGGTAAAACCCTTCCCCATGAGATCCCCGTAGCACAAGGTAAGCCACCTCATGATCCTATTAGTGATCAATTCATACCCCCGAAATTCGAAAACTCACTCCAACACATTACGAAACAGTTCGGAAGCCTGGCACCGTCAGCCATGGTTTCTTCTTTCCATGTATACGGAGCCAACACTCATTTACCATCAGAAACGAGTATTGGCATAACACCATCGGCAAATCCGATGCTATCTTCCGGGTCAGCTCCCCCATCAATGGGACTGCCGAATGTTGGCCATGGGCCACATGTTAATCCGGTTCTACCCACCGGCCAAGTTCCCCCTCCGCCGGGACTGGCGCAAGCTGGCCATTTGCCACAAGTGAATCCGGTTCTATCTACCGGCCAAGTTCCCCCTACGTCGGGACTGGCACATACTGGCTATTTGCCACAAGTAAATCCGGCTCAATTCTGCGGTCAGGTACCCCTTTCGTTGAGACTGTCGCAAGTTGGCCATTTGCCACATGCAACACCGGTTCTACGCACTGGCCAAGTTCCCCCTCCGTCGGGACTGCCGCAAATTCTATCCGTCGGTCAAGTTCCCCCTTCGTCGGGACTACCACTTGTAGACCAATTCACCCCCTCACCCTCGCAGTTAGCCGCGCGTCAAGTGATGTCACGTGATCTACCGACTTTTTCGGGCGACCCTGCTGACTGGCCGATATTCATCAGTACCTTTATGAATAGTTCTCTGTCATGTGGTTTCAACAGTGCTGAAAACCTCGCGCGACTTCAACGCTGTTTGAAAGGGCCCGCGTACGAATCTGTTAAAAGTCGATTATTACTTCCGGAATCTGTGCCCCAAGTGATTGATACCCTTCGTTTGCTGTATGGACGGCCTGAATTGTTGATAAATGCTCTACTACAAAAGGTGAGAAGTGTTCCAGCTCCGAAAGCAGAAAAGTTGGAGACCATCATCGATTTCGGCATGGCTGTGCGCAGCCTGTGCGACCATCTGGAGGCAGCTGGTCAGCGGGAACATCTATCCAACCCTACCTTGCTGATGGAGTTAGTGGAAAAGTTGCCCGCTCATACCAAAATGCAGTGGGCGGACTACATGCAACTGCATCCAGTGGTCAACCTGAAGGCGTTCGGTGATTTCATGTTTGGAGTCATCACGGCGGTCAGCAGAGTAACCATGTACACCGGCGGAAGCAGCGACAGCCAACATAAAGCGAAACAGAAGGGGACGATAAACGCTCACACCAGCGAAAGAAGTGATATTCGTGAACCAGTGCGAGAGATTGTGAGAGAACGAGTGTGTGTTTGCTGCAAGAAGCCATGGCATCGACTAGCAGAGTGTTCTATCTTCAAAACATACACGGTTGACGAACGCTGGAAGTTCGCACAGAATAATGGACTGTGTCGGAGTTGCCTGAACGCTCATGGAAGGAGGAGTTGCAAGAATGCAATGCAGTGTGTGATAGAAGGATGTCATTATCGCCATCATCCCCTGCTGCATTCCAATCAACCCAATGCCAGCTCTCAGTCTTTACAACCGTTATCGACGGCACAGAATCACATGCACCGACGGTATAAACCAGCACTTCTTTTCCGCGTTATTCCTGTGATCATTTCCGGGCCACGAAACCTTCGCCTTCTTAGACGATGGTTCGGATCTATCGCTCATCGAAACCAGTCTGGTGAGGCAGCTCGGAATCGAAGGATCGAAGAAACCGCTGTGTCTGAAATGGACAGGTAACGTCACCAGAATCGAATCAGAATCGAAGCACGTGAGCATCGTGGTGAAGGGAGCGAGCGGTCAACAAGAATTCTCTCTCAATGACGTCCGGACTGTAGAAGAGCTGACTTTACCAGAACAAAGTCTTGAGTACGATGACCTGTCCCAACAATACCATTATTTGAAGGGATTGCCGGTAGTTAGCTACAAAAAAGCGGTTCCACGGCTGTTGATAGGAGTCAACAACGCGAATCTGACAGTCCCACTAAAAGTGAGAGAAGGGAAGAAAGGTGAACCTATTGCAGTGAAAACCCGACTGGGATGGTGCATCTTCGGTGGTTGTGGTGAGAAGGTGACACACTCATTGAACTACCATACCTGCGAATGCTCCAACGACCAAGAGTTGCATAACATTGTGAAAGAATATTTCACGATGGAAGATGCAGGAGTAAAGTTACCGGAGATGTTGGAATCCGAAGAGGACAAGCGAGCTAGGAGGATTCTAGAAGAAACCACGGTTCGAGTTGGTGGACGGTTCCAAACAGGTTTATTATGGAAGTATGACACTGTTGAGTTCCCAGACAGTTACAACATGGCGGTAAAAAGATTTGAGTGTTTGGAACGCAAGATGGTCCGAGATCCAGAGCTGGCGGTGAACCTAAAGAACCAGATTTCGGAATATCAGACGAAAGGATATGCCCATCGAGCGACGAGAGAAGAGTTAGTCCAAGCAGATCCGAAACGCGTGTGGTACCTGCCCTTGGGTGTAGTGACAAACCCACGAAAGCCGGGTAAAGTTCGGCTAATATGGGACGCAGCCGCAAAAGTGGACGGAATAGCCTTAAACTCGATGCTACTAAAAGGTCCGGATCAACTGGTTTCGCTTCCTGCAGTTCTGTCACGTTTCCGTCAATTCAAAGTGGGCGTCTCTGCAGATATCAGAGAAATGTTTCATCAGTTGCAGATTCGTGAAACCGATCGCCATTCTCAACGATTTCTTTTCCGTGACGACCCGTCAAAGCCAATAGAAATCTACCTTATGGACGTTGCAACATTTGGATCTACTTGTTCGCCGGCGTCGGCGCAATACGTGAAAAACAAAAACGCCGAGGAGTTTTTGGACATCTTTCCACGGGCAGCCGAAGGAATCATAGAGAATCACTACGTGGACGATTATCTTGATAGCTTTGAGGATGATGAAGAGGCTGAACGGGTGTCGAACGAAATCCAATCAATACACCAGAGAGGAGGCTTTGAACTTAGGAATTGGCTGTCGAATAGTGAAAAAGTTTTACGTGGCTTGAACGAGGAGGATCCTAAAGCAAGCAAAAGCCTGTGTTTGAATACAGTTGATAGTAGTGACCGAGTTTTGGGCATGTTGTGGCACACTGCGGAAGACGAGCTTCGCTTTTCGATGAAGATGAAGGAGGAGGTCCAACTGGTGTTAGATAGCGGGAAGCGGCCTACAAAGCGACAAATGTTGAGATGCTTGATGGGAATCTTTGACCCATTGGGACTTTTGAGCGTATTCCTGGTTCACGGAAAGATACTTCTCCAGGATGTGTGGCGATCTGGACTGCAGTGGGATGAGATGGTATCAGGAGATATCTTCGAGCGCTGGAGAAGATGGACCGGTCTGTTTCCCAAGATCGGCGAGCTGCATGTTCCTCGATGTTACTTCAAGCAAGCCACTGTACGGACGTATGAACAACTTCAGCTGCACGTTTTTGTCGATGCGAGCGAAGCCGCTTTCGCTGCCGTGGCGTACTTCCGAGTAATCAACGATAATGGAGAACCTGAATGCTCAATAGTTGCCGCAAAAACAAAGGTCGCGCCCCTAAAACCACTCTCAATACCGCGCTTGGAGTTGCAAGCTGCTGTTTTGGGAAGCCGTTTGCTGTCTTTCGTTCAAGAGAGTCACACCGTAAAATTTAAGAAGCGATTCCTGTGGAGCGATTCCGCAACAGTATTGGCCTGGCTACGGGCTGATCATCGTCGGTACAAGCAGTACGTAGCGTGCCGTATAGGAGAGTTACTGTCAGCGACGGATGTAGCAGAATGGCGATGGGTTCCCAGCAATTTAAACCCAGCAGACGCAGCAACGAAATGGGGGAAAAATGCATGCCCGGACGTGAACAACGAATGGTTCAGAGGCCCAAAGTTCCTGGGAGACTCTGAAGAGAACTGGCCAAAGCAAGCTCAACAGTCAATGAATCCGGAAGAGGAACTGCGGACGTGCTTTGTTATCCAAGGATCGATGACGCAGGAAAGTGTATTAGACTTCACACGCTTCTCGAAGTGGCGGCGACTGCTTGGTGCGATGGCATATATCCATCGTTTCTTAGATAATTGTAGGCGTAAATGTCGAAACGAAAAGTTAGAGCTACAGTACCTAAGCCAGGATGAGTTGCAGAAAGCAAAGAACACTTTGATGCGAATCGTGCAGTGGCAGGAGTACCCCGAAGAGATGGCTCTGTTTTTGAAAGGATCAGTGGAGTTGCCAAGGACTAGCAGTTTATATCAGTTGACACCGGCAGTTGACGAATATGGAGTGCTGCGCGTCGATGGAAGGATTGGTGCCGCACCACATGTGGCGTTTGATGCGCGGTTTCCGGTTATACTTCCAAGGAGGCATCCGGTAACAAAACTTGTGGTAGAGGACTTTCATCGAACATTTCAACACGGGAATTCAGAAACGGTGGTGAACGAGATTCGCCAGTTTTTCCACATCTTTCGATTAAGGACGGTGGTGAAGCAAGTCACTGCCGCATGCCAGTGGTGTAAGGTGATGAAGGCGACTCCTAAAGTTCCACGAATGGCTCCACTGCCTGTTGCCCGGTTGTCATCATTCGCCCGTCCATTCACTTACACCGGCATCGATTTCTTCGGACCCTTGCTGGTGAAAGTAGGAAGGAGTGCTGCCAAACGTTGGATCTGCTTATTCACTTGCTTAACTACTCGTGCCGTCCATGTTGAGGTTGCCTACAGTCTCTCAACTCAATCATGCGTGAAATGCGTTCGCCGTTTCGTCTGCCGCCGTGGTGCACCGGCAGAGATATATACTGATAATGGTACAAACTTCCTTGGCGCCGAGCGTATCTTACGAGAACAGATTAGAGCGTTACACAGCGATTTATCGGCAACATTCACCAATACAGACACCAAATGGATCTTCATCCCCCCAGGAGCACCTCACATGGGCGGCGCGTGGGAAAGGATGGTGCGATCTGTAAAGTCTGCCATGGAATCAGCGTACAATAGTGATCGAAAGTTGGACGATGAAGGCTTGGAAACTTTGGTCGTCGAAGCTGAAGGGATTGTCAATAGCAGACCGCTCACGTACTTACCGTTAGACGCCGCTGAAGGAGAATCACTCACGCCAAATCACTTCCTTCTCGGAAGTTCCAGAGGTGTACGCCAGCCTGCCGTGCCATGCAGCGATCCTGCCACAGCAATCAAGAATTCATGGACCCTTATACAACATCAGCTAGACGTTTTCTGGAAGCGATGGGTTCGAGAATACCTTCCGATGCTAACAAGGCGCATGGAATGGTTCGGGGAAATAGCACCGGTAGCTGCAGGAGATCTGGTACTCATTGTGGACGATACCAGAAGGAACGGATGGACCCGTGGACGAGTTAAAGAAGTTCTGACAGCTGAAGACGGTCGAGTTAGGCAAGCTGTTGTACAGACCGCGAGGGGGTTGTTACGTAGACCGGTGGCAAAGTTGGCTGTGTTGGAGGTTGAGTCAGGTGGTAAAACTGGAACCGGTGGCCAGTGTTACGGGGGGGAGGATGTAGCTGCCAGCACTGTTCCGCAGTGTGACCGTACCTGAATAGTCTCGGAACGGCCTGAGATGTCACCCGTCGGGAGATGTCAAAACGAAGTCTGCGAATAATGAGATGATTGTCACTCCATAGACAAAGAAGCAAGACGTAGTGCGAGAGCGTGGTTCGTTAAAATTGTTAAAATCTGAACTACAATTTATTGAATTTTTATGTATTTTCAGTTACTCTTAAAGCTAATATCCATATCTTTGAACTTAAACTAACTTATCCTAAGTGTATCACAGTCAGACGTGTTATCACAGTTGGAAGATTATCACAGTCGTAAGTTGTATAAAATCTAAAGCGAATCTATTTCTAACCTTAAACTAAACATAGATTGTACAGTGAACACGAGGGATACGAACACCAAAATCATATTCAATAGGCTCAAAGACCGAAAATTGTGAGTACCAAAATGAAATTGTAACAAACACCCAATCTAAAATGAAATAAAACTTCCAGCTTAAAGCTGTCTTCACACCCTACTTACTGGAGTTTGTGAGCTGCTACGAGGAATCGGAAAGAGCCCTTTGTTCCTTTGAACAATTGTTATTGGTATCCAATCGAGATTTTAGAACAAAATTTAAAAAGAGTTTATTTTAGTATAAGTTTTGCAATTTTGTGATCCTCAAATTTTTCTTGTTTTTCTTAAAAAACAAAATTCTAAACTTTGTGACATTTTAGTTGTATTTTCTCAGCCATGAATGATATTCTAAGAGTTTGCATGCAGCAATTAAAGGCGTTCCATTCTCATAACAAAGTTTTTGGTCAAATAAATAGGATTGAGTAAGATCTCCAATTAGCCTTTTTGTAAGGTCTAAAGATCGCCAATCCGGTGGGCTTCTTTCTGTGCATTGCAAGTGATGAAGTACGTCACGATAAAATGGGGAATTTTTGACCCCCTCCCCCTTTTCGTACGAGTTTTTCCCTTAGGGCCTGTCCATAAACTACGTAGACTCTTAGGGGGGGACGGGGGGGTCTGGCCAAAGTCTACGTTCCATACAAATTTCGAAAATTTTGTATGAACAAAAGTGTACGAGGGGGGAGGGGGGGGGTCTGAGATGGCCGAAATAAAGTCTACGTAGTTTATGGACAGCGCCTTACTTAATACATTGCTTGTCACACTTTCACAAAGCCCCCTCCCCCCTCTAAACGTGACGTACTTTATGAATCACTCCTAACAGGAATCTCCAACGTATTTGTTTTCTCCTAATGGATTACCCGCTTTTGAAAAAATTGCAACAGATGGCGCTAGTGAGCAGGAGTTTTTTACCTTTTAAATATATGAAGAAAATTACAAAAAATGGTTTTTTGACTCAATAAACGTTTTATCAGAAAAAATATTTGGTACAGGTTGTAGGTAATAATAATAGCCATCAATGTTACCAAATATTTTTTGTCACGATTTCGATATATTTAAAATACTTGAAAAAATGTTCAAATTTCCATACATTTTTTCGACCGAAAACTTCTGCCTCGATCTTGGTGCACTTCCTTTTCCTATACATGGCATCGAATATACATGGAGTCATGTTTACTTTTCCATCTGTCAAACGAACAGAAAACAAAGAAAAAGAACAAGCAAGCACAAAGGTTTGGAATCAGCTTCAGCAGTCAACAACAGTCAAAAATGAGAAAAACACTAACGGTGCGATCCGGAACGCCGGGCAACAATCTTCGTCGTCCGCAGAGAAATTTCGGAGCTCCAATTTCTATCAGGTTTGTAAATATTAACCTTTAGATATGCATTAAGTTAGGATGATGTAAATATAGGTTAGTCAATGTTTTTGTTCTTTTTTTTTGCAGAACAGCGACGAAGAAAATGCAATCTGGCCGAGCCAAGAGTTCTTATTTGGCAGCTAATGGTCCAAACGTTTGTAGGGAACCTCACGCCTGATGAAGAACCTGACGTGGACTGCTAATAGAAGCTTGTGGTGCTGATTGATTGATCCAGGTTGACTTTTACGTTGTTGTTCATTGCCTTTACGGTTATTCATACACGGTTAGACGAGACGGAACAAACTTCGGATGATGTGCAGATGAGGATTGCCCCTTTGTGCTAATTCTAGAAAGCAGTTCAAATACAGCAAGGTAGGAATACGAACGGGAAAGGTGATGCGGGTGGGGATCTTTTAAGTTGGGCCCTTGGGTCAAATGAAGACGTGGATGACGATATAATTACATACTTACCCGATCAAATTATGTATTCTGACTATCACTAGTTGAGTCATGGAAAATTCATATTCCATTTATGTTTTCCACTATACTAATGGACTTTTTTTCTGGCTCGACATGCCAACTGGAACTTAGTCTGACTCTCTTCAACATAGTGTACTTTGAGTACTTCATCAGTTATTCATTGAAGTGCTTTTTTCGCCTGCCATTGCATGAAACTGTATATAGTGAGGCAAGCACAATGATACACTAGGACGTCGAGAGAAATTTTCCCTGACTGGAACGGTAATCGAACCTGCCGTCTTCGGATTGGCGATCCAAAGCCTTATCCACTAGGCTAACTGGAGACCCGGCACCGCTTAAACGCCAAATTTTCTGTGAGTAAGCAGCCAAGCATAAAGTCGTGCAGAAGTCCATTCCATACATACATTGAGGGGTTAGGGTGGGGGCGGCGCATAACGTCCGGGACCATAATGTCCCGGTTCTTATGACGTGTTCTTATGTGAAAGTACGTCAAAAAGTTTAGATGTGTCTTAAAATTTCGTGCACCACATTTTGACGCGTCTGCATGCTAGAACGTTGTACCACGGACAATACGCCATAAAGATCTGGGGCATTATGGCCTCGGACATTAAGATATTGCGCTGTAATGCAGATTTTTCAGAAACCACGATGGCCTGACCTGTTCATTCTCTCAGATGTGTTTTATATAGCTAAAATTGGCGTAAATATGATCATTCAAATTCAGTTTCGTGGGTACCAGGGTACCGTGCTGGCATTCTACGTGTTCTAAGGGTGTATTTTTTTTGCTATTTGTTCAAGATGCGTTTCAAGAAACCGCTTCAGGATTCCTTCAACAGTTCCTGTCAAGATTTGTTCATGTTTTAGGGATTCCTCCAGGAATTTGTTCTGAATTTGTTTGAGAGATTACCCCACCTTCTAGACCTTCTAGAAGTTTTTCAAAAATCCTTTCCGAGGTCCATTTAGGATTCTTTCCAGAAATTCCTCTTGGGATTTCCTTAGGATTTTTTCAAGGGTTCCTTCAAAAAATCACTCTGATGTTTCTGCAGAAGTAGCATCAGGGATTCCTCCAGGGCTTGCTTCAGAGAATCCTTCTGGGATTCTTTCGGAGCATCTTCGAGAACTCCTTCAAGAGTTGATTCAGAGATATCCTTCCTTCCTTCGGAAGTTGCTTTCCACGAGCTCCTCCAGGGATTGCTTCTAGCTTCTAGGAGTTTCTTATGGCATTCTCAAGTAGTTTTATCAATGATTCCTTCACAATTTGCTTCAGGGAATCCTGGAGTTCTTTCAAGGAGATCTTCCAGTAATCCTTCAGGCATGCCTTCCACGAGCTCTTGCAGGGTTTTCTACAGAAATTCTTCTAGAGATTTTCCTAGGAATACCTTCAAGGGTTCCCCCAGGAGTTCGTTCAGGGGTTTCTTCAGGAGTTCGACCAGGGGTTCCTGCAGGACTTGCTTCAGATAAATCTTCTGGGATTCTTTCAGGGATTCCTTCAATAGTTTTTCGGAAATTTCTCCATCAGAAGTTCTTTTATGGCTTTCTTCTAGAGTTTCTTCAGAGATTTTTTCATTAGTTCAATTAAGAATCTTTCCAGAAGTTCCCGCCAAGATTCTTCCAGAAGCTCATTATGGGGTTTCCCCAAGAGTTCTTGCAGGGGTTCCTTCAGGAGTTGCTTAAGAGATTTCTTCAGGGAGACTTGAAGTTCATTCAGGACTTCTTTCAGGGATTTTCAGGACTTCCTTCAAGAGTTCCTTCAGAAGTTGCATCAGGAATTCCTTCAGGAGTTCCTTCAAGAGTTCTTTTTTGGTTTTTTTCTGGAATTCATCTATCAGCTCAAAAAGTTCCTTCAAGGATTCCTTCAAGTAGTTTCCAGCAGGAATTCCTTAAGGGATTTTCCTGGAAATTCATTTAATGGCTCCAGTAGTTAATCCAGAACTTTTTTCAGTAGGTCCATCAGGGATTCCTCCAGGACTGTCTTCAGAAAACCCTTCAGAGATTTCTTCCAGTAGTTCCTTTACAGATTCCTCCAGGAGCTCATCCAGAGATTGCTTCAGGACATCAGGTGTTTTGCAGGGGAACCTTTATGAATTTATCCAAAAGTTTCTTAGGGGTTCGTCCACAAGTTACTTTAGGAAGTCCTCCAAGAGTTTTTTCAGGTTTTTATACAACAGGTATTTCAGGTATTCCTCCAAGATTTTTCTTGGAGCTCCTTTGGGGATTGCTTCAAAGCATTATTAATGAGTTCTTCCACCAATTTTTCAGGAGTTCTGTCAGTGATTTATCCAAGAGGGATTTAATCAAGAGGGATTTATCCAATAGTTATCTAGGAGTTCTTTCAAGATTTTATCTTGAACGTTTTTGAAGGATTCGTCCTGGAGTTCCTTGAGGGATTCCATTAGGAATCCTTTCAGGATTTCCTGCAGGGATTCCTCTAGATTTTTATTTAGAGATTTCTTAGAGTTCCTCCAGGACTTTTTTTACAGAGATTGCTTCTAACTGAGATTTTTTCAGATATACCATCGAAGATTTATCAAGAACTCACTTAAAAGATTTTTCTAGGATTTCCTTAAAATATTCCTCCTGGATGTATGCTAAGATTCCCCTACAAGTTTTTCAGGGATTTCTCCAGGTTTTCCATCAAGTGATCCTTCCAGCAGTTCCTTCAGCGATTCCTTCATCAAGGGCGTAGCCAGGGGGAGGGGGCAGGGGGGTGGACGTGCCCGCCCCCTGACCGGGCAACTATATTCTTACTTAACCGAAAAACTTAGATGATCAGAGCTGTTTTTGACTAGTAAAAATGAAATTCTCCTGCATCCTCGTATTTTTTTTAATGTGTGCAGGAATTTCTTCGGAAATTCTTGGAGGAATATCTTCGAAAATTCCTGAGGGCATTCCTTTGGAAATACCTGGAGGAATTCCTTTGGAAATTCCTGAAGGAATTCCATCCAAAATTCCTGGAGGAATTACTTCGCAAATTCCTGAAGGATTCCTTCGGAAATTCCTGGAGCAATTTCTTCGGAAATTCCTGGAGGAATTCCTTCGGAAATTCCTTGGGCAGTTCCTTGGGAAAATCTTGGATGAATACCTTCGGAGATTCCTGGAGGAATTCTTTCAGAAATCCATAGAGAAATTCGTGAGGAAATCCTTAGGTGAATTCCTGGATAAAATAATTCCAAACTTCCTGGAGGAATGCTTTTGGAAATTCATGGAGGAATTCCTTCGGAAATTGCTGGACGGATGTCATTGAAAATTCCTGGAGGAATTTCTTCGGAAAGTCGTGGACGAATTTTTTCGGAAATACTTTTTAGATTTTTTTTTTTTGGAAATTCTTGCAGGAATTCCTTCGGAAATTCCTAGCGGAATTCCTGTACGAATTCCTTCGGAAATTCCCGGAGGAATTCTTTCAGAAATTTCGGGAGGAATGCCTTCGGAAATTGCTGGACGAATTCCTTTGGAATTCTAGGAGGAATTCCTTTAGGAATTCCTGGAGGAATTCTTTCGGAAATTCCGGGAGGAATTCCTTCGGAAATTGCTGGACGAATTTCATTGGAAATTCCAGGAGGAATTCCTTCGGAAATTCCTGCAATAATTTCTTCGGAAATTACTGGAGGAATTCCTTCGGAATTTGCTGGACGAATTCTTTGAATATTCCTGGAGGAATTCCTTCGGAAATTCCGGAATGAATTCCTTCAGAAATTCCTGGAGGATTTTTTTCGGAAAATCTTTTTAGATTTTTTTTTTGGAAATTCCTGGAGGAATACCGTCGGAAATTCTTAGCAGAATTCCTTCGGAAAATCCTGAAGGAATTCTTTCGGATATTCCGGGAGGAATTCCTTCGGAAATGGCTGGACGATTTCCTTTGGTCCTTTGGAGATTCCCGGAGGAATTCATTCGGAAATTTCTGAAGGAATTCCATCGAAAATTGCTGGACGAAATCCATTGGAAATTCCTTGAAGAATTCCTTTGCAAAATTCTGGAAGAATTCTTTCGGAAACTTCTGGAGAAATTCCATCGGAAATTCCTTAAGGACTTCGTTCGGAAATTACTAGAGGAATTTCATCGAAAATTCCTTGGCGAGGTCCTTCAACAAATTTTGGATGAACACTTTCGGAAATTTCTGGAGGAATTCTTTCAGAAATTCCGGGAGGAATTCCATCGGAAATTGCTGGACGAATTCCTTTGGAAATTCCTGGAGGAATTCATTCGGAAATTCCAGTAGGAATTTCTTTAGAAATTCCTGGAGGAATTCTTTCGGAAATTCCGGGAGGAATTGCTTCGGAAGTTCCTGAAGCAATTCCTTCAAAAAATCCTGGAGGAATTCCTTTAAAAATTCCAAAAGGAATTCCTTCCAAAATTCTTGGAGGAATTCCTTCCAAAATTCTTGGAGAAATTCCTGGAAGAATTCCTTCGGAAATTCCTGAAGGAATTCCTTTGGAAATTTCTGGAGGAATTCTTTCGAAAATTCCTTGGGGAGTTCCCTCGAAAAATCTTGGATGAATACCTCCGGAAATTTCTGGAGGAATTATTTCAGAAATCTTTAGAGAAATTCCTGAGAAAATCCTTGGATTAATTCTTTAGGACATTCCTGGAAAAAAATCATTCTAAACTTCTTAGAGGAATGCCTTTTATGATTCCTGGAGGAATTCCTTCGGAAATTACTGGACGAATTCCTTTGGAAATTCCAGAAGGAATTCCTTCGGAAATTGCTGGAATAATTTCTGCGGAAATTACTGGAAGAGTTCCTTCGGAAATTGCTGGAGGTATTCTTTCGGAAATTCCTGGAGGAATTCCTTCAGAAATTCCTGGAGAAACTCTTATGGAAATTCCTGAAGGGTTTTTTTTTAATTCCAGGAAGAATTCCTTCAGAAATTCGAGGGGAAATTTTGTCGGAAATTCCTGGAGAAATTCCTTTGGAATCCGATGTAATTCCACCAGGAATTTTGCGAAGGAATTCCTTCAGGATTTTCCGAATGAATTCCTCCATGTATTTCCGAGAGAATTCCTCCAGGAATTTCCGTGGCAATTCCTTCAGGAATTTCCGAGGGAAATCCTCCAGGAACTTCCGGGAAAATTCCTCCAGGAAATTTCGGAAAAATTCCTCCACACAGAATTACTCTAGGAATTTCCGGAGGAATTCATCCAGGAATTTCCGAAGGAATTCTTCCAGGAATTTTCAAGGGAATTCCTCTTGGAATTTTCAAAGGATTTCCTCCTGGAGTTTCCGAAGGAATTCCTTCATGAATGTCCGAAGAAATCCCTCCATGAATTTTCTAAGGAATTCCTCCAATGAATTGCCGAACAAATTCCTCCAGGAATTTTGCCAAGGAATTTCTAAAGGATTTTCCGAAGGAATGCCTCCATGAATTTGCGAAGGAATTCCTCCAGAAATTTTCTGACGGAATTCCTCTACGAATTTCCAAAGAAATTCGTCGAGGAATTTCCGGAGGAATTCCTCCAAGAATTTCCGAAGAAATTCGTCTAGGAATTTTCAAAGGAATTCCTCTTGGAATTTTTAAAGGATGTCCTCCTGGAATTTCCGAAGGAATTCCTCCATGAATGTCCGAAGGAATTCCTCCATAAATTTCCGAATGAATTCCTCCAGGAATTTTACGAAGGAATTTCTAAAGAATTTTCCGAAGGAATTCCTACATGAATTTCCAAAGGAATTCCTCCAGAAATTTTCCGACGGAATCCCTCCACGAATTTCCGAAGCAATTCCTCGAGGAATTTCCGGAGGAATTCCTCCGCGAAATACCGAAGGAATTCCTCTATGAATTTCCGAAAGAATTCCTCCAGGAATTTTGCGAAGGAAATCCTAAAGCATTTTCCGAAGGAGTTCCTCCATGAATTTCCGAAAAAATTGCTCCAGAAATTTTCCGAAAGAATTCATTCATGAATTTCTGAAGAAATTCCTCCACTAATTTTCAAAGGAATTCCTCCAGGAATTTTCTGAGAAATTCCTCCATGAATTTCCGGATGAATTTCTTCAGAAATTTCCGGAGGAAATCCTCCAGGAATTTCCGAAGGAGATCCTCCACGAATTTTCAAAGAAATTCCTTCTGCAATTTCCGAATGAATTCCTCCTGGAATTTCCGAAAGAATTCCTTCATAAATTTCCGAAGGAATTCCTTCAGGAATTTCCGAAGGAAATTTTCCAGCAATTTCCGAAGGAATTACTCCTGGAATTTCCGAGGGAATTCCTGCCGTAATTTCCGGTGGAATTCCTCCAGGGATTTTCAAAGGAATTTCACCTGGAATTTTCAAAGGATTTCCTGCCGGAATTTCCGAAGGAATTCTTTCATGAATGTCCTAAGGAATTCCACCAGGAATTTTCGAAAGAATTTCTCCAGGAATTCCTTCTCAAATTTCCGAAGGAGTTCCTCCATAAATTTCAGAAGGAATTCCTCCAGGACTATTGCGAAGGAATCGCTCAAGGATTTTCTCAAGGAATTTCTCCATGAATTTCCGAAGGAATTCCTCCAGAAATTTCAGGAAGGAATTTCTCCAGGTATTTCCGAAGGAATTACTCCAGGAATTTCCGAAGAAATTCCTCCAGGAATTTTCGAAGGAAATCCTCCACGAATTCTCGAAGGAATTCCTCCAAGAATTTCCGAGGGAATTCCTCCAGGATTTTCCCGAAGAATTCCCTCATGAGTTTCCGGAGGAGTTTGTCCAGGAATTTCCGTAGGAACTCCTCCAGGAATTTCTCCTGGAATTTTCAAAGGTTTTTCTCCTGAATTTCCGAAGGAATTCCTCTACGAGTTTCCAAAGAAATTTCTTATGGATTTGCCTTGAAATACCTCCAAAAATTTCAGAATAAATTCCTCCAAAAATTTTTGACGGTTGTCCTCAAAAAATTTCCTTAGGATTTTCTCACATAATCCCCAAACGTGTTTCTGAAGGAATGTTTGAAGAAGTTTCTCAAGTTTTCGTAGGAGTTCCGCAATATATTTTTGAAGGAATTTCTTGAGGAATTTCCGAAGAAACTTCTCAAGGATCTTTCGCTGGAATCCCTTGAGGTATTTCGTAAAGATTTATAAAAAAAACCGAAAAAATTCCTCAACGAACTTATCAAACAATTTCTCACGAAATTTCCGACATTTCTGACATATGTCAAAAAAATTTCCAAATGAACTCCTTTAACAATTTCCGAATTTTCCTTATCAAGGCATTTTGAAAGGAATTCTTCAATAAATTTCCGAATGAGTTCCTCTAGGAAATAAAAAATCACAAAAAGCATTTCTTCAGGAATTTCCGAAATATTTTTTCAAGGAAGTTTTGAAAGATTTTAAAAGAAATTCCTTGTGGAATTTCAGAAGGGATATCTCATGAGACTTTTAGTGGATTTTCAATATTTTCGATAGAATTGCTTCAGGAATTCTCACAGAAATTTTCGGATGAATTCCTCCAAGAATTTTTGAAGGTATTCCTCAAAGAATTTTCGGAAGAATTTCTCACAAAAACTCCGAAGGAGTTCCTCAAGGAATATTCTAAATCTATTTCAAAGAAATTCCCCAAGGAATTCCCGAAGAATCTTCTAAAGGAAATCGTAGAAGAACTCTCGAAAGAATGTCTTATGGAATTTCTCAAGGAGCTTTAGAAATGAAGGAAATCCTCAAGAAATTTCTGAAGAATTTGTCAAGGAATTTCCGGTGGAATTCCTCAAGGATTTTCGAAATAAATTCCTGAAATTATTTTTTAATTGATTTCTTTAAAAATTTCCGAATGCATTCCTCTAGCAACTTCCAAAGATATTCCTCCAGGAATTTCCAAAGGAATTCCTTTAGAAATTTTCAAAGATTTTTTTCCGGTAATTCCGAAGAAATTCATTAAAGGATTTTTCGAAGAAATTTTTCCAAAAATTTCTTAGGGTATTCCTCAAGTAAAGGAATCTTAGTTTGATTGGAATTTTTGAAAGAATTCCCGGAGAAATTCTTAAAGTATTTTCTGGAGCTTCTCAAACGGATTTCTGGTGGAATTAAGAATGATATTTGTAAAGAATTACTGGGGAAATTCTCAAAAGTATGCATGGTGAAATTCGTAATAAAACTTCTGGAGGAATTATTGAAGAAATTTCTGAAGGTATTCCCAACGGAATTACTGCAAGTTTTCCGAAAGTAATTTCTGCTAGAATATCTACATTAAAATAACCTGGAAAAATATTAAAGAAATTTCTGGAGAAACTGCTGGATAAATTCAAATTTATGATGGAATTTGTTAAGAAATTCCCGAAGCAATATCTTGAGGAAATCCTCAGGATTATAATCATATATGATTCTTCCATTGAACCATTCCTGTTAATCACCCATATTTCATACTTCACTTATATTTTTTTTTTAATAAGAAGTATTTGAACTCCTTGTTACTGCAAAGTGGTTTTCAGCGTAAGGGTGCTCGCACCCCCCCCCCTGGCCGAAAAGCTGGCTACGCCCTTGTCCTTCATGGTTTTATTCCGCAGTTCCCTCTGGAATTCCTTCCAGGAGTTTCAACAAGGATTTTTCGTGGATTCTTGCCGGAGTTCCTTCCTGAATTTATACTAGAGTACATTCAGTGTTTCTTTAAAAATTCTTCCGTGAGTTCTTTAAGAGTATCTTCATTGGGTTTTTAGAAATTTCTTGTTGAGATTCCTTAAGAGGTTACAGGAGGTTCAGAGATTCCTCCAAGATTATATCTCATAGTTCCCTCAAGGATTTTTGCACGGACTGTTTTCGGGATTCCTTCGAGATTTCATTTTTAGTTCATTCAAGGAATCCTCCTGAAGTTCTCCTTAAGGTTCCTCTAGACGTTCCTTGCGGCCAAAAATTCATGCAGAAGTTTCTTTCGTGATTCCTCCTGAACATTTTGTTTTCATTCTTAAAGGATTCCTCCAGAGATATCTCCTGGACTTCCTTCAAGGCTTCATCTAGGAGATCCTTCAAGGGTTTTGCAGGGGATGTTTCTGAGATTTCTTCAGGAGTTCTTTATGAGTCTCTACAGGAGTTCTTCCAGGGATCCTTCCAAGAGTTCCTTCAGGGATTTATCCTGAAGTTTATTCAGTGCTTCCTTCGAGTGTTTATTCTGGCTAGTGATTCCTTCAGGATTCCCTGAAGCACCTTCATGGATTTCTTCTCTAATTCATTTAGGAGTTTCTTCGATGTTTCATCTAGGAGTTCCTAAAAGGATTTCTCAAGGATATCAGAAAGAATCCTTCCAGGAGTTCCTTCCATAATTTATCCAGGAGTTTATATAGATTTTAGTAGGGATAGCTCCAGTATCTTCGCTGTGTTTCGAAAGTGTTCACAAGGTAACGGTAGCAGTCTCAAAACAGGAGTAAAAACGATGGGAGCGCCGTAGTTGCCGAACTAAAGAGTATTTGAATTAACCGTTGAAACTAAACAACGGAAAGCACAGACTGTGATGCTCACTAAGACGTCTGTTAGTCTGTGGTACCAGTATGGCGTAAGCGTAAACTATGTTCGAACATAAAACTATATATCGTTACAAATTTGGGAATTCGTTCCCGTTTTAATTGTTTTTTTATTTTTTTTCTATTTATTCTTGCAGTTTCTTCTGGCAATCGAGATTGTTCAATATTTATCTTTCCGGTACCAATTCCACATGGCAAACACAATCATAGACATCACCATCCTGGCCTCCTGTAGTATTGGACAAGTTTAAAAGAATCCCTATTTTACTATTATATTTGTTACTTATTTCTTACAATAAAAAAAAAAACACGGGGGGGAGGGAATTGGTGCTCTCTGAAGTTTCCGAAAATCCAAGGGTAAGTTCACCATAGTCTCCAACTCGATCTCCAATGTGTAAAACATTCGAATAGTTCATAAGTTATTCTTGTATTGAATTTTCAGTTAAAAGCTGCGACCTAACGCATTTAATCATACACTTTCTCCCAACAACTTTGAAATACTTTATAGGGAATTTTTGCGATTAGTCATAAATAAAGCTGAATCACCAAGTTCTCTCAACATGCAAGGTGACGCATTGCAAGCTATATCATATTCTTTCTCATAAAACTTTGAAATACTTTATAGTCGATACTGGTTCACAAAAGTTCTCTCAAGATGCGAGGTGACGCATTGCAAGCTATTTCATATTCTTTTTCATAAAACTTTATAGGAAATTTTTGCGATTAGTCAGAAATAATCAAAGCTGGTTCACAAAAGTTCTCTCAAAATGCGAGGTGATGCATTTCAAGTCATATCGTATTCTTTCTTCAACTTTGAAATACTTTATAGGAAATTTTTGTTGATTAGTCAGAAATAGTCGATACTGGTTCACAAAAGTTCTCTCAAGATGCGAGGTGACGCATTGCAAGCTATATTATATTCTTTCTCATAAAACTTTGAAATACTTTATAGGAAATTTTTGCGATTAGTCATAAATAATCAAAGCTGATTCACCAAGCTCTCTCAACATGCGAGGTGACGCACTGCAAGCTATACCATATTCTTTTTCATAAAACTTTGAAATACTTTATAGGAAAAACTTGTGATTAGTCAGAAATAGTCGATACTGGTTCACAAAAGTTCTCTCAACATGCGAGGTGATGCATTTCAAGTCATATCGTATTCTTTCTTCTTCAACTTTAAAATACTTTATGAGAAATTTTTGTGATTAGTCAGAAATAGTCGATACTGGTTCACAAAAGTTCTCTCAACATGCGAGGTGATGCATTTTAAGTCATATCGTATTCTTTCTTCTTCTACTTTGAAATATTTTATAGGAATTTTTTGTGATTAGTCAGAAATAGTCGATACTGGTTCACAAAAGTTCTCTCAAGATGCGAGGTGACGCATTGCAAGCTATATTATATTCTTTCTCATAAAACTTTGAAATACTTTATAGGAAATTTTTGCGATTAGTAAGAAATAATCAAAGCTGGTTCACAAAAGTTTTCTCAAAATGCGAGGTGATGCATTTCAAGTCATATCGTATTCTTTCTTCATCTTTGTAATACTTTATAGGAAATTTTTGTTGATTAGTCAGAAATAGTCGATACTGGTTCACAAAAGTTCTCTCAACATGCGAGGTGATGCATTTAAAGTCATATCGTATTCTTTCTTCTTCAACTTTGAAATACTTTATAGGAAATTTTTGTGATTAGTCAGAAATAGTCGATACTGGTTCACAAAAGTTCTCTCAACATGCGAGGTGATGCATTTCAAGTCATATCGTATTCTTTCTTCTTCAACTTTGAAATACTTTATAGGAAACTTTTGCGATTAGTCAGAAATAATCAAAGCTGGTTCACCAAGCTCTCTCAACATGCAAGGTGACGCATTGCAAGCTATATCATATTCTTTTTCATAAAACTTTGAAATACTTTATAGGAAATTTTTTGATTAGTCAGAAATAGTCGATACTGGTTCACAAAAGTTCTCTCAACATGCGAGGTGATGCATTTCAAGTCATATCGTATTCTTTCTTCATCTTTGAAATACTTTATAGGGAATTTTTGTTGATTAGTCAGAAATAGTCGATACTGGTTCACAAAAGTTCTCTCAACATGCGAGGTGATGCATTTAAAGTCATATCGTATTCTTTCTTCTTCAACTTTGAAATACTTTATAGGAAATTTTTGTGATTAGTCAGAAATAGTCGATACTGGTTCACAAAAGTTCTCTCAACATGCGAGGTGATGCATTTCAAGTCATATCGTATTCTTTCTTCTTCAACTTTGAAATACTTTATAGGAAATTTTTGTGATTAGTCAGAAAAAGTCGATACTGGTTCACAAAAGTTCTCTCAAGATGCGAGGTGATGCATTTAAAGTCATATCGTATTCTTTCTTCTTCAACTTTGAAATACTTTATAGGAAATTTTTGTGATTAGTCAGAAAAAGT
The DNA here is from genome assembly GCF_035046485.1 of Aedes albopictus. Taxonomy (NCBI): domain Eukaryota; kingdom Metazoa; phylum Arthropoda; class Insecta; order Diptera; family Culicidae; genus Aedes; species Aedes albopictus. Next base: position 164,394,413 of record NC_085138.1, read on the forward strand.
CGATACTGGTTCACAAAAGTTCTCTCAACATGCGAGGTGATGCATTTAAAGTCATATCGTATTCTTTCTTCTTCAACTTTGAAATACTTTATAGGAAATTTTTGTGATTAGTCAGAAAAAGTCGATACTGGTTCACAAAAGTTCTCTCAAGATGCGAGGTGACGCATTGCAAGCTATATTATATTCTTTCTCATAAAACTTTGAAATACTTTATAGGAAATTTTTGCGATTAGTAAGAAATAATCAAAGCTGGTTCACAAAAGTTTTCTCAAAATGCGAGGTGATGCATTTCAAGTCATATTGTATTCTTTCTTCAACTTTGAAATACTTTATAGGAAATTTTTGTTGATTAGTCAGAAATAGTCGATACTGGTTCACAAAAGTTCTCTCATCATGCGAGGTGACGCATTGCAAGCTATATCATATTCTTTCTCATAAAACTTTGAAATACTTAATAGAAAATTTTTGCGATTAGCCAGAAATAATCAAAGCTGGTTCACCAAGTTCTCTCAAAATGCGAGGTGATGCATTTCAAGTCATATCGTATTCTTTCTTCTTCAACTTTGAAATACTTTATAGGAAATTTTTGTGATTAGTCAGAAAAAGTCGATACTGGTTCACAAAAGTTCTCTCAAGATGCGAGGTGACGCATTGCAAGCTATATTATATTCTTTCTCATAAAACTTTGAAATTCTTTATAGGAAATTTTTGTGATTAGTCAGAAATAATCGATACTGGTTCACAAAAGTTCTCTCAAGATGCGAGGTGACGCATTGCAAGCTATATCATATTCTTTCTCATACAACTTTGAAATACTTTATAGGAAATTTTTGCGATTAGTCAGAAATAATCAAAGCTGATTCACCAAGTTCTCTCAACATGCAAGGTGACGCATTACAAGCTATATCATATTCTTTTTCATAAAACTTTGAAATACTTTATAGGAAATTTTTGTTGATTAGTCAGAAATAGTCGATACTGGTTCACAAAAGTTCTCTCAACATGCGAGGTGACGCATTGCAAGCTATATTATATTCTTTCTCATAAAACTTTGAAATACTTTATAGGAAATTTTTGCGATTAGTCAGAAATAATCAAAGCTGATTCACCAAGTTCTCTCAACATGCAAGGTGACGCATTACAAGCTATATCATATTCTTTTTCATAAAACTTTGAAATACTTTATAGGAAATTTTTTGATTAGTCAGAAATAGTCGATACTGGTTCACAAAAGTTCTCTCAACATGCGAGGTGATGCATTTCAAGTCATATCGTATTCTTTCTTCTTCAACTTTGAAATACTTTATAGGAAATTTTTGTGATTAGTCAGAAAAAGTCGATACTGGTTCACAAAAGTTCTCTCAAGATGCGAGGTGACGCATTGTAAGCTATATTATATTCTTTCTCATAAAACTTTGAAATACTTTATAGGAAATTTTTGCGATTAGTAAGAAATAATCAAAGCTGGTTCACAAAAGTTTTCTCAAAATGCGAGGTGATGCATTTCAAGTCATATCGTATTCTTTCTTCAACTTTGAAATACTTTATAGGAAATTTTTGTTGATTAGTCAGAAATAGTCGATACTGGTTCACAAAAGTTCTCTCAACATGCGAGGTGACGCATTGCAAGCTATATTATATTCTTTCTCATAAAACTTTGAAATACTTTATAGGAAATTTTTGTGATTAGTCAGAAATAATCGATACTGGTTCACAAAAGTTCTCTCAAGATACGAGGTGACGCACTGCAAACTATACCATATTCTTTTTCATAAAACTTTGAAATACTTTATAGGAAAAACTTGTGATTAGTCAGAAATAGTCGATACTGATTCACAAAAAATCTCTCAACATGCGAGGTGATGCATTTCAAGTCATATCGTATTCTTTCTTCTTCAACTTTGAAATACTTTATAGGAAATTTTTGTGATTAGTCAGAAAAAGTCGATACTGGTTCACAAAAGTTCTCTCAAGATGCGAGGTGACGCATTGCAAGCTATATTATATTCTTTCTCATAAAACTTTGAAATACTTTATAGGAAATTTTTGCGATTAGTAAGAAATAATCAAAGCTGGTTCACAAAAGTTTTCTCAAAATGCGAGGTGATGCATTTCAAGTCATATCGTATTCTTTCTTCTTCAACTTTGAAATACTTTATAGGAAATTTTTGTTGATTAGTCAGAAATAGTCGATACTGGTTCACAAAAGTTCTCTCAACATGCGAGGTGACGCATTGCAAGCTATATTATATTCTTTCTCATAAAACTTTGAAATACTTTATAGGAAACTTTTGCGATTAGTCAGAAATAATCAAAGCTGGTTCACCAAGCTCTCTCAACATGCAAGGTGACGCATTGCAAGCTATATCATATTCTTTTTCATAAAACTTTGAAATACTTTATAGGAAAAACTTGTGATAAGTCAGAAATAGTCGATACTGGTTCACAAAAAATCTCTCAACATGCGAGGTGATGCATTTCAAGTCATATCGTATTCTTTCTTCTTCAACTTTGAAATACTTTATAGGAAATTTTTGTGATTAGTCAGAAAAAGTCGATACTGGTTCACAAAAGTTCTCTCAAGATGCGAGGTGACGCATTGCAAGCTATATCATATTCTTTCTCATAAAACTTTGAAATACTTAATAGAAAATTTTTGCGATTAGTCAGAAATAATCAAAGCTGGTTCACCAAGTTCTCTCAAAATGCGAGGTGATGCATTTCAAGTCATATCTTATTCTTTCTTCTTCAACTTTGAAATACTTTATAGGAAATTTTTGTTGATTAGTCAGAAATAGTCGATACTGGTTCACAAAAGTTCTCTCAACATGCGAGGTGACGCATTGCAAGCTATATTATATTCTTTCTCATAAAACTTTGAAATACTTTATAGGAAATTTTTGCGATTAGTCAGAAATAATCAAAGCTGATTCACCAAGTTCTCTCAACATGCAAGGTGACGCATTACAAGCTATATCATATTCTTTTTCATAAAACTTTGAAATACTTTATAGGAAATTTTTTGATTAGTCAGAAATAGTCGATACTGGTTCACAAAAGTTCTCTCAACATGCGAGGTGATGCATTTCAAGTCATATCGTATTCTTTCTTCTTCAACTTTGAAATACTTTATAGGAAATTTTTGTGATTAGTCAGAAAAAGTCGATACTGGTTCACAAAAGTTCTCTCAAGATGCGAGGTGACGCATTGCAAGCTATATTATATTCTTTCTCATAAAACTTTGAAATACTTTATAGGAAATTTTTGCGATTAGTAAGAAATAATCAAAGCTGGTTCACAAAAGTTTTCTCAAAATGCGAGGTGATGCATTTCAAGTCATATCGTATTCTTTCTTCAACTTTGAAATACTTTATAGGAAATTTTTGTTGATTAGTCAGAAATAGTCGATACTGGTTCACAAAAGTTCTCTCAACATGCGAGGTGATGCATTTAAAGTCATATCGTATTCTTTCTTCTTCAACTTTGAAATACTTTATAGGAAATTTTTGTGATTAGTCAGAAATAGTCGATACTGGTTCACAAAAGTTCTCTCAACATGCGAGGTGATGCATTTCAAGTCATATCGTATTCTTTCTTTTTCAACTTTGAAATACTTTATAGGAAATTTTTGTTGATAAGTCAGAAATAGTCGATACTGGTTCACAAAAGTTCTCTCAACATGCGAGGTGACGCATTGCAAGCTATATTATATTCTTTCTCATAAAACTTTGAAATACTTTATAGGAAACTTTTGCGATTAGTCAGAAATAATCAAAGCTGGTTCACCAAGCTCTCTCAACATGCAAGGTGACGCATTGCAAGCTATATCATATTCTTTTTCATAAAACTTTGAAATACTTCATAGGAAATTTTTTGATTAGTCAGAAATAGTCGATACTGGTTCACAAAAGTTCTCTCAACATGCGAGGTGACGCATTGCAAGCTATATTATATTCTTTCTCATAAAACTTTGAAATACTTTATAGGAAATTTTTGCGATTAGTAAGAAATAATCAAAGCTGGTTCACAAAAGTTTTCTCAAAATGCGAGGTGATGCATTTCAAGTCATATCGTATTCTTTCTACATCTTTGAAATACTTTATAGGAAATTTTTGTTGATTAGTCAGAAATAGTCGATACTGGTTCACAAAAGTTCTCTCAACATGCGAGGTGATGCATTTAAAGTCATATCGTATTCTTTCTTCTTCAACTTTGAAATACTTTATAGGAAATTTTTGTGATTAGTCAGAAATAGTCGATACTGGTTCACAAAAGTTCTCTCAACATGCGAGGTGATGCATTTCAAGTCATATCGTATTCTTTCTTCTTCAACTTTGAAATACTTTATAGGAAAGTTTTGTTGATTAGTCAGAAATAGTCGATACTGGTTCACAAAAGTTCTCTCAACATGCGAGGTGACGCATTGCAAGCTATATTATATTCTTTCTCATAAAACTTTGAAATACTTTATAGGAAACTTTTGCGATTAGTCAGAAATAATCAAAGCTGGTTCACCAAGCTCTCTCAACATGCAAGGTGACGCATTGCAAGCTATATCATATTCTTTTTCATAAAACTTTGAAATACTTTATAGGAAATTTTTTGATTAGTCAGAAATAGTCGATACTGGTTCACAAAAGTTCTCTCAACATGCGAGGTGATGCATTTTAAGTCATATCGTATTCTTTCTTCTTCAACTTTGAAATACTTTATAGGAAATTTTTGTGATTAGTCAGAAAAAGTCGATACTGGTTCACAAAAGTTCTCTTAAGATGCGAGGTGACGCATTGCAAGCTATATTATATTCTTTCTCATAAAACTTTGAAATACTTTATAGGAAGTTTTTGTGATTAGTCAGAAATAGTCGATACTGGTTCACAAAAGTTCTCTCAGCATGCGAGGTGACGCATTGCAAGCTATATTATATTCTTTCTCATAAAACTTTGAAATACTTTATAGGAAACTAGCTGTACCCGGCAAACTTTGTCTTGCCTACTGCGTTTTTTGACGTTTCAAGTTTCTAGCCAAGACCAAGTCCCCGGTCAAAATGTATGGAAGATCGATTTTCAAAAACTCTCAATTTTTCCATGTTTTTTGCCTCATAAACCTTCCTTGGGTGAAAACTAACAGAACAAAACTAAGACGACCAAAATCGGTCCTTCCGTTCGCAAGTTATGCGCGGTCCCACGTATGCCACTGCATTTTTATATATATAGATTTTGGTGATTAGTCAGAAATAGTCGATACTGGTTCACAAAAGTTCTCTCAACATGCGAGGTGACGCACTGCAAGCTATACCATATTCTTTTCATAAAACTTTGAAATACTTTATAGGAAATGTTTGTGATTAGTCAGAAATAGTCGAAGCTGGTTCACCAAGTTCTCTCAAAATGTGATGTGACGCATTGCAAGATTATTTTTTGCATAATATTCTTTCTTCTAAAACATTGTGGGTCCAGCCCAAATTTAACTGACACTTTACGTGTGCACACACTTTCAAAGTGTGCAGGATCGAGTCTTTAGTGCACCTTACCTATTCCTTGCATAAATCAAGGAATATGTGCACCGAAGACGCTTAGACGATCTGAGGCAAATGTGTACTCTTATCATACTGTGATAGGTTGTTCAATTTGGGGAGATATCTGAAATAGTTCATAAGAAATTTTGTCGCTCAAAGCTTCACCAAGTTGTTGGAAGTTCCCGACGAAACCACCGTAAAGCAGAGTTTCGGACGTTTCGAATCACAAAGGCTTTTTGAACAAATCTCAAGCTTTATATTTGCGTTAAGCATTATCCAACATGTATATTGTTAACTCACACTTGTTTTGGCCTACACTTAGCACAATGCGTTCTTGAACACGGATGCGGTCAGCTGACCTGAAGGTCCCCTTCTGCCTCGATGTTGACCGATCATTCCTCCTTCATGCAAATCCTCTCTTTATTGCGACTGACTTGGTGGCTTCTCTTGGCCAGGCGGATCGGCAATCAAGGCTCCCTTTCCTCAAAACCAGCTCACTGACTACTGCGGTTTCGGAAACTGCGGCCACGTCCGCGTCACTACGTTAACTCAGCTGGAGCGGTTCCAGGTTTCAGCGGTTTCCGTGTTCGGCGCAATTTTCATTTTAACACGCACGGCTGGTCAAAAAGTCGGCGATGTCGTAAGCTGAAAGCGGTAGCTATTAGCGCGGACTACACACGTTGGGTCTAGTGTTTTCAACTCACCTGCACTTTTCTGCCTCTGCGGATGATCTCCCGGTGGCTGATAAGAAACACCTGACTTCTCGACGGATTTCGCTTCGCATGATGAGGTGGCCTGTTTTCGTGAGGTAGGTAGTTTTAGAAATAAAAAAATCAGCCCAAATCAGAAAAGTTTCAGCTTACCTGTTTTTTTTTTTAATTATTCCGTCATTGGCTGATAAAATTATGACTCTATTCGGATCTTTTTCGCGATAGGTAGGTAGGCCTACTTGCTTCGAAATCATTCGTAATAAAAAATTCGTGTATTTTCTTCACTATCTGCCTATTTACATACGATGTTTGGCTGCTGCTGCTGCGATGCGATGGAACTTCGAAGGTGATGATTTTGTTTGCGGTTTTCTGGGAGAAAGTGAAGGAGGGAAGATTTAATGCTTTTTTTTCAGTCATACTCCCATAAGAAACCCCGTAGGAAGAAAGAGTGTTTCCCGGCTCATCAACCTTCGTAGTCGCGAATTTCACTGCTGATGAAACGAACTGTCAAAATGTTGTTGTGGTAGGCCTACCGTACTGCACCATTTCCCGCACCGAATGTAAAATTTAAATATTTTATATACTCATTTTAACAGCAAAGCAACACATGTACTTTGTTTTATATAAAATACATTACATGTTTAAAACAATGCGCTGTAGGGCATTTCCAAATGATTATTCAAATTATAATCGAAAGCAAAAAATCATAAAATAAAATCTTCCCTAATCTGAGGCAAGCACTGTAAACTTGTATATGATACAGAGTCACCATCTGTTGGAGTTTGATGGAACATTGAATAGTTTCCATTAATTTCCGATAGAGTTGAAAAATATTCGAAGCGCCTCTCGCGGTGAAATGTGTCGGAAACCGATGCAGGTAGTTCATTCTAGGCGAAAGTGACGCTTGATACGTCATAACTGCAATATGCAATGCGGGAAAGGGGAATAAAGTGATGATTGCAATCACTTGGCAAAGGCAGTTCGTTGAGTCCTCTGCGTCTGCACCAGTTCACCCTGGGATGTCGGAGTCCTCCTCTTCTTGGCGTAACGTCCTCACTGGGACAAAGCCTGCTTCTCAGCTTAGTGTTCTATGAGCACTTCCACAGTTATTAACTGAGAGCTTCCTCTGCCAATGACCATTTTGCATGCGTATATCGTGTGGCAGGCACGAAGATACTCTATGCCCAAGGAAGTCAAGGAAATTTCCTTTACGAAAAGATCCTGGACCGACCGGGAATCGAACCCGTCACCCTCAGCATGGTCATGCTGAATACCCGTGCGTTTACCGCCTCGGCTATATGGGCCCCTAATGTCGGAGTGTTTTTGGGAAAATAACTATGTGGCAAAAGGTTCACGTTGCGGCGTGGATACCAGGCGTAAGGAGAGAGATTCTTGTTGATTATTCTGAAGATAACGCGAGACACAGTTTGCTAGTTGCTTTTTCAATCGGTTTCTGATTCTAGCGATGGCCATGAATATGAGATGTAATAGGGAGAAAGCAACCACAAAAACCGTCTAACGTAGTTTAAGGGACAGTGCCTAAATGAATGATTATCTAGTTCAATTCTAATCCAAAAAATGATCAATTGTGCAAATCTAGGTATTAGCTAACAGCATGTCTGTCTGCCATTCACCTAATTTAAATAGAAACTATACGAACACTCGACAGCTCATCGCAGTATATAACAGCACAAAACAAACCACGACAAAAGTAGGCATATACGTGTGAGAGAAAAGAAAAACGAAAGTGAATCATATTCCAATCGCAAGATGTAGGTACGAGAGGCAGGCAATGAATGGGCGAACAGCATGAATGTAAGCTTTCCATTGTTACGATTCGCACGTCGTCGCCATCCGAACGAAACGTCACATCTGATCCCATTCCAGGAGCAAAGAACCAGATTTGTGAGCCATATCTTGAAAGTTTTCCAAAGTTTCCGCTTCGATTACCCGCTGTTTTAGAACCTTTGACCCGACTACAGGGGCAGTGTTCCCAGTCGATGATGGTTGGTAAACCATCATGGAAAGGATTTTTGAAGAACCAAGTTATTCTTATCGCACCGAATAACGGACAAGCATCACCGCGCGGGCCCATTCGCAGCTCTAGGTTCGTCGTCTTCGACGCTTGGCAGAAATCATCGGCCGACCCGACTGTCGCGTCGCCTTCGTCGTCTACTCGTTGTTGAAGGTGCAAACACACGCAGTGTGTTTGTGGCGCAAGGACGGTCGGCAACTCGGCAATGACGATGGCAGACGGTATGTGAGAGAATCAGCAAAACACAAAAGGGACTTCGGCGGTAATGACAAACTGAGAAAACAAGGGTAAAAAGTTTCAGGGAGATTTGTTAAGGTCATGTATGGTCTCTTTCCGCGCTGCGAAAATGTAAAATGATCAATTTTCATTCAATTATTAAACTATGGATACTTTTTTGATAACTGCGTTTCGAGTACTTTACTTCCAAAATATCTGCCAACAATAATAGGGTTATTACTGGGACTTATTCCCAGAGCAATGTGCGAATAAGGCTTAACTAGTAAACCAATAACAATAATTCGGGAACAACCGAAATACGTAGTAATAATTTCAACTGCTTTTCGACTGTTTGACTAAAGGTTCCAAACAGAACGTCGGACAATTCCAAATTAAGACCCCAGTATACAGGTTCAAATATCTGACCAAAACCAAACCAATGCCAACAATTTTAAGATAAGTCTAACGTTTTTCAAAGCTTATTCATAATATAATTCATGAAAGCTAAAAATTTTATTGTATTCGGTTCATGGAATACAGAGATATAACAGTTCAAAGTTGGCTATCGGATAATTACGCCTTTCACTAGAATCTTTCTTACTTCATGTAGAATAGCCTGATCGTTCCTAAATTTGGTCCATTAAAAGACAACTAGTTGACCAACTTACTGTAACAATTAGAGATTTTTTATGCACTTATTGAAAAGCTAGTTGACCATTTGTTGAAAAATAGAAATTTGCCTGTCCCGATCATTTTGTCTATCCCCTGTACATTTTATAAGGGATATTGCACGTATTCTCACGGGGACCAAATTCGCAAGGAATGCAATCAGGCAAATCCAATAAACTGCCATCAGCAGCACATCGCATGAATGGGCCACCAACAAACGGGTAAAACACAAAAACGCAATTCGAGACCGAGAATGGAGAAACATCAACTACAAGGGAGAGAGCGAATCGTTCATGGATATGACTGGAGAGACGAATAAGCCGAGTCCAAGTAAGCCAGTCAGCGCACTGAACCAACAATAACAGAAACGAAAATAATGCTTCATCGCCTGCTGCTGACTGGCTGACTGAATGGTACTAGTGGTCGGTCGGCTGTCCGTCCACCGACTAATGTCGACGGATCCCTATAGCAGGGCTGGTCAGACAACACAACTTTTGATTGCTTGGTTCTAGCAGAATTCTGAACATAGTTATCTAGTCATTAACCCGTAGCACGGTGTAGCACGGTGTGATTTTCATGCCGTGACCCGTAGGTTACCGCTTATTTTAGTACATTTTTTACAAATAATGATTCCAGCACATTCCAAATTTTATATCAAAAGTTTTGAAAGTGTAGCATATAAAGTTTACATTGATTTTGTTGACCTATACTTGTATATATCGAAATTAAACATTTAAGCTAGTTTTTGAAGACATGTTCATTTTACCCCCATCGATTGTTCATTTTACCCACACTATTTTTCATGACTCTGTTTTCTTGCATTTTATGCAATCGAAAATAATGTGAGCAAATTGTATTTTTTATCCCTAGGGTAAAAAATAAATATTTTGTCATATTTCTATTGGAAAAGACGACAAACGCTTAGGGTGTTCATATTACCCCCAATTCCCCTAACAACAAATTTCAAACTGCTGGCAAATTTATCAATGAAATTTTGAGGTTCGCTTCTTTATTACTTGTAGTTTCAATTATGCTGGGAGCCTTTAAAAATTGGAATCACGTAGACAGTTTTATTCCGGTGGACGTCTGGGTCAGGAGGGGTAAAAATTGCAGAACATTTTTTTTAGCCAGGCCTAATCAGTTGGATTTATAATTACTTCATCGTAAAAGTGGTTTATTCTAAAGCTATAACTTTTCATAGAGTGCATCAAAAAATCTCAAATTTTGACTGTTTTTCAATCTATTATGTGTGCATCATTGGTACAAATTTGGGCTCGATTGATTAATATTTCGCAAAGTTAGAACCGTTCGGGTAAAACACTATTTTTCAGACAACTCATTTTTGAGTTGTCATGTCTCGGAAGCCAGTGAACCGAATTGAATGAAATTTTGAACGTACACTAACAATATGTAAATGCTTCACAAACTATTAAAACATAGGTACTTTTTAAACGTTGAAATAAGTTATCATCGATTGACACTTTTTGGATTTTTCTCGAAAATATGTCATATATTTACATCAATGTCAATAAATTTTAGTGTTGGTATCCAAAGATTTTCCACTTCTGTTCTCAAGTTATCTCTAATCAGCTATATTATAGCCTATTAAGATTGAAGGAAAAACACATTTAGTAATTTTTGTGTGGTATTGTAAATTTGACTTATTTTCCTCTATATGGGTAAAAAATTCAATCCAGTATAACTTAATTCGCCGTCAGAAAATATTACATTTTATAACGTCGTATTAAGTATCAATATATTGTTGATAAACGTTAAAAAAATCATTCGATTCGGTTCACTGGTTTCCGAGATATGACAGTTCAAACATTAGTTGTCTAAATAATAGTGTTTTACCCAAACGGTTCTAACTTTGCGAAAAATTAATCAATCGAGCCCAAATTTGTAGCAATGACGCACATATAATAAATTGACAAATAGTCAGAATTTGAGATTTTTTGATGCACTCTATGAAAAGTTACAGCATGTTGAATTTTTTCGTTGGAGAAAAAAAGTTGCCTATCCCAAACATTTTGGCCATCCCCTGTATATAAGTGGTGTAGAACTTTGTCCAGGCTTCCAAAACATTTTCATGTTTGAGTCTAATTCTTATGCGCTTGTAAACGATTTCAAAGCACGCTAGGAGTAGATTTGTTGTCCCAAGCTGGGTCTTAAGCATGTTAGATTTAACTTTTAGTAAAACTTGAGGATAACATACTGTTCCTGCGGGTTATGCAATCAAGTGAACTGTGCCCCATTATCTTCCGAGAAAAATATACACTAATCTTTAACTTTACGCCTGGAATTCACGTACCAATGTGTGAACCCTTTGTCAACCATACCCCACCAACACTCCGACACCGCATGAATATGTGCAGACGCAGAGGTATTTTCGGTCTGCTATGGATACAAATGATTGCAATCGAATCATCACTTGCTTCCCCTTCCCCACATTGACCTGCACCCTGACGTGAGAAGGGCCAATGTCGCCTAAAAAATAAAAGATCACCAACACTCATACACTGAAGATGTCTGCTAGTCCCCGGCAGATGTCTCATTGGTTCCTTGTGTGAGTGCAGCTGGTCTGGCGATACTGGAGTAGCATCCACGGGTGGTCAATCAAGCTCAGCTCAGCTCAAGCTCTCTTAGAGCCTCCTCGTCAGATTTTGCCCTGTTTCTCCCAAGATTTATCTTAAAAGCTTTCAAATTTACTTCTTGAATTCCCTTTATATTTCCTCCCGAGATTACTCCCAGAACTTTTCCTCAAGCTGTTTCAGTTTTTCTCAGGATATCTTCCGTAGTTTCACGTGGAATTTTTATAATCGGTATAATAGGTATAATATTATAATAGAAATTCTCGCAAGATTTCACCTGGATTTCTTTTGAAATTATTTTTTAATTTCTTACAAGAGACAATAGATATTTGCTCGGTGCAAACGCTGTACTTGCACCGCATGTACTTCTGAAGCGATACAGTGTTTCCCGAATGCACATTAGTTGCATTCTGCAACAAGTAACAGTTCTCCTGTTAGGTTGTTGCAATTATCGCCTGTTAGGTTGTTGCAGTTATCGAATTTCATCGAAACGTAAACATGTTGCAGTTATCGAGCGTCTACTGTATCCATGTAACCGTTTTAACCGATTTTCGACACCCCTTCCCCTCTTGTAACATATTTTCCAATACCATGTATTGGTTGTAGCAAAATCGTAGGCACCCCCATTCCCCTATAAATGCTACGTCCCCAAAGAATTTCGTAGGTTATACAAGGAGGCATTCCAAGAAAAGCTTTTGGGAAAATCATCTGCAAGAACTCCGGGAGCAGCTATTACGACGAGAGCACCCAGAATCTCGGGACAATTTGCGGTAGGGATTCCGGGAAAAGCTCTGGGAATAATCCCGAGAACATTCTTCTTCTTCTTCTTCTTTGTGGCTCCACGTCCCCACTGGGACTTGGCCTGCCTCGCTTCAACTTAGTGTTCTTTGAGCACTTTCACAGTTATTAATTGAAGGGCTTTCTTTGCCTGCCATTGCATGAATTTGTAAATTGTGAGGCAAGTACAATCATACACTATGCCCAGGGAGTCGAGAAAATTTTCCCGACCGGAATGGAAATCGAACCCGCCGTCTCCGGATTGGCGATCCATAACCTTAACCACTAGGCTAACTGGAGAACCCCAGAACATCTGTTGAAAAATAACCTACAAGAAACCCAACTAACATTTTTGCTGTATAAGGGTGCCGTTATAGTTACGCGTGAGAGTGAGAGTGCGCGTGTGCGAAGCCGCAAAAAAGAATATCAACAACAGCAAATCCACGAAAATCCTTTGGACGCGCACTCCCATTCTCACTTTGAAGCGGCACTATGTCGGCGCCGTAAGAGCTTAAAGGAGCTTTTTTTTCCAAAATAGGGAATATTATAAACTACTATGAGGAAAAGCCTGAAGAAAAAACTTTGAAATATTAGCAATAGCTCCTGCAAAAATCCGAAAACGCACTCCGGAATAAATCTACACAAAAAGTGCAGGATTGGTTCAGCAAAAATCTGAGCGACTTCCCAGGGCCAAAAGCAGAAAGAATCTCCTGAAAAAAAGCCGCAGGAGAAATATTCGAGAGAAGTCCCAGTGGATGGGAGAACCCCAGGAAAAACAGTAGAAGATAACTCTCGGAAGTTTCTTGAAGAATATACAGGAGAAACTTCGAACGAAATTTCGGAAGCAGCTCCTGCAGAATATTCGTGAAAAATTTCTTGGGAGAGCTCTAGTAGAAATCCCAGGAATACGTCGTGTAGAAACTCTGGGAGATATCCCGGGAAGATCCACCAATGAAGTACCATAAGGGACAGCGGGAAGAATCGAGGAAAATATTGAAGAGGAATCCCGAGATAAACTCTAGAAGAAATTCCGCGCTAACATCTGAGATGTATCCGGAGGGAAAATCTTGTACAGATCTCGGGATAAATCCTAAAAGAAATCTCACGAAAATTTCTTTAGGCACAACGCATGAGGAACTTCAGAAAAAATCTCACGAGGAACTCTGGGAATCAGAAAAATCTTTGGGAGAAATTCTATAGGATCCCCGTGAAAAAGCTCTAGGAGAATTTTGTCGAAATTCAGGAATCCTAGGAGATTCTCAAGAAAGAATCTGGAAAATTGCTTGAAACTTGGATAAATGTCGGTAGGAATCCTAAAAAAATCTTCGGGAAGAATTTAAAAAGGAATACCAAGTAAATTGGCGAGAAAAATGCTGAAGAAAGCTTGTGAGAAATTCTGGAAGGCAATTCAGGAGGTACAGGTTTTAAAGAATTCTTTCAGGGATTCCTTTCAAGATTTCTTCATTGATTTCTTTGGAAATTTCTCTGAAATCTTCGACAGAGATCCTTCCAGAGATTTTAGGATTACTCACTGAAATTCATTAGGATTTTTCCGTAACGTGGGTAGATCACCTTAGAATGGTGCGTTGCGGCGTAAGATCTACCAAATTGAATTTTGATCTTGAAATTATCCTGTCTAAAGTAATCAGGCAGTAGTTTACAAATACTCCAAGATCAAAGTTTGATGCACTTTTTTGATGCTTGTGTAATATTTTTGTTTCAATTTTGCTGCTAATCAACGTTTTATTTCAGCAGAATTTAGATAAATTCATTGTATGATACAAATAATATTGTAAACATATATAACTGTGGCGAGTGTATCACTAATAAGTAGCTTATTCAACATCAATGTTGATATTATCTAATATTTCAGATTCTCAACCGAAAAATCAAGTAATTCAAAGAAATGCCATTAAGATGACGAGGAAACCAACGTATTTGGCAGATAACTAATTCGAAGCAATCTAATAATGGGGTGCCTGAACGTTGCCCAACCGCATCTTTTGGAGTACCCTTCCACTAACAACACCTAGAACAACACCCGTATCCCCTTGACACCTAGGCCTAGAGGTCGTAGAACTTGCTACACCTTTCTTAGGTGTCTAACTAACCATCATTTCATATTCCGCAGCAGTCGTAAGGACGAGGCCAGGACAACTCTCGACTGTTGGAGTATTGCGTCAGTCTTGTCGAAAAGTCAAAGATAAGTCTCCAATCTTTGTGTTATGGTATCCGACGGAAAGGAGGCAATCCTCGTAACTGTGGTCTAGGGCTGTACAACCTACGAAATTTGTGCGACTTGCTTAATGCTTATGTTTACTTTTTCAGTGGTAACCAGGTAAATGATTAAACCATGACAATTTCTCATAAACCTTTTCGGCAAGGAAAGCACCCCATTAAGCCCTATCCAATTTCCAACTCCAGATATCTATGAAGTGGGCCAAGTTCTTGGACATATTCTGAGTAGATCTTGTTGATCTAAATGTTGATTTCCTTCCCATCCCCGCTGATCGTAAGGATCTGGTCAGGTGTCGAGAGTTCGTTAAATGAAAGATTTGTCAAGTCTCAGGCAACTTTTCTGGCGCATTAAACGTCTCTATCGACAGCCACCCCAGGATGTGTACGGTCGGTTATGCTATGGTATGCTACGCTATACTCACTGAAATTCATCAGGATTTTTTTTTCAGGTTTCTTTCAGGAATTCCTCCCGAGATTCCTTCATCGATTCCTCCTGTAATTCCTTTTAAAGGTATATTCCCGGGGTCCACTCAGTTCCAGAAATGCCTGCATTGTTTTCTCTCGCTTTCTTTTAAGGGACTCTTCTGAACTATCTTTTGAAATTTCTCCTCGGGTTCTATCACTTTTCAAGGGATTCCTGCATGGGTTTCTAGTGGGGTTGATTTTGAGATTCCTTCCAGAATTTTTCCATAGAATTCTCCCGGTATTTTTTTTAGGATTTCGTTTGGGATTCCTCACGAGTTTTTTTCAAGGATTTCTCTCGGGATTTCTACCGAAATTTCTTCTGGGTTTCCTGCATTTATTCTTCCTGGGATTTTTATGAGGTTCTCTCAAGGTATTCCTCCAGATACTTCCCCAGAAATTCATTAAGTGAACTATCTAGACTTTCCGTCATTAATTCTTCCTGGGGGTTTCTTTAGGAATTGTTCAGCAATACCTCTAGAACTTCCCTCATGTTTTTTTTCCGGAATTTCTTCGGGGATTTCTCTAGGGATTCTCTCATTGACTCTTCCCGGAATTCCCCCTGCGATTTGATTTACCGTAATTCCTTAAAGATTTCATTCCGGGATTATACCAGGATTCTTTCATATTTTTTCAGGAATTTCTCCCGAATTCTTTCAGAAACTCTTCTTGGGTTTTTTACAGTGATTCCTTCAGGGACTTTCTTCCGAGATTTTTTCAAGGACATCTTAAAGACAAAGTATTTGGAGTACATAGCTCAAATTTTCTAGAGCACCATTTAAAGAACCATTAAACGGATTTGGATGAAAATGCATCACGATGTTGACGATCATTGAACAACCAGCATGATGACTTAAGGGTGAAGTCTTCGGTATACAAATCCGTGCGGTCAATGGGGCACGTTTGGTGTAGTACTAGATTTGTAGTAATGAGCTGAGTTTTAGTATGGTGAGAAGGTCAATTCTCCGTTTCTGCAATGAAATAGTGCAAAAAGCGTGGGTATTATGGTTCCTTGCCTAATTTGATGCTGTTTGAGTAAAACTTTTGGTAACTGTGTTGTTTATGTTCAATAAATGGAGAAAACAATAACACTACTGCCCAAAGTTTTGCTCAAACAGCATCAAATTAGGCAAGGAACCATAATACCCACGCTTTTTGCACCATTTTATTGCAGAAACGGAGAATTGACCTTCTCACCATACTAAAATTCAGCTCATTACTACAAATCTAGTACTTCGACGATCTGTCCTATTAATGATTCTCAACATATACATGAAAAGATGGATAATTTATTAATGAAATTCCAAAAAAATCGACAGCTCAGGTGAGATTTGAACTCACGACCCTTATTCGCTAGACCAGTGCTTTTCCAACTAATGCCGTGTCATTAATTGGCTCGGTATTTTAGCAGGAAAAGCACTTGTCTAGCGTCGTGAGTTCAAATCTCACCAGAGCTGTGGATTTTTTTTGGAATTTCACTAATAATTTATCTATCTTTTCATGTATATGTTGAGTCCATTAAAAAAATCATTAACCAGCATGATGAATTTTCAGCCATATTCGTTTAATGGTTCTTTAAAATGGTGCTCTAGAAAATTTGAGCTATGTACTCCAAACACTTTGTCCTTAATTGATTCCTCCCGGGAATGATTTAGATTTTTCTTACCGCCCTAGGATTTCACCCGCGATCCCTCCTTGAATTTCTTCTGAGAGTTTTTCCACAATTCCTTCAGGAATATCTTACGAGAATGCTTCAGAAATTTCTCTTGGAATTTGTACCCTTATTTCTTCTGTTTTTTTTTCTGGGATTCTTCTCCGAGTTTCTCCCCATATTCTTTCAGGGAATCCTCCCGTGATTGCTTTCGGTATGTCTCCAGTATTTTTTTCTGAGACTGGAGTGCTTCAGATAATTTTCCCGGGATTCCTGCCAAGTTTTAGTAAGGTACACCAGGGCAAGT
Source organism: Aedes albopictus (assembly GCF_035046485.1). NCBI lineage: Eukaryota > Metazoa > Arthropoda > Insecta > Diptera > Culicidae > Aedes > Aedes albopictus. The sequence continues at coordinate 164,411,587 of NC_085138.1, forward strand.
TGAAACACGAAGTTTTGAAAAAGATGGTTTGCAGGACAAATATAAATGTGTAGGGATGTTCAAAAAAGAAAATTAGAAAAATCAAAAATCAAAATTTAAAAAATCGAGAATTCTAAAGAATCACAATCTAAAACATGTTTAAATCGATTTTCGATGACGAAAAATGATATTTCATTGAGATTTCATTGAAAAAATATCTCATTTTCATTTTTTTTTAAGTGAACAAACTGTCTAAGTAGTAACTGAGTAGTAACAACGGCACCAACAAGAGCCACCCGCTCCCAGCCCTGGCACCACCATAAGAGTGCAACCCAACAGAATAAAGAATAAAACGAAGCCAAGGTTCAGCGCACTCACCGTAATGTTGGCATGGATGTCGTACTGCTTTCCGTTCCGACCGATGAATCGACAGCTCAGCTCATCGACCGAGGCGTTCAGGATGCGGAATCGCTCGTGATTCTTGGTGAAAATCTGCTCCAGTGTTTTGATTTCCAGCTTCAGGGTGTTTAAACACGCCATGTCTCGGTCTCCTCTTCACTGACTAAGCCAGCCACTTTACACTCAATGCATTTATTTACCCCACGGAAGGAACACTGTGTCCACACACTTTTCTCGACGGAGATCCCACCGCACTACTGAACTCACTCACACGCACACTCGAGCAATTTTTCGTTTGGATCGGGATTCTTCCTCCGATTGCTCGTTTTTTTTTTCTTCTGGGGATAAGAACTGATTCAGACAACTTTTCCTGTGAATCAACTCGTCTGGGTGAGCATTATTTAATTGTATTTTCACTAGGTAAATTTTCCCCTCTGCGCCACAGCTGGAAACAAGAGCAAAATTCGGTTATGATACACACTCGGTTCCGTTCTGGATTCAATCAGCGGAGCCACGGCTGCATCAATTCTCCGATAGCTGCTGGCTGGCAGACTGATTCACATAGCGGATAGACCCATATTCCAGCACTTATTTCCGCTAGGCAGGCATTCACTGTTCATTCACCACATATCGTAGCACTCCGCTGACAGCCAACCAGAGCCAGCTTCTTCGAATTTGTTACCTACTGCTATTTTCTTTCACTTCGCAAAATGCGAACCATCCGAACGTTCCGTCAGTCAGGTAAGCACCAGGGAGTCGAAACAGAATCCATACGTGAACAATGAGCAATTCACTTCGACGTCGTCATACGCTTTTGCACTGGATGATGATGGGTTGGACAGTGTTGCCAGATTGATATAAGGTTTAAGAAATATTCAGAGAAATGCTGGGAAGAACCAGCTATTAAGTTAAAATTCACGAATAGAAAGAGTATAAAAAGAGTATTATGTTTGATATTATATTCTGGTTGTTGAATTGCATCACACAAATGTCCAAAATGAAGGATAACGTGCCTCTGGAGCCGGTCTTCTGATACCTGGTTTACAACACGGTTGATATCTTGATAGCCTGCACTATAGCTACAGCGATTGCTATCTGTGAGCCCTATTCGATAGAAGTGCGAGTCCAGAGAGTAGTGATTGAACATAAGTCGACACATTATCTTGATAAAATCTCGATCCACGTCCAATCCCTTGAACCACGCCGTCTTCGATACCTGTGAGAGAATTGAATGTTACCACCTGCCCAATTCTCCTGCATCCCATTTTTGTTGCCAACTGACCAAGGCATGCTGACGAGCAATCGAAAAAAAAAACAATAAAGGCGATATGACGGTTATAAATACCGCCCACCATGGCGAGCGAGTCCGCTTTCACATTGCCCGGAATCGAGCAATGCGAAGGGACACAGACCAAGGTGATAGTATATGCTTGAATCGATAGAGAACTCAAAAATGATCGAATTTCGCTCAGGAAATACGGGAAGTGCTTCAAAGACCTCATTGAGCAAATAGTTTCAATTGAACTAAGACTATCCGTAAAAATGAAATATTGATCAGAGGGAAGAGAGGATTTACCTTGTGAAAGCTGAGTCGGCAGTGGCCAGTCAATGCTGTGACCAGACCAGCATGCTGCAATTCTGCTTAGACAGAATTGTTAGATACTTCGCCACCCTTGGAGATGGTTCAGTACAATACAATTTTGTTTGACGACATGACTCCAAACTATTCCAATATTGTTTGTGCTAAGTGGCAGCTCAGGTGTCAAAATGAAGCTTAACCCAACACTTCAATATCTGAATAGCTGGCTCAGGGCCAATCAAGTCATGTGATGATCCAGTGCGAGCTAACTAATCAACCAATTCATTTCCAACGATGGAAGAATGCCCAGGTACCCATACAAGGTGAACAGTGTTTGCTGGGTTCAGCTCTTTGATTTGAGTTCGACTAGCGATAACTAACTTCGACCTAGAGTTGGTCGAAGCACGTTGGACAGATAAACATCACGCATGTGATGTTCCACAATGCGTCGCGTGTGCTGTATGAGGATGTTTTCTGTTATTATTATTGTTTCAGGTTAGGTCGAGATATTGTCAAAGTTGTCAATGATATAATCGTCATCATTGAAAACTTGAAAACAGCTTTCTCGTTCAACACTGAAGGATTCGCATTGAAAATGTGTTCACTGTACTTCATTCTCCACTTGCAGCGCACCTACACTGAATACATTTTGAATGCCAAAATTTCAATTTCGAAGTTTTCTCTGCGCTTGATTTAAATTTGCATAGGAATATAAAATCATCAATACCAACATTTACGCAGTATAGAATCGTTTTAGATGTAGTAAATCAGTGATCACCAAACTGCGGCCCTCGAGAAGGTTTAGTGTGGCCCGTGATTTAGCCAACTTTTAAAACATGAATATATTAATTTCTTATTTAGGCTTTGAAAGTACAAGGGCACTAAAATTACCACAGTAACTTACTGCCGTGAATCGCAAGTCAGTCCCATATGTAAAAAGTAGGCATTGAGAAAATGGCCTCTGAAGTTTTGAAATTCGATTTCTATGAGAAACTCTAAAAAATCGCCATGAATTGAAAACTTCTGCGATCATCATGAAATTTTCACACATTGTTTCAAACGTGAAAACGTAACAGTGAAAAATATAAAACTGACTAAAATAGTGTTAGGTTTGGTACTGGGGGTGCATAAGATCATAATGGGACTGACTTGCGATTACATTTCATTATGGGACGATCTGACTTGGTGTTACTTTTCAATTTTACTGAACAAACTATATATTTTTTTGCAAGCAGCTGAAAGATTATCCGAAGAAAGCTCGAAAACGGCCATTAACTCATTTTTGCCCAAAATGCAGATGGGACTCACTTGCGATTCACGGCAGCTTAGTTTTGTTAAGAAGACATAAGTTTCTATAAAATAATTATACCCAAAAATTGTGACTTATAATAATTATGAGCAATTTCATTTTGACTTTGAAACATCATTCTGTGAAATATTAAGGTTTAATTCTGTCGAAATTTATTCCTGCAACTCAATTAACATTTGTTCACAATATATTTTGAAAGGTCTGCGACCCGCGGCTTTCTTGTAAAATTTAATTGTGGCCCGCACAAACCGTAAGCCTGAGGACCACTGTTGTAAATCTTGATTGCAAAATGTTAAAATATGCCATGGCTGTTTTGAAAGAACCGCTATAAGGTTTGGAAGAATTTATGGAAAATCAACGGTTTTCACACATATCCCGAGCAGAAAAGAATATCAACAGCATAGTAAAATGTTTTTGGGCAAAATAACTAAATAATAGAATCAGTAATTTTTACATGAAATATTATGTTATGACTCTGTCTGTCATAACAAAAAATGTTCCTAGAAAACTTATTCAACAGATTTTGTGGGAAAGTTTCAATAACAACTTAATAACAATGAATTTGTAAACTTTTTATTGCTGTGGTAGCACATAGGGTAATTTTCCAATTGTTGCACGGCTAAAAATTCGCCAATTGTTGCAAACCTCATAAGAATAACATGGAGTGTGCAACAATAGACGAGTTTTTAGCCGTGCAACAATAGGAAATTACCCTATTTGTACATTCTTAAAAGTAGAAGAATAACTAACTTGTTCAACAACAAAATATTTGATTGAAAGGTTTTGTGGATGCATCCCAAAAACTTGATCATAACAAAATAAGATTGCCGTACAAAACATGTTATAAAAAAATATTTTTTTGATAAGTTCTTCTACTTCTATATAACTATACATTCCCACTGGCAAGGACAATGATACACTATGCCCAGAGAGTCGAGATAACTTTCCCAACTAGAATGAGAATCGAACCCGCCCTCTTCGGAATGGCGATCCATAGCCATTCCTCACTTTTTGGTTTTTGATTTTTTATTAAATAACGAAGCAAGATTTTCAAAATCGGTTTTTGTGCACATGTAGAGTATGGATCAGGGTATCTTAAGAATTTTTTACGCGGTAGAAAATGTTTTTCGTTTTGGCAGAAACCATTTTTGAACAAAATTTCACTAAAAAATGGTTTCTGCAAAAACGAAAAACATTTTCTACCGCGTAAAAAATTCAGAAGATACCCTGAACTATACTCTACACGTGCACGAAAACCGATTTTGAAAATATTGCTTCGTTATTTAATAAAAAATTCGAAACCGAAAAAATGAGAAAATGCTTCCAGTTTCGCCTTAACCACTAAGCTGCCTTGAATCCCATATCAGTCCCATTTGCAAAAACACCAAGTCGAGAAAACCACGATAAAAGGTTCAACAGGGTGTCTACTCATAACTCAAAATAAAATTCCCTGAGTTTTCCAGGTTTTTCCAGATGAAATTTTGAAAGTTTATAATTCAAAAAATAACCCAAATTTTCTAAAAATTATAAAGGGTGACTTAGGGTATCATCGACAGGTTTGTTCTTTTCGTCATGGGGGATTTATACGGGCTAAATTGCCTGAAACTTGATCATATTCAGCTTGGTTGGGAAGGATTTGATGTCAACTCTGAGTTCAACAGGTTTAAAAAAAAACCCATGACGAAGAGAACAAAACTGCCGAAAATACGTAAGTTCCCCTACTCTTCGAAAATTCTTTTAAGATTTCTGAGCATAATTCCTGGAATTTCTTCCAAAGTTTCTTCCTGGCTTTCCGCAGGATTCTTTCACACGAGATATCTGTTAGAGTACGTCCCGATATTTCTTGCAAAGGTTTTCCGATATACTTCTAGAGATTCTCGCTGGATTCCTCCTGAAGATCCATTCAAAACTATTCAATGTTTCTTCAAGAATGTCATTGGTTGAACCTCGTAGCCATGCGGGAGTCCGGGTGGATGAGGGTTCGATTCCCGCTCCGAGTGATGAAATTTTTCACGAGAATAGCTTCTTATCCGTAGCCACTCCGTGTTAAGTTTCGTACAATCGGTACAGCCGCCGGCTGAAGCCAGTGTCCATGTCTGTTTTAGTAGTTTTCCGGGACAGCTATCCATAAACTATTGGATTTTTACCGATAGTTTTCCGATATTCATCCGCAGCTGCTTTCAGGAGTCCATGAGGTTTTCAGAATTCCTCCTTGGAAGTCCCTCATATTTCTTGTCGGGATTACTATTACCTAGAACTTTTTTCGAGATGTCTCATTTTTTTCTCAGGTTTTTCCTGAAGTTCCTGTCGAGATTTTTTCAATAACACTTTGCGGAGTTTCTCGCAAGATTTTATTTGAATTCCCTTGAATATTTCTCCATGGATTTCCTATAAGGTATTTCGATCTCAGGAGACATTCTGAGAAAAACGTAAAACGTAGAAGAATTCCTGCAATTACTTTGAGAGAAATCCCAAAAGGAGTATCCAAAATCTCGGGACAATTTCTGGTAAAGATTCCGTGAAGAATTTTGAGAATAATGCACAGAATATCTGCAAAAACTCTCAGGTGGATCACTGCAAAAAATTCGGTACAACTACAAGAAACAGCCTGGCTCTGAAAGAATGCAAGAGAAGAATTCAATGAGAAATATCAGCAATAACTCCTGTGGAAATCCCAGAAGGCACTCTGGAAAAAAATCTCAGGAGAAAATCCAGGGTAAATTAAGAAAAACTCTGAGAGGCATCTCATGACCAACATCGGAAGGAATCTACTGAGAGAAGTTCCAGGAGATACTCCGAGAAAAATCTCAGGTAAAACTTCAAAATAAACCTGTAGGAGACCAAGAAGAACATCTCGAAGAAAGCCCAACGCAATGATTTGAAGATATCACAGGAAAAAAATGAAAGAAATCTCTTGAGGAACTTTTGCAATAAATTCGTGAAAACTCCTTCAGAAACCCTTGGAGGAACTTTAGTAGAAACCCCTGGAATAACTCCTTTAGCAACTCTGAAAGACAATCTGGGAAGATCTTATGGGGAAGTCCCAAGAGGAACACCAGAAGGAATCGGGTAAAATTTCCGTGAGGAGTACCGAAAGAAATTCCACGATTTATCCCGACAGATATTCTTATAGAGTATTCGGGATTCTACGAAGATTTCTTTGAGCAAAACACTGGAGGAACTCTGGGAAGAAATAGCATCCCCGTGAAAAACTCCAGGAGAAATCGGTTGGAATTCAGGAATCCTGGAAGGAATCCGGAAGTATACCTTTCCGGAAAAAATCAAAAAGGAATACCAAGAAAAATAGCGTCAAAAATGCGGAAGGAATTTTATAAGAAATCCTGGGTCCTGGGAGACATTCCAGGAGGTATTTTTAAAGAAGTCCCAGAAAGAAATTCTGACGGAATTTCTGGAAAAAAAAATACTTGTAGCGAAATTTCTATATGGATTTTTACTACCAGGTTCATACGACCCAATGTTTTTTTAATCGAAGTAAAATTTCCCTGAGTACTCCAAAAATTCCCTGAGTATTCCAGGTTTTTCCCTGTTAAATAAAATTCCCTGAGGATTCCCGGTTTTCCAGGTTTTTCCAGGTAGTAGACACTCTGTTCAAACAATCAATCTTATGATAAATGCTTTTTTTTCGTAGGAATCATAAGAAGGTAAATCGTCTTCATACTATGCCCACGGCGTGTCTGGTAGAACAATATTATCACAAAAAATAGGCATCGCTAAATTCTTCGTTTTATGAAAATATAGTTTTTTAGCTTTCATTTTACGGGTCGATCGAAAAAATCCACTGAGGGGCCTTGAACAACTTTTTTATTTGAACATTTTTGCTAACTGTAGATCATTCATTTGGAATAAATCATTAAAGAATTGCCTCTAATTTAAAGAATATGGTGTAGATATGATTTTTTTGTAAATATTCTTATTGTCTACTCAATACAATACATCAAAATCATTAGAAATTAGATTTTCATAATTGGCCTATGTATAATAACATAGGACACATAACTGATAACAGCAATTAATCGAATTAAACATGTGATGACCAGCAGATCTTGCTCCTCGCAACACTTGTTGTGTCCCCATTTTCCGCGGCATTACAAAAAAAAAACAAGTGCATGTTGTTGTTTCCAACGCCTACTGCTTGTTTCTGATCAAAGGTTCTTTACAAATCCCATTTCTAAAAGCGCTTCCGGAACAATTCAATAAGAGCTTCCTATTCTAAAAATAAATCATCTCCATTATTCCGCGTATGTACAGGATACAATGTACTTACTTTGCCACCAAACGTCAGTTTCCTTCTTATTCTTCTTCCAGAAACAACAACTCAACTGAAATGCAACCTGCGTTGAACCTTATACGGTTTTTATGCTGATGTTGACTTATTAAAAAAAATGTCTGTTGAACACAATGACAGAATTACAGCTTTTTGCATCCAAACACTTTGTTTGTCGAACTAGAAATGTTTCTGATCTTCATGATCTTTCTGGCGTTTAGTTATGTATATTTTGCAATGTAGTATTTAGCCAATCTACCATTTGGCCTTAGTACATTTAGTAGCAGACACTCTATGTTGAAACATGTATGTTTTGAATCGATTGGGACATGAACTCGTCACTCTCAGCATGATCTTGCTGAATACCTGAGCGTACACAGCTTCGGTTATATGGGTTTGATCGAGGGGGGCGACATATCTAATTTTGGATTAATCTTAATCTGAAAGTCTCGTAAATCGCGCGTAAAATCTGAAAAATCTTTTTTGACATCTTGATATCTTATGCGCATCTTGAGGAAGCAAAATGCATCTGCGAAATGTGTTGTTCCCTCGGGCTTGATAGTGTTAATATGAAATGTTTACCTTTCTCAAAACTTTATAGTCGTGACTCTACTTTATACAGCCAATGTACAGTGTTATGTACATACATTTTGGAGATGCGCCAGATATTATTGAAAGCGGTAGACGTAGATTTCGATAGCACTGTGTAGGGGCTAGAGTGTGTTTCTTATATTCGATTTCCCGGTTTATTTAGATTCCTTAACATGGTAATCTCCATGACATTTAACAGTTTAGTTAATTCAATGATTCTATGCTTTAGTTTCATTTTAGCCCCTCTCAAATTCAACAAAAGAAGATTTAAAATTCCAGGTATATTTGTAATGTGTGTCAATCAAGCCCGAACATTTCTTTTCTATTAAATTGGGACTCCTCCAAAACTAGTTTGCATAGCTACGATGCTCATACACGGATGTTTTTCATCAAATTGACAGCAAAATTTACCAAAGTCTCTTAACGTTTGGATTAAACTTTCAGAAGTCACAGAACGAAATCAAGAGATAGAAGAGATTGAAGAGATCTTTGAAAAGATATCTTCATGCATATTAAATTCTTTGTAAACCGATGGCCGATGTAAAATTAAATGTATCAGATCGAGATAAAATTATGCGCAGTTGAAATCACAATGGGTCCAAAATAAAATCCTGATCTGAAATGTAAATTAGTTCTTGCCCCATCGTAATGAACATGCGTGTATTTGGAGTCAAGCTGGGAAATATAGCCAACCATTGAAGAAATGTTAAGAGGTGAAGCAGGGTCTGGCCAGAAGTCTCTTCAATAAAGAAAAAAAATGTGGCTAGTTTTATCATGATATTGGAAACAAAACGATTTATATTTTTTCACTTTAGTTTATACCTACATCGGTTTGTGGTTGACTATAGTTTTATGAAATGCAAAGTCCTCAAACTAGCTAATGAACTTGAAAAATAATCGCTCAGTTTAGTGCACTTATTTTGCAAGTCTTGAATATTGAACAAATTTTGCCTCGAAGACTTCATTTAATTTAACGTTTCTTTCTAGCTACGAAATGCTGACAAAAAAAGTTACGCTTACTGTTTCTTTAGAGATGAGTAAAGAAATGTCTTTAGACTTTACCTATCAAGAACCCGTATATTTATTCATTGTATCAGATGTTACCACTTATTCGTTCTATTTCTACTAATCCTAAATCAAATAAGGTGCAAATCTAAGAAGGCTGTGTTTTCCATGTATAATACTGATTTGTTTTAATTTTATTTGAAACTCTACTGGAGGCTCGACTGTATTGTTTCAACTGTCCGCAGTTGCACGTTACAGTTGCAGTCAGACGGAAATTAAGACCAAAAACGACCACATTATTTTCTCCATGAAGAAGACACTAATCCTGTGTCGAAACGTTGGGCAAGCAATAAACATCGTTTGTTAATTCCAGACTGCGCAGCCGTTTTTTAAGATAGTTCATTTGAAACATAATCGACTTTTTCTTACCCTTATGCTACGATTTTTTAATAGCAGCATAAGGAACAGCCATAACAATTTCAATCAAAATTCCTTTCTTTTCATCTGAAAAAGTTGTTCGGGGTCCCTCGGTGGATTTTTTTTTGGGAACACGTTAAATGAAAGCTAAAAGTCTATATTTTCGAATGCAGGCGAATTTGGCGATGCCTTTTTTTGTGATAAACCTTTACCATATACACGCCGTGGCCATCATTAATTCTTAAATAAATGAAATAATGAAATAAAACATGCGCAATGGGACTCATATGCGATTACTTTGCTCTTGAATCGGGAAAAGAACCACATATCAGTCCCACGCGATACATAAATTTTGGATTTCCAAAGTGCATGAAACCAATAAAAATGGACTGCTGGTGAGCGAAAACGTAGCGGTATCAATGTAATTTTAAGGGACACACAAAAAATACGTCCCAAAACAAGGGGAGAGGGGATCCTGGAATTGGTGATAGTGAGAGTAGGATCAAAAACTACCAGTAATGGAATGAGTAATTTTTAGGTGGAGTTTAAGCTGGGCAACGTTCATGAATTACGTAACGTGAAACTATATCATCGTAAAGATTTGACGAGGAAAGATCAGCGCCATCGCTAGGTACTATTTTGCCACTTTTCGCAGATAACGAGAAGAGGTTCCGAAATGACCATCCGATAGCTAAAAAAGCAGATTGGGGGCTGTCCATAAACCACGTGGTCATTTTTTTGGGGCTTCTCAACCCCCCCCCCCCCCTCCGCGTGGTCATTAGTCCATACAAATTTTTTTTTTCGTCCATACAAAATGGTCATTGGCCGAACCACCCCCCCCCCCCCTCATGACCACGTGGTTTATGGACAGCCCCTTGAAGTGAATTACAGTGACCCCACAATTTATGAATCGGCAAAAATGACCACAGTTTATGGATCACTCATTTGATCAACATGGTGATTCATAAATAGTGTACAAAATTAAGGTGATTCATTCGCTGCTTTGTATTCAGTATTACATATTTTCAATACAAACACACATAATATGATACCCATCGTCACGTTTTAAAATATTCTAAAGATGGACTTTCATCATGGTTTAATAGATGGGAGATGGGACTGATATGCGATTCCTCTTCATATGGGACAAACTGACTTGATATTTTTTTCAAATAATTTCTGAACAAACTAGTTGATTTTATCTTGCCACATGAAAAGCCGTAGAAATAAGTACCATTGGAGAAGAAATCTCAAAATCGTCGAAAATGCAAATGGGACTGATATGCGATTCAGGGCAGTAAGCTAACTGGAGACTTTCTTTAATAAGAGTAAAAAAAAACAAATTATGAAAAAAACAGGCTATCATTTTGCTGTTATCAATTTGCTATTCTCCTCTGATCGGGATTACCGTGTGCGCACCTAACTTTGCGCAGGTCCAAACTTTGCGCATTCTTGTAAAATAACGAAACAAATAACTAAATGTCAACATATTTACCAGTTTAATCATTGCACTAGCATTGTGTAAACATAAACATTATTTGACAAATATTTAATTGCCATAAAATCTTTGTTTATGTTGAATAATAAACAAAAAATACACAAAAATGTCAAAATTTGCCTCGCCTTAACACGGTTGCCAAGAAGTAACTCTTCTAAAAATCAACATTTTCCTCGATAAAACTGTGCAACGATGATTAATTTTGCAGTTAATTGACAAAAAAGATGATATTCTAGTAATATCAATCATAGTTCGTAATTAAATTTTCAATTTAATTAGTAAATAGTGGTGCGCAATGTTTGGAACCATTATTTCCACTGTGTTCCTAATTTTTGCGCACTTTCAGTAAATGCATGTTGAACGTGAATACATGACATATGAACCATTCAAATATTATGTAACACCAGTACTGATAATTTCAGGCCTGCCTCTCCACCATGTAGCAGATTTTGTATAGAAATTTGTAGAAAATTGTATGAACCGTAGCACTACGGCACTCTCCATCTGTCTACAATGAGACGTGATTTGTGAACAGTCCAGCAGTCCTTCATTTGAATTTTCCGGCGGTCAATGTTAGGGACGATTCAAATATGACGTCCACCATTTTTTTAAATTTTTAGAACCCCCTCTTCCCCTAGGCCACCCCGTCACGCTTCATAGTATAAATACCTAATACATGGCATATTACACTTTTTCAGACAAGCCCAGCCCCCTCTCCCCAAAGATGGACGTCATATTTAAATGACCCCTTATTGTTCCTATCCGTAACGGTCACTTCATTTATCAGGGAGCTTTTACCTTTGATCTTTAGCCACAGAAAACAATCCCTCATGAAGTTTGGATTGTTCACACGGTAGGTGCCTAGTATGAACCGCAGACGAAATTAAGAACTCCAGAGGCCTCCGTTCCCCCTCCCTCGTAGGACAAAGTATTTCAACAAAGATCAATTAAGGGCACACTACCTGATCTGAATAACTTTAGTTTAATGGGCAAATATTAAATAATAGCATTTTTGATTACTTTTTTGAGCAATTCATAGCATGCGCAAAGTTAGGCACACTATGCGCAAAGTTAGGAACAATCGAAGATTTTGTGCGTAAAGTTAGGAACAAGGCAATGAAATAGTTTTTCTATTTTAAGTATTTTTTGGTTAATATTATGATTTTTTTTATATTGCAAACTCAAAGAAGGATCATTAGTCTATCGTATGAGCATGTTGTTCATGATATGTTTTGTTTGTTTGTATTTTCTATAACGACTAGAAATTTGATTTTTCTTAACTGCGCAAAGTTTGGTACATACACGGTATATGAAGTCAAAAAATAGTTTTCTTATACTTTACTTTGACAGATACGCATACAGAAAAGACAGTCCAAGCGACAAACCAATGCTGTGGTGACCCAAAACAATATGCAGAATCATGGCTCGTAAGCTGTATGGAAGTTTACTGACGAAATTCGTAGCAATGTTCTAATGCCATGTAATACTTTGAGCAATAATTTATCAAAACAAGTTATTTTATCTCTGATCATAGTACAGTCGACTATCCACGTGTCGATGTTCTACATCTCGATGGTTTGGTCGGTCCCTTTAATTTGCATAGGGTAAAAAATTCGTAAAGTACGCTGTTGTCAGGCGGCTTCAAGAACTATCGCTTTCTTCAAAGTACGACTTTTTGTTTGTGAAAGTATTATTGCCTGTTCCTGAATAAAGAGCATAACCGTACTTCCTACATGGTTTACAAAACTAACAGGCTCTATCCCAGTTAGGACATTTCGCGGTTATGGCTATGTGGCATCCAAATTCAATTAAAATGATTGTCTTTTAACATCCTGTTAACCACTAAAGTTTCTCGGCTTGGGTATGGTTAAAAGGATAATGGAACACCATCGATAAAGTACTACATTGTAGTAATGAGCTGCTTTTTTGTATAAAGGTGAGAAGGTAAATTATCCGTTTCTGCAATGAAATGATGCAAAATGCGTAGGTATTAGATTCCTTGCTTAATTTTATGTTGTTTGGGCAAAACTTTAAGTAACTGTGTTGTTGTTTTCTTCATTTATTGTCTCTTCAACAAAAGGGTGGCCAGGCTTTTGTTACTAGATAATAACCATCATGTTGCACTCCGAAGGTCTCCAGTGAATTTAGCTTACCTTCACTCCAGGTAGATCATACCCTTCCGATATGACTCTGAAAGGTAATCCTTACGCTGATGGTGGGTATCTTATAAGATTATTCTTTGTGACCTCTAATAATTCCTCCAGAATTTCTTTTAGGGGTATTTTTTTCTGTGATTCTTTCTAAAATTCTTCCAACATGATCCTGAGATTCCAATAGTGGTTTCTGCTTTTAGTGGTGTTGCGTGTACGTACACGCTGCATTACACGAACACCACTTGAGTTACTGGTTGAAAATAGTAAACAAAGATCAGCTGTTCCCAGCAAAATCAAATGGGCATATTTTCAACCAGTAGATTTGCATTAGTGTTCGTGACACCGCGCTGCGAAACCACTATAGGTAAATAATTAATATGACTTTCGCCTTTTTTAAATTTTCTCAAGAATTTTTCTTCTGGATTTTTTAAAATAATTCTTCTTGGTAGGTTTCATTAAGATGTTTCTTCTAAGGTTTTCACAGAAGTTCCTTCGGATAAACCACCATGAAATCACACAGGGATTCTTTATAAGTTTCTTCTGAGATTCCTTTACGAGTTTTTTTTTTTTTCTGCCATATTTTTAGGATGGAAGCCTTTTGAGATTTTTCTTGGAATTCTCCCAGGACTACTTTTTAGTTTCCCAATGAGTTCATTTTATAACTACGGCAAGAATATTTCTGTGATTTTACTAGCTTATTTCATGCAACATATTTTGTTTGCTTATCTTTTGTAAATCGATAAACCTGATCATGTTTATATACCTCGAGGAGTTCCTTTTTAAATTACTCCTGGAGTTTATGCTAGGCTTCCACCAAGAATCAGAAAACTTAAGCAATTTATTTTTCGAAATGTTTGTAAAATACTAAACAGTAATTTCCTTGACCTGATTAATGGTTATACCGCCAGGCTTACGTTTATGATAATAAATTACAATTACAATTACAATTACAATTTATTCTAGGTTTTATTCAAGATATGCTAATGAATTTCCTCCAGGAGTTCCTTCTGAAACATACCAATATGTTTCTTCAGTTCTTACGGAAATACTACGCACTATTTTGTTTACAAAAACGTCCTTACATCAGAATAATTCTGATCAGAATAATTATTATGATAGTCTGACAAATTATATGGGGAGAAACACAACGTCACGTCGGAAAGTTACTTAATTCAAATATTAAATACATATTAAAAAGTAATTATTATAGTTATAAACACTTATTTATTACATTAAGCATCAATAAACCTGGCAACACTATCTCGTCCGACATCACATCAACAGCAGCAAAATGAGAACGGGAAAATTTTCCTTTCTTCTTCCGCCCCAACCAAAGAGCGCACAGAAACCGTAGAAAAAAGGTCCGTCTCTGGGGCTGCCCGCTGCTTGCTTTGCTTACACGACGGCAAGACCCTCCGCACTTTACTTACACCAACACAAAACACCCGACGGACGATGCTGCCTGGCTGAAGCTGCTGGCTGACTAATGAGTATCCGACTGGAAAAGACCAGCACAGATCGAAGGAAAAAACTATTCTTTCTTGCCTTCAAACGGGATCTTCTGGAACGGTCACTTTGGACTGCACTACCAAACGCAAATCCGTCGATTTTCTATCCACAAAACGACGGCGACAACGGGCGGACAACCCTTCCGCGACGCAGCACTTTTTTTTTCTTCGACTCGATAGCAGCAGTTTCCTGCTCGCGATCATCCAGGTGGCACCCTGAGCCACAAAGTTTTCACCACGGTTTACGCAAGATCTGGGCCGTTTTCCGCAATCCTAGCTAGCACTACTGTCTGGCAGTGAAAATCGACGTCTTCGCGAAAATTACCACTCGGATTCGGAAAAAAAAAAAACGGATTTCAGTTCGCACTTCTGACGAGAAAACTCCGAGAAACGTCCGACCGATTCTGCGAGCAAACGAGGAAAACGAACGACCAAACTCCGCCACGGACGAAAAAACTGCCTGCTGGCCTGGGTGGGACGTGAGCCAGAAAGAGACGCGTTTATAAGATGGCTGCGATGCTGAAAAAGGGACAAAGAAAATGTTCGGGGCTCTCTGTTGCTCTTGTGGAGTTTGCGGAAGAAAAACAGATGCAAAAGTTTTTACAAACACACACGCACACACGTAAATGTCAAATTTGACAAACAAAGTTGACACTCAAAATCGGGCCTCTGCAGCATAAATTTGAAACCGAGGGGCACAAGCAACACGCTCGTTGAAAACTACTCTAAAGTGAGTCGTTTTCGACTCACTTTTGTACTTTCGAACTAGCTGTCAAAAGAGAGTAACTTTATTTTATGAAAGAGAGTTGTTTTCAACTCATCCAGGAATAAAATTACGCTTCACTTACTTTTGAGTTTTCTCGAAATAGTTTTACTCAGTTTAACGGTTGAGACTTAGCAATAAAATTACATTTTTTTCAGAACGTTTATTGTATTTTTTACGAATAATCAGACTTTGGCGACGAAATTGAACTCGCCCTAATATGGTATTGACGGTTTCCCCCCTTATCGAATGCGACGATTTGAATCCGTCGCGGATGAAACCATCGCCAGAGTCGTCGCAGCCAATCAGCAAGCGAGAGTCTGACGTTTCTCCGATGTCACTAACACAAACAGCTGCAGAGGTGGTGCTGGTGCGGTGCTTGATTCGTTGCGATGATTCAGAAATGCCGGCTGGAAGTTGACAGCGCGTTTTGTTATGAAAGCAACATACAATACTAACCTAACATTTATGACACATTTTCGCCTTCTTACCCCGATTCAGGCGAAACCAGCTGATTTTGTTATGAAAACATAAACAGCTGGTAACCGAGAACAATAAGGATGAACGTAAACATCGGTTAACCAGCTGATTTTGTTGTGTAAACATGACCAGCTGGTGGACCGAGAACAAAAGACCTTAATGGTAAACATTGAGACAGCTGGCGAAAACTCACATCATCGGGCGAGTTGCAAAAACCCTGCGACTGAGATTGACAGCGAAATCGAAAGCGAAATATGAGTACGACGAAATTTATCGCATCAAAGTCTAAGTCGAAAAAAAAATCGCAATAATTCTTGGTTTAGTTTTCCTTATTTCAATAACTAAATGTGTTGTTTTTCGCATAGATTCTATGATAACTGATAATGGAAAGTAAGTATGTTGGTAACTTGTAGGAAATCAAAATAAATTTAACATGTTTTTCATTGGCACATCAGGTCTCGAAAACAACAAAATCTTTGAGAAAGGAGCTCTTCGGAAAAATGAGGTTCATCGAGCGGATGCTGCCATAGCAGGCTGCTCGGGACGGAATCGCGAATCGGTAGCCGGTACGCTGGTAATTAGGATCTACTGAATTACTGGAATATATCAACTCTCGAAAGACAACTTCCGGCCGGATGCCCCCAACTGTAACCCGATCTGCGCCTCTAAGATGCATCTAAGATCAATTATATTATTGATGTATTATTGTTATTAAGTTAGCTACTTTACTTTATATTATGTAATATTACGCAATAAAATATGTGTATTTGATATTTCATTTAAGATTTCGGTAACTTTTTCAATCAGAAAAACAATCAAAATAAATTTGTAAAAGTGAGTGACTTACTACTCAGTCTGCTAAATTGTAATAAAACAAAACTGAGTAAGAGTTACTCTAATTTAAAAAAAATCCAACTTTACTCTAAAGTGAGTAACTGCCCGTTTACTCTCTTTTGAGCTGTTCCACACGGAACTACAAATCAACCCAAATTTAAGTTGTTTTGACGCAATTCCGGTCTTCCGTGGAATAACTCAAATTTGCGTCAAACAGCGAAAGTGGTGAGTGAGTAGTTCTCGTTTGAGAGCGGCAAAAAAAATAACCCACTGGTAAGTTATTTTCACCCAACGGAGGCCTCAAATGACGCAAATTTGGGTTAACTCAAGGAAACCCAAATTTGGCTTCTTCCACGGAAGAGCAGCGGATGCGTCGGTGCTTCTCTCTTTGTTTTCGACAACATTGCGGTGGGGCGAGGGAGAAAACAACCCAACTTTGAGTTAAAACTAAAAGCAGTTTAGTCAAATTTGAGTTTTTTAAACTTATTCTTTGGGTTTTAATATTTTTCCGTGCACTTTGTGCCGAAGTGAGTCGAAAACGACTCACTTTAGAGTACACTCAGAAATAAAAGTATACACGGAATTACTATTATTTATGCATTTTGTATCCGCATCTCTCTCACTCTCTTTCTGTTTTCATGCTATCTGGTGCTTCGCCTGGGTTGACAAAATACTTCTCCTCAACCCAGGCTAAACGGCAGATAGCATGAAAACAGAAAGAGAGTGAGAGAGATGCGGATACAAAATGCATTAATAATAGTAATTCCGTGAATACTTTTATTTCTGAGTGTACAACGAGCGTGAAAGACAAACGCGCGCTAATCGACACAACCTACACGGAGAAATCAAACTACCTAATTTTTGGGTCGATTTTACTCAAAGCTGAGTATATCGAATAAACTAGTTACCCAAAATTAGGTTGTTTTCCCTCTTTCTCTCACCGATGTTGTCAAAAACAAACAGAGATGCATCTACCTAACGGGGGTCCTTGAGCCCAATAAGCCAATTTTGGGTAAATGCAGGTTTACTCAATTTTGGGTTGAATGAGGGGGGGTCTTGGGTTGAATTTACCTACTCTTAAGTAAATGTTTTTGCTGGAGGTGAAGGCAATTTACCTAGTGTGAGTTTAATCGATTTACTCAAATTTGGCTTATTGGGCCGAACTATGGGATTGCGTCAAAAGAACTCAATTTTGGGTAGTTTGGCGATTCCGTGTACCGTAGATGTTCGTTAACTGCAAGCCGATGAGAATTCAGTACAGTGAATATGGGCGAGTTGAGCGATTGCAGACTTCATCCCAAATTGGGTTTTTAAATTAAGAAAAATGTATTGATTGTTTGATTTTATACGAAAGAGTACAGTCATGACCCGCTGGTTGGGGGCTTAATAGTTGGGTGACTTTTTAGTTGGGGCCCCGTTAGTTGAGCTGTCAGCCAACTAAAAAGTACCTGGATGTCATAATTCAATGTCAAACTGAAAATGATAACCAATCTGTAATTCCGAGGGGCGAGCTAATGAGTTTTTGGTTTCTTAAACTTTACTGATAATCGAAAAGAATTTCTATTTCATATTTCTTAAAAAAGAAAGAATATGTACAATTACTTCGAAACAAATGCAAAACATCGGCAATCTTTATTTTGTCGATCATTGAAAGCGTTTTGTGCTTGCTTTTGGCCCGGATGGTTTCATAAACATCTATATTTTCACTTCACCGACTAAAAATGGGTGAAAATAATTATTTCTCGCATTGGCCATATATGTATCTTGCAAAACGTATCAGTTTTGCTCTGAATGTGAAACAAATTGAAAAATTTTCCGTTTTGATTCCAACCTAAACATGATTAAAAAAAAAACAATGAGCACGCCCCTTGTGCTGCTGTCACTTCACCCAACTAGCGAATCGAATTCGTTGGTTGGGTGGAGGTTGTGGCTCAACGAGCGGGTTCCGACTGTACTTTTTTCTGAGCCACTATGATTTTTTTTAGATTTTTAGAACATCACTTTGGTATCTAATATGAATTTCAAAGAGATTTTTTAAAACCACCTTTTGACAGCTGGGCTACTGTTTGACAGCTCCGCCCAGTACAAAATCCGATGTGGAGTGATTCCACAAATCGCTCCCATGCAAACTTCAAACTGATTTCAAAATAGGTTCCCGAGCACTAAAATTCATGAAAATTTGGATTTCGGCTCAGTTTGGCATGGCATTGTCGCTCGCGGATTATCCACAGGCGGCAAGAGCAGAAGAGAAACGAATCCACTGCAGCAAGAAACGACAAGAAGCAAAGAAGTGCAACAAATCATGGGTAGAAACGATATGCGGAAGTTTTATGCAATTGCAAAAGGCGCGAGCACAAGACTGTGCCAGCATCCGTCATATGTTATGACCGGGAAGAAATTAGCTTACAAAAAAAAAACAATGGCGGCAGCCAGATGAAAGGAGCACTTCGAACATTTTGTTAAGTGCTAAAGGAACGCTGAATGAGCTCTCTGGAACAATATTACAGCTTCCACGCCGAATTTGGGCTTTGATGACAGTCCAGTTAGTGTACATCGATTGATAACTGGACTGAGCTTCCGGAGCCAGAGGCTATTATAACTATTATAAGCGTGGAATCGAGCAACTACATCAACCAATCCTCCAGATTCTTATAAAAATAAGGGAGGAAGTAGAATAACCACCTTGGAATAACATACCACCTGGCTGTATGGCTTTATATGTCCAATCCACAAGACTCGAGTGTGCCAATTACAGAACGATTAGCATTACAAATCCGGCGTACAAGATATTGCCGCGTGTCCTGTATCAGAGGAAAACCAGGCTGACTTTTGTGGGGGCGATTAAAGTAGCGTAAGATCAAGTGGAAAGAAATTAGCTTTGACAGATAATATCAGAACATATGTTTTTTCGGTGAAACTAGTAAGGCTGATACGCACAACTCTGGATGGATCAAAATCAAATGATCGGATCGTAGACAAACAGTCTACATCATGGTTTCCCAAACTATGGATCGCGACCCCCCAGGGGGGTAGCCGCCCTCCAGGGGGTCGCGAGGGACAGAATATTTTACTGGAACAGACAAGTGAGGGAATTTCTATGATGGATCGCGAAAAGTACACACTAAGATTTCTCCCATCGGTATTTTTCCCATCTTTTTACTGAGTTCTCAACAGCAGATTTAACTCGGTACGCTCGGTTATCCCTTTTGCTGAATACTCTGTAAATGAGTTAACGAGTTCTGCAAATCAACTGTCAAAAATTACAGATGAACGGTAAATATCGTTACTGATGAACGGTAAATATTGATTACCGAGTGTACCGAGTTAAATCTGCTGTTGAAAACTCAGTAAAAAGATGAAAAAAATACAGAACTCAGCGAAAATTTTACTGAGCTGGAAAATCAGAATCTTAGTGTGTACGTCTGCTGGCAAAAGGGTATCGCGCACCTGAAAGATTGGGAACCTATGGTCTATCTCGTTTGTGGTCTTGGATGGATTAAAGCAGGCTGATGCTCTTTCAAATGTTAATGTTCAAACCTCGGTCCAACCACAGACAAAGTTCAACATTGCACTTGCACTTGCAAAGCTTAAAATCGAAATATAAAGAGTAATTTTTTCAAATGATGAAGAAAAATCGTAACTTTGTTAAAAATCTTAGATATGGGTAACTCTCGCTGAGACCGTCCCACTATTTACACCATGTCTTAAAAAATGTTTAAGGTGGCGATTTTCTGAAAATCCTCCCCAAAAAAGTAAGGAAAATGGATTTGGTTAATCAAATTGGTGGACCCCCCGTTAGTTAGAGCCACAAGCATTTTGGCAGACCCCTCGATTTTTGTCAATTGTTGGTTCATTTAAACCGTTATAACTCGAAAGTTTCGCCAGAAACCATCTAAAAACTATAGGTTGTTGAAAAGAGAGAAGATAGGGCTACCACAGACAAACAGACGTATCATTTGGAACAAAATGCGATAAAAATCATCGTCATGCAAACATAATCGCCCAATGCTAATTATGCTGTAGTACGCAAACCCACTGAGTAGATGGCGGTAGTGAGCAAACGTCAAACAGGAGCAAAAGCGATGCGAGCGCCATGAGCGAGCGGTTTGCGAACTACAGAATATTTTAATAATCCGTTAAAAAGGGAAACGATGGGAAGTGAGTAGAGTGAGACGTCTGTTTGTCTGTGGGGCTACTATTTACAGTTATAAACAGCCTCCTGTCACCGCAATACTGCCCCACAGGAAAATAACGAGCCAACATCTTTGGTTCCCACTTTCAGCCGCCTCGTTGAACACAATAGCGGCGGCTCGGGCGGTTGGTTCCCCATGACAGCGTAAAGTTTGTAAACAAACATAATTCTAGGAGCAATTATTAAAAACGGCGAAACATTTTTCACAACAGATTTTTTTTCTCAATTTTTAAAAACAGTTAGTTCAGGCAAAACATGACTTTTAATTTCGCAATTATTTATTTCAAAATGAAGTCGTAATAGTACCAGATCGTCTTCTTCACGGGGAGAAAGTTTCCAGAAAATTTAGAGTTGTTATTGATATGATTCAGCCACAGTCAATTATCGTTCCTGAATTTTGATGCTGACCTCAAAAACATGGCCGCGTGACAAGAGGCTGGTTATAAAAAGTTGGGTCGGCCATATTGATTTTGGCCGCCATCTTGGATTTTTCTACCAAAACTGTTTTTTCACCATGTTGGCAACCACCGATTTTCAAAATTTTTGCGTCAATCGAATGCGGGGACATTTTTACACAACATATCAAAAATTTGGAGATGTATCTTTTTCCTATCAAAAGTAATCTGCACTTTTGTGAATCATGCCACTTTTGCGCACTGGGCCAGGTATCGATTGTTTACATAAATGCAGCGTAATTTCACAGTGTTTACGAACATTTATTTTAAATCTGAACCCACTAATGAAAAATTGAAAGTTTCAGCTTTTCAAAACACCAAAAAAGTTTAAAAAGCAATGCCCGCATCGTTCAGAAACAGTTAAAAATGAGAACGATCCTCCGATTTGCCCTAATTTTGCTGCAGGTGCGTTTGTGTATACAAGCAGGCGCCAACTTTGATGCTTTTGCGTGTCATTGCCGGTGCGCATGGAAATGTATGGAGAAAACGTGTCATGATTTACAAAAGTGCAGATAACTTTTGATAGGAAAAAGATACATCTCTAAATTTTCGATATGTTGTGTAAAAATGTCCCAGCTTTCGATTGACGCAAGAAATTTGAAAATCGGTGGTTGCCAACATGGTGAAAAAAATGTTTTGGTACATAAATTCAAGATGGCGGCCGAAATCAATATGGCCGACCAAACTTTTTATAACTGCAAAGAGTACTTCTATCTTTTCTCTTTCCAACAACCTATAGTTTTCAAATGGTTTCTGGCGAAACTTTCGAGATATAACGGTTTAAATGAGCCAACAATTGACCAAAATCGAGGGGTTCGCCAAAATGCTTGTGGCTCTAACTAACGGGGGGTCCACCAATTTGATTAACCAAATGCATTTTCCTTACTTTTTTTAGGGAGGACTTTCAGAAAATCGCCACCTTAAACATTTTTGAAGACATGGTGTAAATAGTGGGACGGTCTCAGCGAGAGTTACCCATATCTGAAGAGTCATATTTCGATGGAGATGGTCACTTTGTTTATGCTTAGTCCTGAAAAGCATAAATTTCGCTATAGTCCATTTTACGAGCCATTTTTTTGAATGAAAGTTTGACAGGAGGTGGTGTTCTAACCCGTGAAAATCAATATCATCATATTTTTGCTGTATAAGAATGGAACAAAACCCTCTTAAGCTAACTTTAGTTTAAAAAACTGCTATTCAGCTATTTCTGTTTCCTGGGTTGTTTCACTTCCTAAAATGGCTCATTTTCTACAAAATTAGCCACAATTCTGGAACGATAAGAGATACACCCTAAAAATGCTACAAAACACAAGTTATGAAAATCTGGTTAGGGTTAATTCGCATATTACGTAACGCAAAATTTCCCTATTTTAAACTCCGTTTCCCCCACCACTTAGCTTTTGTATGCTCTTAGCGCTACGTAAAATGCGAACGAATTCATACCCTTCTTCCCGAATTTGTACCTCGTACGATAATAAATATGGGAAATACGCATGCGCCAACCATACCGGTAATGATTTCTGGCGAGACATACAGTCTGAACTATGCTCGTAGATTGCATTTCATTTTTACAGCGTCCTACGTAAACGTCGAATTGGCTTCGGATTCAGTTTCAGCTCAGAAGTGCTGATCAGTGGAAGTTTCTAACTTTTAATCTTTGAAAAAGAAAAACGTGTGAAGTGTGAAGTGGAATATTAAAACAGTGAAGTTGTGTTCTGGTGTAGTGAAAGTGTGGACAACCAGCTGAGTAATGCCACATACAAACAGACATAACACTCGAACATTTTCTATCGTGCATCAATTTTAACGGTCCGAATAACAAATACCAGAATAAACCGTACATTGTATTATAACAGTACTATTTAGAACCATATTTTTACAATAGAAACCATTGTAAAACAAAAATACAAAAACAATAAGAATCTTGAAATGTGTTCAACCATAGAGTCAATTGTAAATGAGATTTTTACAATGAATTGTATACAGGGGGTGGCCAACATGTTTGGGATAGGCAACTTTTTTCTCTCTCACAAAAATGTTCAACATTTCAACAATTTTTCATAGAGTGCATAAAAAATCTCAAATTATATATTATATGTTATATTATATTATATGTGCATCATTGGTACAAATTTGGGCTCGATTGATTAACAAAGCACAACATTTTTTTGTGTCAAGAGCAAACTTATGTGTCTCTGACAGATTTTAGACCGCTGAATCCGAGCAATCTCAGAGTTGCTCCAGTACGTCAGAATTTTGAGCTATACCTCAATTTATATGGAAAAATATGCGATTTTGGGCTTTTTTGACTGCCAGCCATGAAGCATGAAAATATTTTTTTAAGCAATCAAAAGGTTTTTTTTATTCTTCAATCACTTAACCTAATTTACAGCTCTTTTGTCCACTAGGGCACTGCGTGAGCGATTCCAATTGAAAGCTGTACTTATAATTTGTACAGCGTCTAAATGTATTCTATTCTAATTCTACTATATCCAACTGGTTACCGTTGCGCTGCTTGCACTTTCTACCCTATCATGGTAGAATGATAAGTACGAGGAAGCTGATGTGTGGCCGTTGGTTGTTCCTGTTTCCAGTCCGATTGAGGGTCCATTATGAGTTGCCGTTCGCCGATGTCCAAGTATCCGGATCCATTTGAGCCATTGGCTCAGAAGAGGGTCAGTGTCAGCTGCTTTCAGGGGGAAAGAGCTAACTGACGAAAGTGCCGGGGCTGGGATCGAACCCATGACCATCTGCTTAAAAAGGTAAATTTGTTAATTAACATCTAAATTAACGACTCATGCAACATATTTCGTTTTACCAAATCGAATTTGATAGTTTTACGCGATTTATGTTAGGTACGATATTTTCTATACAAGTCACCCTCCAAAAGTTGCATGCAGATTTACTTACTAACATAAAATGCTTAACCCTTTCCCGCCCATGGTGTCTGTAGAGCACCATAACTTTCAACCCTTGTATCTCTGAAACTAATGAAGTTTTTTGAATGTTTTTAAATATAAATCATGATTTCACATGTAGTTCTCTATCTAAAGGCATTACACTATGTATGCGCATACAAATTCAATGTTTTTATCAAAAAAAGTTTTCACGAAAAGCTATTTTTTCGACAAAAAAATAATGACAAACTTTGACGTCTTAATTAATGGCATAATTATCCTCATGGGTTGAAATAAAAATAGTTCCCTAACAGATTTACTATTTATTTGTGTAGTCATACGTTGAATAGAACTGAAATATGTATTTAAACCCGTAATATAATACAATATAAATGGTGCATATATGCACCACTGGGCACATGGCGTGCAAAAAATAAGCAATTTTCCAATGTAATCATTGTTTGCATCCCATTCTAGAATTCTGGTGGCATAAAAGTTTGAAGTTTTTGAGAACAACTTGTCTCGAATTGTAATGAATTTGTTTAAAACTGGTTCGGAAAGTGGTTTTCGTGGATTGTCAAATGAAGCATCCTGTGTTTTAAGTATTTTTAACGAGAAAAATCATGAAATAAAGTTCTCCAAATGCCTCGTGGTGCTTCAGAGCACCACCTCATTTTTTAGTTGTAATAGCCTTAAACGATAATTTTGGCATAGAAAATAAGATTTTGTTCTACCATTTTGAGGAAAAATAATAAAAACTATTTTTAAACACTATAAGAAGTCATGGGCGGGATAGGGTTAAATCTTTCAAATGTGATTTGGTAAAAAAATATTTCGCATGAGTCGTTAATTACTATGTTAATTGACCAATTTACCTTTTGATTGCTTAAAAAAAATATTTCTATGCTTAATGGCTTGCAGTCATAAAAGCCCAAAATCGCATATTTTGCCCTTTAAATTGAGGTATAGCTCAAAACTGTGACGTGCTGGAGCAAATCTGAGCCCGGATTCGGATTCAGCAGCCAAAAATCTGTCAGACACACATAAGTTTGCTCTTGAGACAGACCAAAAGTAAATTTTTGTTACGCTGTGTAATCTTTCGCAAAGTTAGAACGGTACCGTTCGGGTATTGCAGACTACATCCCAAATTGGACTATCACACTTTTTTTGGTACGCCTAAAAGTGTGATAAAAGTGCACATTTGCCGCGGATCGTCTCGACGTCTTCGGTTCCTCCATTTACAAGAAATAAGTGCACCGAAGTCCTCAACTCGATTCGACGTGGCCCTGCGCTGCAATCACACTTTGAAGGCGTGTGCACACTATTGTGTCAGTCCAATTTGGGGTGCAGTCAGTAATAAAACAGTATTTTAGGACAACTAATTTTTGATATCTCGAAAGCCAGTGAACCGAATTGAATAAAATTTCGAACGTACATTAACAATATATTAAAACATCACAAATTATTAAAACATAGGTACTTTTTGAACGTTGAAAAAAGTTATCATGGCTTGACACTTTTTGGATTTTTCTAGAAAAAACTTTATTTTTTTTACATCATTGACAATAAATTTTAGTGTTGATATCCACAGATTTTCACTTCTGTTCTCAAGATATCTCTAATCAGATATATTAGAACCTATTAAGATTAAAGGAAGAACACATTTAATAATTTTTGTGTGGTATTGTAAATTTGACATATTTTTTTCTATATAGGATAAAATTTCAACCCGGTATACTTTAATTCGCCGTGAAAAAATATTACATTTTATAACGTCGTATTAAGTATCAATATATTATTGATAAACGTAAAAAAAATCATTCAATTCGGTTCACTGGTTTCCGAGATATGGCAGCTCAAAAATTGGTTGTCTAAATAATAGTGTTTTAACCGAAAGGTTCTAACTTCGCGAAAAATCAATCAATCGAGCCCAAATTTGTACCAATAATGCACATATAACAGGTTGGTAAACAGACAAAATATGAGATTTTTTAATGCACACTATGAATAGTTACAGCATATTATTTTTTTTGTGGGAGAAAAAAAGTTGCCTATCTCAAACATTTTGGCCATTCCCTGTAGGTTGTTAAGGGTCGATTTCTTCACCCTGGCTTAAGCGTTAAGCCTGGTTTAACTGTATAGGTAAGCCTGGCTTACCAGTTAAGCCGAGGTGAAGAAATCGGCCCTAAGGGCCGATTTCTTCACCCGGGTTTAAATTTTAAACCAGGCTTAACAACATTTTAAGCCGGGCTTAACTTTTTTTCAATTTCTTCACCTCGGCTTAACCACTAAACCCGGTTTAATAAAGCTACGGTTTACGTTAAGTGTGGCTTATTTTAAGCGGTGGTCTGAGGTGGCTTAGCAGCGCTAAGCCATGCTTAACCCGTTTCGGTCCTAGTTGGGAATTTAATTTCAAAAAATCACTGTGACTTCATTTTCCAACCGATTTTTACGAAATTTTGTACGAAGATCGCGCTACATCTCTAGTTGTATGGAAATATATTAAAATGGTATTTTGGTCCTTGGGGTCTGAGTTATTGAAGGGGTTATGTGGGTCAAATCGGGTCAAAAATGGACCAACTTCCTTTTAACCACTGATTACTTGTAAAAAACACATGCAATATGATTGCAAACATGTTCAATTATCTTTTTATTATTACAGACGCATAGTTTGAGTAAATTGGGATTGTCTGGTTTTGGTTCCGGATGTTCCGGGTCGCGTTTGGGGTGCGTTCGGAGGACACTTCTCAAACGTTCCCTACACATGACATTTTTTCTCGCATAATTTTAAAAACAAGCTTGTCATGATTCATTCTTCATAATTTTGTGTACTAAGTATATTGAAGGAATATTCAGAGGTTTTTTTGACATACTGGCCGCCATCCCGGATGTTCCGGGAACCTGGGACCATCCGGGGAAGTGGCCATTTTCCAAACAGTTATGAAACATGGCTTGCGACATATCAATCTTCATGTTTTTGCCAAACAAGTATGTTAGAGTAGAATTCAGAGGTTTTTAGACATATTGGCTGCCATCCCGGATGTTCCGGGAACCTGGAACCACCCGGGTAGTGGCCATTTTCCATATTGTTATGAAACATGGCTTGCGACACATCAATCTTCATAATTTTGCAAAACAAGTGTGCTAGAGTAGAATTCAGAGGTTTTTGGACATATTGGCCACCATCCCGGATGTTCCGGGAACCTGCGACCACCCGGGGAAGTGGCCATTTTCCAAACAGTTATGAAACATGGCTTGCGACATATCAATCTTCATGATTTTGCAAATGAAGTATGTTAGAGGAGAATTTAGAGGTTTTTGGACATATTGGCCACAATTCCGTATGTTCCGGGAACCTGGAACCACCCGAGGAAGTGGCCATTTCTCAAACAGTTATGAAACAAGGCTTGCGACATGTCAATCTTCATGATTTTGCAAAACAAGTAAGGCAGAGGAGAATTTAGAGGTTTTTGGACATATTGGCCACCATTCCGGATGTTCAGGGAACCTGGAACCACCTGGGGAAGTGGCCATTTTCCAAACAATTATGAAACAAGGCATGCGACATATCAATCTTCATGATTTTTCAAAACAAGTATGTTAGAGGAGAATTAAGAGGTTTTTGGACATATTGGCCACAATTCCGGATGTTCCGGGAACCTGGAACCACCCGAGGAAGTGGCCATTTCTCAAACAGTTATGAAACAAGGCTTGCGACATATCAATCTTCATGATTTTGCAAAACAAGTATGTTAGAGGAGAATTCAGACGTTTTTGGACATATTGGCTACGATCCCGGATAATCCGGGAACCTGGAACCACCCGGGAAAGTGGCTATTTCCCAAACATTTATGAAACAAGGCTTGCGACATATCAGTCTTCATGATTTTGCAAAACAAATATTTTAGAGTAGAATTCAGAGGCTTTTGGACATATTGGCCACAATTTCGAATGTTCCGGGAACGTGGAACCACCCGGGGAAGTGGCCATTTTCCAAACAGTTATGAAACAAGGCTTGTGATATATCAATCTTCATGATATTGCAAAACAAGTATGTTAGAGGAGAATTCAGAGGTTTTTGGACATATTGGCCACAATTTCGGATGTTCCGGAAACTTGGAACCACCTGGGGAAGTGGCCATTTTCCAAACAATTATGAAACATGGCTTACGACATATCAATCTTCATTATTTTGGAAAATGGCCACTTACCTGGGTGGTTTCTGGTTCTCGGAACATCCGGAATTGTGACAAATATGTCCAAAAATCTCCAAATTCTTCTCTAACATATTTGTTTTGCAAAATCATGAAGATTGATATGTCGCATGCCTTGTTTCATAATTGTTTGGAAAATGGCCACTTCCCCAGGTGGTTCCAGGTTCCCCGAATATCCGGAATGGTGGCCAATATGTCCAAAAACCTCTAAATTCTCCTCTGCCTTACTTGTTTAGCAAAATCATGAAGATTGACATGTCGCAAGCCTTGTTTCATAACTGTTTGAGAAATGGCCACTTCCTCGGGTGGTTTCAGGTTCCCGGAACATCCGGAATTGTGACCAATATGTCCAAAAACCTCTGAATTCTACTCTAACATACTTGATTTGCAAAATCATGAAGATTGATATGTCGCAAGCCATGTTTCATAACAATTTGGAAAATGGCCACTTCCCCGGGTGGTTCCAGGTTTCCGTAACATCCGGAATTGTGGCCAATATGTCCAAAAACCTCTAAATTCTCCTCTAACATACTTCATTTGCAAAATCATGAAGATTGATATGTCGCAAGCCATGTTTCATAATCATAACTGTTTGGAAAATGGCCACTTCCCCGGGTGGTCGCAGGTTCCCGGAACATCCGGGATGGCGGCCAATATGTCTAAAAACCTCTGAATTCTACTCTAACATACTTGTTTGGCAAAAACATGAAGATTGATATGTCGCAAGCCATGTTTCATAACTGTTTAGAAATTGGCCATTTCCCCGGATGGTCCCAGGTTCCCGGAACATCCGGGATGGCGGCCAGTATGTCAAAAAAACCTCTGAATATTCCTTCAATATACTTAGTATACAAAATTATGAAGAATGAATCATGACAAGCTTGTTTTTAGAATTATGCGAGAAAAAATGTCATGTGTAGGGAACGTTTGAGAAGTGTCCTCCGAACGCACCCCAAACGCGACCCGGAACATCCGGAACCAAAACCAGACAATCCCAATTTACTCAAACTATGCATCTGTAATAATAAAAAGATAATTGAACATGTTTGCAATCATATTGCATGTGTTTTTTACAAGTAATCAGTGGTTAAAAGGAAGTTGGTCCATTTTTGACCCGATTTGACCCACATAACCCCTTCAATAACTCAGACCCCAAGGACCAAAATTCCATTTTAATATTTTTCCATACAACTAGAGATGTAGCGCGACCTTCGTACAAAATTTCGTACAAATCGGTTGAAAAATGAAGTCACAGTGATTTTTTGAAATTAAATTCCCAACTAGGACCGAAACGGGTTAAGCCGCCAATTACAGAGTTTGGGTTTCTTCACCTGCTTCATAAATAAATTTTTGAAACAGCAGAAAATATTTTTAACGAAACATGTTCACTTAGGAACTATAAAATTGTAAAACGTTTGATTACGAATGGAGACGATGATAAAGAAAATGATAACCTATAGCCGGCGGGTCGTCAATATAAAATATTCACATCGGTTTTTGGGACAATCAAGTTTTTACATTAGATTGAATTGAAGGCTTTCAATCTAATGTAAAAACTTGATTGTCCTAAAAACCGATGTAAATATTTTGGCACCGTGTTGATAGTTTTGGAAATTTGTCATACTGATTTGGAAGTCGAAAGTACATTTACATTGAAGTTTCTATTTATTTTAACCCGGTCCTTCCACAATTTCAGGTCACAATAAACATATTTTCGTCTCTTATGGTTTAAGAGATATTTTTTTACAAACAAACTTAGGATGACACTCAAAAAAAATCTTCTAATACCTTTTTATACACTGATCTATATATATATATAAAAATGCAGTGGCATACGTGGGACCGCGCATAACTTGCGAACGGAAGGTCCGATTTTGGTCATCTTAGTTTTGTTCTGTTAGTTTTCACCCAAGGAAGGTTTATGAGGCAAAAAACATGGAGAAGTTGAGATATTTTGAAAATCGATTTTCCATGCCTTTTATATACGGGGACTTGGTCTTGAAACGTCAAAAAACGCAGTAGGCAAGAAAAAGTTTGCCGGGGTCAGCTAGTTTCTTATAAAAAAAAAACTTAGTTCAAAGCAATCGAATATTCAACATTTTGACTCATAATTCTAAATATAAAAAGTGTTATTCGTGGTGTACTTCTAAACATGACTTATTTTGAATACCTAATTGGGTGACGTTGGATATTATTGGCAGATTTGTTCTCTCCGTCGTGGGGGGTTTTTGTCGGCCAAAATGCCTGAAACATTGGCATATCATTCAGCTTACTTTGGAAGCATTCGAGGCCAACTTTGAGTTCAATACGTTTCGAAAAACCTTCCGTGACGAAGAGAACAAAACTGCCGAAAATACGACGCAAATACCGAGCGATTCCGCTTTTCCTGCTAAAATTTCAGCGGATGTTTTGTTGTTGTTACTCGATACTGCATATAACGGGCATTTCAAAATATCGGCGGCTTAAAATGACGTTTCCATTGGAAAGTCACTGGAATGATATGGGAAATTTCATTAACCCATATCCGCCCAGCGTCCTATTTATAGGACAGATGCCCCGAACGCCCAGCGTCCTATAAATAGGACAGTCCTTTGGATGTGAATATCTCCAGAACTATGCAAAATTTTAGAATACTTTCTTCAGAGAAGATGTTCTCCACACCCATACCTTGCTCATAGTGGACAATTTAGTATGTGACTGGTTTACTAGGTGGCGTAAACGATGCTGCAAAGAATGCACATTGTCACGATCTGTGAGCATCATTTCCAATGCGAAAAAAAAGTCATTTCCCTGGAATCTTGACAATGGTTAATCATTTACAGTTCATTTCTTCGGCAGAGTCGTTAATCACACATTCCTTAGGATGTGGAGGTGGTAGCAAGGTTATTTAAATTCAAGATGGCGGCTTAGGTTCCAAGATGGCGGTCAAAATTCCAGAATATATGGTTTTTAACGACAATGCTGCTTCGGATACTATGCAATATGGGTATCTATCGATCGGGCTTGATGAGTAGAAGACAAAATTCGATATTTTACGCCATTTTGAAATCCAAGATGGCGGACCATATCCAAGATGGCGGCCACGGAATGGTAGTTTGACCTATAATACCATGCAATATGGGTATCGATCGATCGGGCTTCATGAGTAAAAGTCAAAAATCGATATTTGACCCTATTTCGAAATCAAAGATGGCGGACCATATCCAAGATGGCACCCATAAATGGTAGTTTGAGCTATGATACCATGCAATATGGGTATCTATCGATCGGACATGATGAGTAGAAGTAAAAATCGATATTTTACGCCATTTTGAAATACAAGATGGAGAATTATATCCAAGATGGCGAACATGGAATGGTAGTATGAGCTATGATACTATGCAATATGGGTATCTATCGATTGGGCTTCATGAGTACAAATCAAAAAACGATATTTGACTCTGTTTAGAAATCCGAGATGGTGGCCCATATCCAATATGGCGGCCACAGAATGAGAGTTTGAGCTATGAAACCATGCAATGTGGGAATCTATCGATCGGGCTTCATGAGTAGAACTCAAAAATGAGTATTCGACGCCATTTCGAAACCCAAGATGGCGGACCATACCCAAGTTAGTGGCCACGGTAGTTTGAGCTATTATACCATGCAATATGCGTATCTAAAGGGTAGATGGTAGGGTAGCGGGTAGGATAAAAGGTGGAGCAGACGGTCGGGTAGAGGGTTTGGGTGAATGATAGAGTAGAGGGATTAGAGTAGAAGGTTAAGGTAGAGGATAGGGTAGACGGTTGGGAGAAGGGTAGAATAGATAGTAGCTTTGAGGGTAGGAAAAATGTAAGGGTAGATAGTAAGGTAGACGGTACGATTAAGCACAATATAAACTAGAGGGTACGGTAAAGGATATGGCAGTGGTTATAGTAGAGGATAGTTTAGAGGATAGGTCAGATGGTAGGGTTGAAGGTTATGATAGAGCGTAGGATAGAGGGTTGGAATAGAGGGCAAAGAAGACAGTAAGGTAGAGGCTAGAGAATAGGGTGAAGAATTCAGATGAGATTGGAAGAGCTGAGGTTCTTTTTTGAGATACATTCAGGAATTCTTTCCAGGATTTCTTCATGCATTCCTTTCAAGAATCTTCTCAGGTTTTTTTCCCGAGATTCCTTCAGATATTGCTTCCGAGATTGCTGTATGGATTGCTCCGGAGTTCTCTTCAGGGATTTTTGCAAGCGTTGTTTTGGAAAATCCTGAAAGGATTCTGTTAGTTATTCTTTTCTGTATTCTTTCAGGGATTTGTGCTGGAATTCCTTCAAAGATTCCTTCCATGATTCCTGCTGTTATTCCTTAAGGGATCCCTCCCGAAAAAAAAATGAAAAAATATATGTTTCTTCCGAGATTGTTTTCAGGCAACCCTAGATCATAGAGACATCTTCTATGGTTCTTGCCGGAATGTCTGGTTGTCTGCTCAGCTTCTGACCGGTATTTCTGTCATGATCTCTCTAACGATTCCATCAGGTATTCTTTACGGGATTCCTTCAGTTTAGAGATTTCTGCCAGAATTGCTTTAAGAAATCCTGAAAGGATTCTTTCAGAAATTTTACCCATCGTTCTTTCATGGATTTCTGCTGGAATTACTTCACAGATTCATTTTAGTATATTTTCAAAGTGTTCTGTCGAAACATATTCAGAGAATCCTAATGGAATTCTTTCTATGAGCCGGGATTCTCGCTCGGGATTTATGCAGCAATTCCTCCCGGGATTCCTGAGTATATCTGGTTGAAATTTTATATCAAAACATGGAATGATGATGAACCTGGGCGTGTTAGTAGAATACCTGTAAATACGAGACACCGAAGACGACCATATAGTTGAGGTCGAAATAGGTATCTGTCAAAGGATACAAATTAAATGGAACATTACTTAACACGATTTTCTTTTTTAAATATAAAAAAAAAACTTCTGAGAAGTTTACGTATGGTGAGTACGTAAAGAGAGTTTGTGGGGTGCTGATGAAAAAAAAAAAACAATTACTTTATTAGAAATAATTTTCTGTGTAAAATCTAACTTCTAACGTTTACTTATGCCACACATAGTGAGCTCTCTTTATTTGATTTGTTAAAGAAAAAGAGAAATGTTGAACACTGCAGTCGAAAGTACATGAAATAACAAGAACCATGCATTGCATACTTTTAGGCGTTTATCGGGTTATATTTCTGCCCCAATTGATAAGTCCTTTTCCTATTCTTTTTGAGTGGTTATCATCTATCTCACTTGTTTAGAGATGCATTTTATCCATACGGATCAGAATATAACGATAGTGTAGAAGTTGTGCTGAAGTAGAACTCAAGAAAATTATCAGATATTGAGGACCTACAATGAAGAATTTTTTTGGAACTACACCATAGACTTCCATTTTTTTCATCAAATCATGCTTATTTTATTGGAGCTTGACCTTTGATAACAATTTTTTTTGAAGATTTAAATTGTGAGACACCTTGGGCGTTAACGGGTTAAGCTTGGCTTAGCGTAAGCCGTCACCTTTATTTGCCAAACCGGTGTGAAGAAATGCAAATATTTAAACCTGGCTTAAGAATTTGGCTTAACTTTAAGTGTGGCTTAAGATAAACCAGGCTTTCGTGGTTAAGCCGGGTAGGTGAAGAAATCGGCCCTAAGTATCGTAACAATACAAAAAATATATATTTTTCCATATATGGGTCATTCCACGCCAAGTGACCGACCGCTTGCAATCGACCATCACGGATTTGAACCAAATTTGGCTGAAACATTTGTTTAAGTCTAGTATGCACCTGGTAAGAAAAGCACTCCAGAAAAAATCCCTCTAATTACCAAAGGAATTTTGACAACTGATTAGTATGGGAAAAAATGTCACTTTTCCTTGAGGAATAATTGAACGGAATATTTTTCCGAAAGGAAAAGTGACAGCTCCATTTGATTTGCCCGGCAGGCGTTACGAGCGTTACATAATTTTCATTTCTTTTCAGCTGCGGACCGCTCAAGAAATTTTGACAACGAAATCATTTCTTGACCGTTTCTTGTCCTATCCTTTTCCACAGTACTTTTGAGGTGCGTACTACACTTTAGGTGGAAAAAGAAAAAATCCAAATTTTTGTGCCGATCGGATCACCCCTCGGCCCGTGGCAGCACCCCTCGTTTTGGCCGATATGAAAATTATCCACTCTTTCTTTCATTTTTATCATTGAAACGATTGTACATACGCATTTTCGACCTTCGGCTTTTTTAAGGAAAATCGTTCAGGGAATCCAGAAAAAATATTAGTGTTGCCAGATATCATATTTAAATTTAAATTAAAAAAATTAATTTAAAACTAAAAATCGATTTATCTCAAAATACGAATATTTTGATTTTTAAAATTTTGATTCCATTGTGTTTATCAGACGTTTTTCGATCGAAAAAGCTTAACTCCCCAAGGTAATTTGCGTCGTTCCTGAGATATAGCGTTTTTAAGAAAATATATTATATTTTTTTATTATAAAGTGTCATATAAAATCAGGTGCAGTTTATAAATTTCGTAAAAAAAACATTGATCGATGCCATATAAAGACGTTTTGTGCTGATTTGAACAATATCGAGTATAAGAAGGATTTAAAAAAATGTGACAGTGTTGCCAGTTTACTTTTTTTTATACCATGAAATCTAACCTTCAAGTGTTTGGCAATGTACAGGTGATTCTGAAAAATCACACCATGTGTGTTGCAAGATGTGTGAGCAAGATAAAAACAATACACATCTTCTCTAATGACCTTGTTGTTGACCTTTTCTTCACAGACAAACAGACGTAACACCTCGAATAATTTTCGTGAAAACCCACCGCCTAGTTCACACTACCATCACCTGGTGGAAATGTTTCACGATACACTGCATTGTGCAATATCGTCAACAGAAGGCATTAGTGTGCAACGGAAAATCCCTAGAAAAACGATGCGCGCACCTGGTTGTGGAAGTTACAACTATAAAGGTTTAAAAAAATCGTTAAAACCGTGGTCGATGGAAATTTTGCCAATGTTACGTCTGTTTGTCCGTGTTTTCTTGTTTATGGTCCTATCTGACAAAATGACCCAATAATTGACAGTTATTGTTAGTTTGATAGTTAGCAATAAAAAATTGGTTTATTGGAAAATATGAGGATAAATTGTTGAAATATAAAATATATCTATTGTGAAATTCATTTCAATTGTCACTCAGTTGTTCACTCAGAAATTTTAGTTCATTCTTCGCCACGAAGAACAAACAAAAACTCATACCATATGCAATCACATCAATAGACAACACAATACTCAACACTGTGATGCATTCACAGTAAGGGGTAGTACGCACCTCATAAGTACTGTGGAAAAAGATAGGCCAAGGAACGGTCAAGAAATGATTTCGCTGTTAAAATTTCTTGAGCGGTCTGCAGCTGGAAAGAAATGAAAATTGTGTAACGCTCGTAACGCCTGCCGGGCAAATCAAATGGAGCTGTCACTTTTCCTTACGGAAAAATATTCCGTTCAATTATTCCTCAAGGAAAAGTGACATTTTTTCCCATACTAATCAGTTGTCAAAATTCCTTTGGTAATTAGAGGGATTTTTTCTGGAGTGCTTTTCTTACCAGGTGCATACTAGACTTAAGAGTAAACGCAATACTAAGCATCCCCGCACATATTGTTTGCGTTTCCACGAAATACTCCCGGATAAAAAATTACCATTCATTACATGGTAAATATTATTAACATATGACTGGTTTTATTGTTCACAATAAAACACATAGTAGATATATTGTTACTTTTTACAATAGAAATCAAGCCCATATAGTTCGTACAATAAGTGAACATTAGCTTTATTAGTGACTAATTGATTCGATTGTTTTTCAAGAGTTCTATAATAATTTAAAGTTACTATCAATAAAAATTAATTTAAGTTGTTTTTATATAGTTGCAAAAGTGCCTGCAAAGCTCTCATGGACTGTTTATTTAAAAAGAGTTTATTTCTCAATTACACTTAAAAACAATTCGTAACAAATAAATAACAATAAATATTATTGTTGCTTGGATCATGTTTGTATAATCGAATACAAAATCACTTGACATATTTTTTAATAGTTTTCGTTTAAAACGAAAACTATTAAAAAATATGTCAAGTGATTACAGTTGAGTACAGTAGATGTTTCGGTTATTGAATGTTATTCGCTAAAACTTCAACGACTGACAGACGTCAAGCCGTGTTGGCAGATGAAGCTCTCAATGAATAACTGAGGAAGTACTTATAGAAAAGTAGCTGAAAAGCAGGTTTAGCCAAGTGAGGATGTTACGACAAGAAAAAGATGAACATGATTTTTCTGATGTTTTCCAATAAATTAAAGGAATCTAGTAAATAGTAAACAACCATTGATAACAATACAAATACAATTAGTTTAATGGGGTCAATTGAACCGATGTTAAAATAAACATGCAATAATATGAGTTGTTATGTAAACAGATTTCACCTTTGAAAAACCAAAGAATTCATATTTCTCGGTAACATTTTTCTCCAGCATTTACAGATACTAATGGCCACATGAATTGTGAACGATATATGGTATGGATCATACGACCTGAGGTCTGACTTGTGATATTTGGCAGTTATTTGAAAAGATTGATGATAGATCTTATCAACAGCTGCCAAGCAACACATACCAGACAGACATCAGAAAGTTTGACTCTTATCATAAAATGTGCATATCATGCTGGCGGCCGTTAGTGCTCGTAAATGCTGGATATAAATGTTAGCGGAAAATATAAACTCTATGAAATTTTCAAAAGCGAAAACTGCTTACAAATAACAACAAATACTATTGTATTTTTATTGTAACAACGATTCATTTGACGCCATTCAATTAATTGTATTTGTATTGTAAGAACAATGAAAAAACATAAAGATATTTTGTTTTCTTTTGAAAATTGCCCTAAAAATGTCTCATAAAAACACAATACATTCTATTGTTTTTAGCGAAAAAGTGTATGAAAATTTTCTCAAAATTTTATGGTTAAGATACATAACGACCACCATTTTTTATTGTAAAAGTGCCATTTACCATTCGCCGAATGGTATAAAACAATAGGGGTGATGGTGAGTGTGCCGTGTAAATTACAATACGTTTAATGGTGAATATTTTTCGAAGAAATGGTGTTGTAACAATAAAATTTATCGTATTTTTATGATACTTTTTATCAGGGCTAGCATATTTGGCAACACTGCCGTAAAAATTTTTATAAGGAATTGAACCTTCGAAAATAAATTTAAAAAACCGAAGTCTGAGCTACCAGTTGCGCGACGATGCGTAGTATCTAATTTGAAGCAGGTATACGACTGGGAGGAAATGTGGAACTGTTGTGACTTTCTCAGTCTAAGAGCATTGAAATAGCTAGTTTGGCATAGCTTCCTTGAAAAAGGTCCAATACACGGGATCGAAACGTGGGGCTATGCCAAACTAGCCGTTTCAATGCTCTCAGACTGAAAAAGCCACAACAGTTCAGTAGTATCTAATATTATCTAATTCCAAAGGATGTCATACTTCATATTTAATCATATTCCATATTTTCAGGTTCAGCTTCCGAAATTAGCTGTGGGTCATAAGTGTAGAATTAGCATAAGTTAAAATACACGTAAATACAAAAAAAAAAAAAAAAAAAAGCTGTGGGTCATTGAATGTAGTTATATCGAAATGATATTTTCAGCACTGTTGCTTATAAATACACTCATCAAATGATTTCCTGAATATATTTTACGTCGATGTTGCCAAATGCACTAAAACTAAATTAAAAATACTTTTGGCTTGTTAATTACAGTGACCGGCACAAAAAAAGATCCATCATATAGTGGTTTCAGTTTGTAATGAAAACTGTATGCAAAAATGATAAAATATATCTTTAAATGAATGTACTACTTCCATTTTACATTGTTTTAGTAATCTATGTTGAAAAATATTTGCTATTTGAGGAATGAAGCAAACTCAGATAAGATTGGAAAAAATGCTTAAAAATTGGGTATGACAGAAAAAAAGATCCACTTAGCAATCTATATATATAAAAATGCAGTGGCATACGTGGGACCGCGCATAACTTGCGAACGGAAGGTCCGATTTTGGTCGTCTTAGTTTTGATCTCTTAGTTTTCACCCAAGGAAGGTTTATGAGGCAAAAAACATGGAAAAATTGAGAGTTTTTGAAAATCGATCTTCCATACATTTTGACCGGGGATTCAGTCTTGCCTAGAAACTTTGAAATGTCAAAAAACGCAGTAGGCAAGACAAAGTTTGCCGGGTACAGCTAGTTAATTCTAAAACATCAAAATTTCATTTTTTTACATGAAAAATATTTTGGCATGAGTTTTATCTATTTTAGGGTGATATGGAGAGAGTTTATTTTTTATGGTCAATATAACAGGTAAAATTTTCTCTAAGCTCCAGAAACTATCTGTAAGCAAGAATGAACGCTATAAATCGACAATACAACAATAATTCAGCTTGCAGACATACAGAAATGTACTTTCTTGAACATTTTTTGTGAGTTTTGGTCGACTAATGTAAAGAAATGCACATGCTGTGAAGATTATTAAGGATTATTTGATATTATTTGATAACTCCAAACACTCTCACGTTTGTGTATGGCAATTATCACCTCCATCTGCTTGAACTAAAGCTTGCTGAAGGTATATTCTATCATATGCACTTTGATAATTACACAATTTCAATGTATTGTAAGTGGTACACACGGGTGTTCAATCGTAATGTTAACTATTAACATCAAATTCCACTGTCACTTCAATACAATTCTCAGAATCAAAAGATTTCAAAAAATTAAGCGCCAGATCATCTAGCTGTCTTCTGCAATATTTTTCGTTGGAATGTAAGGAACGTATGTGCTGAAGACACCAACATGATTTGACGTTAGTCTCTCTTGCAATCATTCATTTCATGTGTGCGCATAATTTAACACCAGTGTGGTTTTATTTTGAAAGTTAAGTAACATAATAAGCGAGCACCATATGTACCACTTGTAATACATCGAAAAATTGTAATTACACTAGTTTACAGCATTTTTGAACTCGGTAAGCTGATGATCATTTTTGGTGTAGAATCATGCCCTGAGTTCGAAAACGCGAAGGAAAAAAATTACAGTAGAGCGGAAATTTTTTCGACTTTCCATACAAGGTTGATGATTTGAAAACGATTTTTGTTCTATTTTTAAGCAACGACGCTCACTTCACATATCTCATTCTCCGTAATCAATGCTCCGATTGAGCTGAATTTTTTACTGTAACTCGCCTACATATGGTATGTCAAATAAACGTTGAGAAAGAATTTTTAGATTGTTTTTCTCTTATTGAAAAAAATACATTTCTTCATATAATTTTGGAAATTTGGCTAAAATTTAGGGAGATCGTCCCTAAAATTCGCCAATATCTTGAATTTCATCAATCTGACGCAAAACCTGCATTCAGATGATCTAATGGTATTGTATTCAGCTTTTAATTTATGGAAAAAGATTTGAAATTGGTTGAACAAAACCCAAGATATTTGAATTTTAGTAAATTCCATATTTTTTAAAGTTGTAAAACTCGATATTGAGCTAAAACTCAAAAACTGCTCCACTTAAAATTTTTTGAAGCACGGTTTCGAAATCAGTACAGAATTGTGCTACAAAAATTTTGGTCGTTGACAGAAGTTCACGACTTTCGTTTTATTTTGTAAACTAGTGTTATCAATGTGTATATGATAGAAGATACCTCCACCAAGCTTTAGTACAAGCAGATGGAGGTGATCATTGCGATACACAAACGTGAGAGTGTTTTGAGTTATCAAATAATATCAAATAATCCCTAATGATTTTCACAACATGTGCATTTCTTTGCATTAGTCGACCAAAACTCACAAAAATTGTTCAAGAAAGTACATTCCTGTATGTCTGCAAGCTGAATTATTGTTGTATTGTATATTAGTACCATTCATTCTTGCTTACAGATAGCTTCTGTAGTTTAGAGAAAATTTTACCTATTATATTAACCATGAAAAATAAACTCGCCCCATATCACCCTAAAATTGGTAAAACACATGTCAAAATAAATTTCACATGTCATAAACAACACAGCAGCATAAACCAAGAAGCAAACCATGTAAAAATTTGGCCAAATTCGGATGTTTTAGAATTAATTGCTAACGTCTGATAAACACAATGGAATCAAAATTTTAAAAATCAAAATATACGTATTTTGAGATAAATCGATTTTTAGTTTTAAATTTGAAAAATATGATATCTGGCAACACTGTATCACAAAAATAATATTTTTTCTGGATTCCCTGAACGATTTCATTTAAAAAAGCCGAAGGTCGAAAATGTGTATGTACAATCGTTTCAATGATAAAAATAAAAGAAAGAGAGGATAATTTTCATATCGGCCAAAATGAGGGGTGCTACCACGGGCCGAGGGGTGATCCGATCGGCACCAAAATTTGGAATTTTTCTTTTTCCATCTAAACAAATGTTTCAACCAAATTTGGTTCAAATCCGTGATGATCGATTGCAACTTTTCACATTTTCTCGGTCACTTCATATGGAATGACCCATATATGTTTTTGCAAAACCATACATATTATTGTAAATAAATTGTTCTAAATACTGATACCGTCTACCCCCGTTGGTTTGACCTCATCTAATCTGAACACTTTTTAATTTGACCCCTTCTAATCTGCACATCGTTCAAACTAAAAATTGTTCAAACGTCATTCTGCTCATGGAACGAGGTGAAACGGAACGCAGAATCAAAACAGAACAGCAAAAGGGTTACCATCAGTGTGTTTTGCGATGCCCACAGGGTTACTAGAAGTTCCAGAACGCATTGGACAACTTTTCATGTCGGACAAAACAATAAGACCACCACCCATTTTTCATACAAAATAACCAAGTTTGTCAATGTGATACTCGGTTTCTAGTGAACCGATTTGGCTGAAATTTTGACAGTCGCCGTGGAGTTACGTGAATTTTGATTTGTATTTAATTGATTGAGTTAAAAAAATTAGTCGCACCGTATAAATATCTGTAATTTTGAAAGAAGTGAACTGCACTGAATCAATTTAATACAAATCATAATTCCCGTAATTTCATGTCGGCTGTCAAAATTTCAGCCAAATCGGTTTACTAGAAACCGAGTACCATATCGTCAAACATGGCAATTTTGTATGAAATAGGACCGGTGGTCTTATTGTTTTGTCTGACATTAGGATAGGATCGCCCACGTCTTAGTCTGGGTAGCCTCTAATTGCATTGACAGTTGAAGCTTAAGCCTTCAGTACAAGTGTGTAAATTTTTCCGCACGCATAACCCAGCAGGCCAACAGCGGTCGCAACATTGACAAAATATCGAAATTGTCAAGCGGTTGCTTTGATGTTGGTTGATGCGTGCGGAAAAGTTTGCACACTTGGCAAAGCTTGTACTGAAGGCTTTAGGCTCCCATGCTACACCAGCCAGATAACTGGATTTTGCAAACTAAGCATTATTTGTGGCAACACTTTGAGCGGCATGATGAACCTGTGCCGAGCACGCTAAGTGTTATTGGACCACTAATGTAGTTGCATGAAGTGGGTGACAAGGTACATAAGTAACATAATTGCATGCTTAACCATTATTGCAACATTGGAGTCACCTGTTTGACTGAAGCTTAGGATATAAACAAACGCTAGCATCGAATTATATAGTTAACTCAGAGAATGATTCATGGAAAAATAGATGGCTTATAGGAGAACTTCGACTCAAATATAAGTTATGTGTTCCAGTCGCAGAACGAACTCGAAGACGAACATATAAGAAAGTCTTTCAGTATCCAGCTCGTACGCTAAAATGGCTCTATAACAAAAATAAATTTCATCAATTGCATTCGAATCTCTTTCATTAATTCACGGCAATCTGACTCATGCGTCTTTCCGCATTTACCTACATTTGCATTGCTATCCTCACTGTACATCTTAGATTGTCGTTGACAAGCGTCCAACCAGAGCAGTTATTTTGGTACATGTTCGTCACTACACTGCATAATTGTAAGATGTTATGCACTTTAAGTTGGAAACATAATTGAACTTTTTGTTTTGTTTTTGAAAAAAGTCACGGAAATAAACAAAACAACGCACGGAAGAAATCTATTTTTAAAAACAAATCTAAAAATGCACGGAAAAAATATGGAAATGGTTTATATGCAAGAAAAACAGTAGAATGTATTGTTACATACAAATCTAATGCAAATGTATAGTAAATACATTAAGCAATGTTTTTTATCGTACCATTGCATTACAATACATTGTATTGTAGGTGATACACTATATGGTGCACGAATAGTTTTCACCAAATATCCTATGGTTGATTTTTATCCGGGTCTACTTTACATATAAAAGTGGGCTTAACAGACAAAAAATACAATTAAATGCACCTACGATTATAGCTGAGAAATTATTCAAAATTTATAAAAAAAATTCACAGTAAAAATAGTATGAAACGAACTCACCCATTTATTTGCCTCCATTTATCTTTCCATCGTTGATTGTCTGGGTTTCTTGCCGTCGAACGAAACACAAATCCGGAAATAAAACTCAAAACAACCGGTTGAGTAGCAGCGACCTGGCATCTGCACCAACGAGTGAAGCGCGCCATCTGAACTAGAAAAACACGAACCGACTGAAGAGCAGCAGCCTGGCATCTGCACCCTAAAAAATCCTGGAAGAAATTCCTGCA
Organism: Aedes albopictus; assembly: GCF_035046485.1. NCBI lineage: Eukaryota > Metazoa > Arthropoda > Insecta > Diptera > Culicidae > Aedes > Aedes albopictus. The sequence continues at coordinate 164,454,912 of NC_085138.1, forward strand.
GAAATACTTCGAATGATCCCACATGGATGCAATCTCTAGAGGAATTTTTGAAGGAATATATGAAGAAATCGCTGCAGAAATCGCTTAAACAATATCTGCAGAAATACCTTTGGAAATTTCTGGAAAAATTCCTGAGATTCCTTAAAAAAAAGTACTGGAAGAATCACCGGAGGAGACTCTGAAAATATCCCAGGAGAAATCCCCAGGAGGAATGTCTGGTGAAATTGCTAGAAGAATTCTTGAAGGAATCGCTGGAGGAATCCATGATGAAATCGCTGGAGGAATTCTTCAGTGCATCATTGCAGAAGAATCTGTAAGAAATTCTAATGGAATCGTGGGCGGAGTTCCTGAGGCATTTCTTGGACCAAGCTCTAGTCTAAACTGAAAAATTCACTACATATCATCACATAAGACGTACATGGAATAATTCACGAAGGAAACATTCCTGGAGAATTCCCTTAGGAAAATCTAGAAGTAATCCCTGAAGAATTTCCCGGAGAAATACCTGGAGAAATTAATGAAGGTGTCCCGGGAGGAATGCATAAAGGAATCCCAGGTTCTTTGCTCTTAATATGACGTTTGTTTGAGGTGATTACTAGTGAAAATTCGTGAATGTTGAGCTACTACACGAAAAAAAAGTTTGATAATTACGAATAAAAAAAGCGAGAGACGAACCAGCCAAGGGCTGAAAGTCTCTTTAATAAAGACAAATCAATCAAATCAACGAATAAAATTCTAAAATATTAGAATTGTTCTGGGACTCAGAATTATTGATAATCTTAAGTTGACTCGAATTAAAGAAAGTGTATGGCGGCCATAGCAAAAGGGGGGGGGAGTTGGGTTCATGACAATATGCTCCCATGCATGCAATATTTGGAGGTTGGCTTTGGCAGATATTGTAGTAAACTTAAAATGCTTAAAAATGATAAATATAATTTGATAAAACGAAAAATGTTACATAAATTGTTAATTTAGAAGTGAACCAAAAAGTTCAACCATTCTGATTCAGTGGCCCAAAATCTCTCAGAGACACATAAGTTTGCCCTTGACTTTGAGACAATCCAATTAATCATTTTCGTTTCGCTTCGATACTCTTCTTAGAATATCAAATATCCACCAGGCGTTCTCTAATGAGCGCCACGCGATCAGATTTGAGGAGACGCGTGGTTGCTATTGGTATTGTGTATCGCCTGGAGGAACCAATTAGGTAGGTAACTGTTGTTTGTTACAATTATTTATGTCGTCCCAATTGAGCTGAACAAATCGGAAGAAATAATCCAGAATTGCCATGTGATGCCGATGCCAGACGTCTGCAACAACATGGGTAACTAACTCGCGATGAAGTCTCTTCGCCTCAGGTCCACGTGACTAAATAAATATTCCAATCGACGCAGTGCAATCCGCTGTTGCATAGTTATAGGGTGAAGATACCAAAAGGATCAAGAGGATTCGTTCTTCATGGTGATTTCGATATGATGTTCAAGTCTATTACGTGACTGTCGAATAAAGAGCGACATTTCCTCCATAGAATTTGAATAAAGTAAAATAATTTCGTTACACAAATCCGTTCACTGACCCCGTTGCGTAATGTTATTTGTTTTAAGGATTATATATTTTCCTCCCGAACGTCTGCTGTCGTTGTGACGGTAACTTCTACCGTGGTAGCCGTAGGGTTGGGTGGATGAGTAAACTCGTAGGCAACTGCGAGGAAATTGAATCCATTTAACCGTAACGAGAAAAGGATACCTGCACCTAGCTAGGTATAGGGGGTGGGCCGATGAACTTCTTAGGTTTCACATTTACCGGTTTTTGAAAAGGCGACGTTCTAGGAAAACCAAAATACTCCTGTAGAAAGAGAGGGGAATTCTAAAGTCGGTGACGATTGGATGTTATAATTGCTGAATTTCTGCTTTATAGCAGCCATCAGTAACCCACCAAGTACTTTCGTCTGCTCTCGGCTGTTTCATAATCATGGTTTCTGTGATTATAAAAGCATTGAGGATTGTTCTTCAGAAATGATTACGTCTTCATTTTATTGCTGGCATGCTCGAAATCGAGGATGGAAGTTTTCTTACATATTTTGTACAACGAGGCACAGCTGCATAACATCATACGTGAAGTTTAGAACTTTTTGATGATCCAATTACACTAGTTTACAAAATAAAACGAAAGTCGTGAACTTCTGTCAATGACCAAAACTTTTGAAGCACAATTTAGTGCTGATTTCGAAAACGTGCTTTAAAATTTTTAAGTAGAACAGTTTTTGAGTTTTAGCTCAATACTGAGTTTTATAACTTTTTAAAATATGGAATTTACTAAAAATTCAAATATCTTGCTTTTTAATTTAAAGCTGAACATAATACCATTCGATCATCTGAATGCAGGTTTTTGCGTCAGATTGATGAAATTCAAGATATTGGCAAGTTTTAGGGACAATCTCCTTAAATTTTAGCAAAATTTCCAAAAATATATGAAGAAATGTATTTTTTTCAATAAGAAAAAAACAATTCTAAAATTCTTTCTCAACGTTTATATGACATATCATATGTAGGCGAGTTACAGTAAAAAAAAACTGCTCAATCGGAGCATTGATTACAAAGAAAGAGATGTGTGAAATGAGCGACTTTGCTTAAGAATAGGACAAAAATCGATTTCAAATCATCAACCTTGTATGGAAAGTGTATGTGTATGTGTCTCTGACAAATTTTGGGCCGCTGAATCCGAATGATTTGGTAAAACGAAATATTTTGCGTGAGTCAATAATTTAGATAATATTTGACCAATTTATCCTTTGATTGCTTAAAAAATATATCGCCATGCTTAATGGCTTGCAGTCAAAAAGCCCAAAATCGCATATTTTGCCCTATAAATTGAGGTATAGCTCAACATTGTGAGGTGCTGGTGCAAATCTGAGCCCAGATACGGATTCAGCGGACCAAAATCAGTCAGAGACACATAAGTTTGCTCTTGAGACAAAAAAATGTTGCGCTGTGTTATTTAACCCCTTCGGGACGACTTTTTCACCAACCTCGCCGCTGTAGAACACGTCAGCGAGGTGTAAATGACCCAACCGTCCTGAAAGAGTTAAAGAAAATATACCAACAGCAGGATCATAACAAAATAAGATTGCCCACAAAAAACCTGTTATGGAAAAGCTTTGCCTCAATAAGTTAATAATAACAAACAAAAACAGGTTTTGTAATTCAGTTGTTATTATTTTGATATTCTCCTCTGCTAAAAGGGGCACCAAACTGTAAATATGTTTTGCAAATACTTTTCAGCTAAATAAAGTGAATTTCAGTATTGAAGCTGCTACTAAGTAACAAGTTGCTCTTAATCATTGCTTGTTCGCGCTTAAGGCAAATCGTCCCAATAGGGGAATTTCAGAATTTTCAAAAAGATAACTTTAGAAAGTGTTTCTTGCCAGTAGCCAAGGGCTGAAAGTCTCTATAATATAGCTAAATCAACTAATCAACTGTTTCTTTACGTACAAGAGTCCCTCCACATTTTTTTCAAAAAAATCTCTTAGATTTTAGAATATTAGAAGTTCTGTCAAGAGTTTTCCAAAGTATTCAGGAAATTCTTCAGGAAAACCTTCAGAAATTCCCCTAGGGTTTTTTTTCAGAAATGTTTGTATAGTTTACTGCAGAAACTCCTTCAGAGATTCCATTAGAAATTTCACTAAGGGCTACTTAAAAAACTGCAGCAGAGATTCATTAGAAATCCGACAAAATCCTCTCCAGGGATGTTTTCAGACTCTTTTAAAACTATTCATTCAGAAATTCTCATAGGGGTTCCTTCGGAAATTTCATCCTGGCATGTGCATACGCGTAATTACAGCGATTTGCAACAACTCTGAGATTATACTAGAAAATGCTTCTGAGTTTATTTCGAAAATTGCTTCAGGTGTTCTCCAAAAGCTCCTTCACGTACTTCTCAAGGAATTGATTCTTAAATTCCTCCTTCATTTTTTTCAGAATTAGGATTCTTATTGACATTCCTCAGGGCATTCCTCACAAGTTATCTCATGGCTGTCACAAGAATTCCTTCGGGAATTATTCTACTTCCTTCCAGAAATCCCTCCAGATATATGAGTTTCTAAAAAAAACAAGAAATTCTTCTAGCAATTCTTCCAGAGGTATCTCCAGGAGTTCTTTCAGGTGTTCTTTTTTTTCAAGTACTGCAGGCATTGCTTGAAGATTATTTATTCAGAATTTCCTCCAGGATTTCGTTACGAAATTTCTGCAATGACTGCTTCAGAAATTCTCCATAGATTCCTTTAGAAACTCCTTCTTCTTCTTCTTCTTCTTGGCGTAACGTCCTCACTGGGACAAAGCCTGCTTCTCAGCTTAGTGTTCTATGAGCACTTCCACAGTTTTTAACTGAGAGCTTCCTCTGCCAATGACCATTTTGCATGTGTATATCGTGTCGCAGGCACGAAGATACTCTATGCCCAAAGAAGTCAAGGAAATTTCCTTTACGAAAAGATCCTGGACCGACCGGGAATCGAACCCGTCACCCTCAGCATGGTCTTGCTGAATACCCGTGCGTTTACCGCCTCGGCTATATGGGCCCTTAAAAACTCCAGGGATTTATTCAGAAATCTTTTCAGCCATGTCTACTGAATTTCTGCGGAGATTTCTACAGGTGTTCAGTCGTAAATTCTTGCAGTGTGTTTTTCTAGGGGTTCCTTCAGGTACTCATTGACAAATTCCTGGATTCTTTGAGGAATGCTTTCATACTCTTTTCAACGTTTTTGCCTTTCTCGTACGCCAAAGCACAGACACAGACAGTAAATTAAATATGAATTTTCGATAGAAAGCTCGGGAAGTCGCATATACCAATCAGTTCAGCTCGACGAATAGAGATGATATCTGTATTTGTGTATGTATGTGTGCATGTATGTGTGTCTGTGCGCAAAAACAGTTCACTCACTTTTTAGGCACTTCCCATGGACCGATTTTACGGATAATAGCTCGAATCTAATCGGAATTTTACAGCATTGTTTGCTATTTAAAAAGGGTGGAGATCGGTCAAGGCGCACAGTGCTCGAAATCGATGATTTTAAGATCAAAATTAAATAACTTTTTTCACGTTGGTTCTAGAGGTTTGGCGTGTTCTACAAAGTTTTTCTGCATGTTAAAAGACGTCTTTTGATAAAATGTAATAAATGATTAATCCCCCTAGAAGTGAGATAAAAAATTTATTTTTTCGAATTTTTTTTTTAGAGGTTTCACGTCTTTGGCAAAGTTGTAGCCCATAATAAGTGAAACAAAATCGTAGAACATGTTAAAGCTCCACCTCTTACGGTTTTCGAGATATGGGGCATTTTGTGCGAAGTACCCCTAAAACTAGTTTTTTCACTGTAGCTTCAACAGTGTAGCTCTTACAGTTTTGTGACCTTCTACAAACTTGTTCAGGACGTCAAAATATACATTTCTTCCAAAGATGTCAAGTCATTATATCTTAAAACATAAAAGTTATAGGCAAATTTATCATATTTTAAGGTGTACTTTCAGCTTAATTAACTATTTCCGGCGCAAAATGGTGCAGATGGCTCAGTCGGTAGTTGAAAGATTAGACTTTTTACTATCACTTGAGGGTGGAATCCTTCGTGGGCAATAGTGGGAAAGGTGGTTTAAATACATGGCAAAAACTAATTATTTTGCCTGTAATACAAGAAAAATAAATAAAAATTAATCATTTAGGAGCCTGATGTAATTTTTACTGCATTGCGTAACTTCCGGCAATATTTTACAACATTTTTGAGCATTATTTATTTATTTATCTACCTAAGTTAGCGAACAGAATGTTTTATTTTTTTTAATATCTTTGTATTTGTGAATTTTAACTTAATGCTAATTCTTCACACCCAGAATGTTTTATTGATGATTTTGAATTCATATTGTTTACTATCAGATGTTCAGGCAATTTCTGATAAAGTTTCTTTTAAAATTAACTGTTTTTCTGGGGCAATATTCAAGTTATGCAGCGCTAGGAATAAGAAAAAAGAAATATTAAACAGTTCAAGATGTGCATCAAAACACAGAGTAGATTTTTTTCATGTATTTATATTTATATTTATTGTTTGACTTTTCAACTACGGAATCAGTATCGGAAAATATCAGAAGAAGTTTTGATTCGTCCGATAGCAGATTAACAGCTTTTTCTGTAGTTCACGAGTTTGACTTACAACTGAGAAGCAATTGAAATATATCAGATATAATTCAATAAAATTCAGGGTGTGCCGAGAAATAATGCGATAGTTTTTTTTTTTATTTCAAACATTATTTTTAATCACTTGACGTTAACCAATTACAAGTTTTGACGTCCCATCGTCTGTATTATGAGTTAATTGATGTCTTTTTCATATATTTAACAGTACTTTTAACGAAAATCAGGCTGAAAATAAAATTTTATATCGAATTGATCATTTGATATAAAAGATTTACTTTATTTTCACCAGAAAATCGTCAAATATGTATTGAAGAATGTTACAAGAAGAACTACAACTATCTTAATTAGAACTGCGAAGGTATTTATCAAAACGCATTTAATATTCTTACCACTGTAGCCATTCAATGTTATGACTATTGGGTAGGTAGTCAATCGTTTGGGTATAGATATGTTGTCATAAGTTTGAAGGAATTCAAGGTGAAAGTACACCTTAAAATATGATAAATTTGCCTATAACTTTTTTGTTTTAAGATATAATGACTTGATATCTTCGGAAGAAATGTGTATTTTGACGTCCTGAACAAGTTTGTAGAAGGTTACAAAATTGTAGGATTTTATCTGTTGAAGCTACAGTGAAAAAACTAGTTTTAGGGGTACTTCGCACAAAATGCCCCATATTTCGAAAACCGTAAGAGGTGGAGCTTTAACATGTTCTACGATTTTGTTTCTCTTATTATGGGCTACAACTTTGCCAAAGACATCAAACTGCTAAAAAATATTTTGAAAAAATAAAATTTTTATCTCACTTCTAGGGGGATTAATCATTTATTACATTTTATCAAAAGACGCCTTTTAACATGCAGAAAAACTTTGTAGAACACGCCAAACCTCTAAAACCAACCTAAAAAAAGTTATTTAATTTTCATCGCAAAATCATCGATTTCGAACACTGTGAGGCGTTCCGAAATTATGGCCATTTTCGTGATCCAGACCAGCACCGGTGAACTGGTCATATATAAAACTAAACCAAATTCTATCATGCGACGCATCCAATTGGCGATTAAAAGTAGAGGTTATGTCGTGAAAATTTGGAAGTTTGAAAGGGAAATACCAGCTCCCCATCAGTTAAATCATCAATTTTTAGATTAATTTATCGATAAAATGAATTTTTCTACCCCGATCCCACATTCAATTTTATCTGGAACGACTCAATCACTAAAATACGAAATGGGATTTCACAAAACTTAACCTCACTTTAGGAGGCCAATTGCGTCGAATTTTGTAAACTTTATCATGGTTGCCGAGTTTTATGCGGATATCATCAATAGAAACCACAAAACCACGATGTCAGCTAAAATTCAAGATGGCGGCCTATAGCTAGAAGAAGCGGCTGTTTTAAGGAGTTTAATGCTTTAAAACCATGCAATATGGATAAATTTGATATGAAGAATATGTCCGGAGTATTGCTCTTAAGCCATGCAATATGGGTCGACAAAGTTGTTTGGCGTATGGTCAACTACAAAAATACCAAAGGGTTTGATTATTGAACGCTTACAGCGCCACCTAGCGGCAAAATTCGAAAACTTAAAATTTCTGCATATATTTGGCTAAGTTTTCCCATACAAACTTCAAGCGTTTGAGCGTCCCGTTAGGCTCAACCGATTTTGCTCAAATTTTGAACGTAGCTACTGGGAGTCCAAAACAACTGATTCAGGAGGTAAGACTATGCATTTTTCGAAATTTTTGTTTTTCATATAAGTGTGGGCCACCCTAGTACACAGTAATGTTGCGATTTTAGCATTGTCTTTGCGCGATAGACGCTTATTTTTAAATAATATTCTTACATTTGAAGATAACTCTCCCTTGACTCTCGCTAATCTTTTTTAAAGATTTGCAGCACTAAAGGTATTGAAAACGCTTAGAGATGTTGTACAATGTTGAAAAACATTTTTGAAAAGTTCAAAAGTTATGATAAGAAAATTCAAGATGCTAGCTCAAAATTCAAAATAGCGGTGTTCTTTAATATTACGAATCAAATGCACCCATATTGCGTGGATTTGAAAAACAGCTGTTTTTGTTTGTATTTTTTCTGGGCCTGTTTATGTTCATTCCGCGTTTCGTTTCATTTTTTTGTTCTTCAATCACTTAACCTAATTTACAGCTCTTTAGTCCACCAGGGCACTGCGTGAGTGATTCCAATTGGCACTTACTCTTTGTACAGCGCCTAAATGTATTCTATTCTTATTCTACTATATCGAACTGGTTTGCTTTGCGCAGCTGTCACTTGTCTACCCTAAGATAAAAGAGGTTTTATGCCTTTTTGAGAAAGATTTCGTAGATGAGGAAATCACTCAAAGGGGCTTTTCCCTCTTTCAAAATTTTTAGTTAAAAATAAATAACAATAACAATAACAATAACACTTGTCTACCCTGTCCATGGTAGAATGATGAGCACGAGGATGTTGATGTGTGGCTCGTTGAGCAATGTTTGTACTAAGTGCGGTTCCGGTTATGATGACATCGACCACGTAGTTTGGCAATGCCCGGATAATGACGCCTCCAGAGCACTACTTTTGGATACCCTTGAGGCCCGAGGTAGACAACCCTTTGTTCTTGTGCGAGATGTGTTGGGCACTCGCGATGTCACTTATATGCTATGCATTTACGACTTTCTTCGTTTGTCTTGTATAAAGGTTTAATTCTCTTGTGTTTTCTCCCCCAGTTTTTTTTCTCCGTTTTTCGTCTTTGTGTTGTTCCTGGCCATCCGGCAGATGAAAAGCCCGCTACAATCTGGGGCTGAATCACTATGAAGACAACGAACACGCCATTACGTTATACCTCCCGGATGAGCTTCAGAGAACCCTTACCCCCAGTCCTTACCACGCCCATCCTAAAAGCATATGTGACCCACTAATCTCGAGCTGCCAGGAGTTCCCTGGCTCCGTCCCGTACTAACTATGTTGTATAAGAATCAAATTTGTACATAAAATACAAAAAATGAGTTTTGGCTCCGCAAAGCGTTAAACGCGATTGAGCCCCAAATAAATGAACTGGTTTATGAGTTGCCGTTAGCCGATATCCAGGTTTTCCGGGTCCGTTGGAGCATATGCTCTGAAGGGGGTCAGGTGCTAGCCGCTCTCGGGGAGAAAAGCAACTGACAAAAAATTGCAAGTGCCGGGGCTGAGATCGAATTCATGACCATCCACTTGTGAAGTGAACGTTTAGCCACTACGCTACGGGCCTCGGCAACGCAACGTTTCGTTTCATATGGAAAAATTTTAGGTACCTGTGATAATGTTGAAGAATATCTGATCTAATCTAATCTAATCTAATCTAGCGCTTGCACAGCCAGTATTGAAAAGCATCCTGGAAATACCAAAATTACTTCTGATATTTTCTTGTCAGCATTAAAATTTGGAGCATATCATTCATATTATCAATCAAACATATCATTTATATTATCAAATATTAAAATGGCCAGGCCCACTGTGCAGACTAAGGTGTTTGAAGATAATTTAAAAAACTACGGCAATTAGATTATTTACTCATGAATAATTCACGCATTTTTTTTTAATTTGGATTGTAAAAATATTCGTTGGAAGAGGCGTAGCTAAGAGGGTTAATGCACACTCCATGGCAGTACTATTTCCAGGGAAGGGACACTGACATTTACTTCAAGTGCCCTGGCTAATGCCTAGGCTTAAGCGCCTTTACTCGCTCTCTGAAACGAAATAAAAAAATACAACAAATCCCTCCATTTACATGCTGAACTTAGTCATGAAACATACAACAAAAATATATGATACTTAACGAAAATCAGACTGATCTCACCAAATTTCAACCGGAAGTCGATTCCAACATCCTGTGATAATGTTGAAGAATATTAACAAAAACAGAAGCCAGTTAACCGACATTATTTCTTGTACCATGAACAGCATGTTTGTCAAATGCATAAAAGTGCGATATTCATTAACATGTCGCTTGAGTCTGGTTGAGATGGTTTCTCGAAGGCATGAGAAAAGCACCGCTAGGTGGATAAATTAGGGTTTTTCCCTTAGGATTTTTTCGTAAATTTCTCAATAAGAATTCATCTAGTGTTTTCTACAGAAGTTCTTCCAGGCATTCTTTCAAAAATAATCTAGGAAATATTCCCTCTGGGATTCATTCAGAAACTTCTTCAAGGATTCAGGAATCCACGGATATTGTAGATGTACTTTGTTGTTCCCTGACATGATTTTAAAATAATAGTAGTTTTCTTTCATTTTGTAGGAAACGCGTTTCCAAATAATCAATCTGCCTTTATCATTCAAAATCTTAATCAATTAAGTTTCTGGTGGTGGTCTCAAAATAGAGTACGGCTTACATGGATGGCAGAACTGGTTGAATAATGCTATTTGAAGGTTTGGTTGACGTTGCAGTTCGATTGAATTTCAAATTTCGAGTAAATTTAGTTCCATCGAGACACAGATGAATATTGAAGAATATTCAAAATCCATTGCAACTGACCGGTGAAATTGTTTTAAATAATTCCAAGCTCGTTGCTTGACCTGCCCATTCGAATCCCAAACAGATTGCGAGCTTATTCGCAAAACGTGAATCGTGACCACTACACGCTCAATATGCTCTATGTTTTCTTCTGGCGTATAAGCTGCGCTTCTGCCAACTAGGGCCTAGTCTAGTGCTACTTGTTTGCGTATAGATATAGATAGATGATGGTACGGTCGTCATATAGTATACCCGAGAGAGACGTCACAGCTGGTTCACAGTCGCGATAGAGCGCTCACCGTGGAAACATCACTCTAATTCGCTATCGTTGTGCGAAGTCTCTCTCGTTGGGAAGTCTCCCAGTGGAGTCACAATTACGATTAGACTGATAATAAATTAAGTTCCCAAACCAGATTTCGCATCCAAAATTCAAATCGATTTTGATTTTCTGTTCATTCTTAGTTCGGATCTTAGCTGGCTGAATCCAGAAGTTGAAGCCCGGCTAGGCTTTAAGTACTACGCAACAAAACAGAGTTCCAGTGTGTGAAAAAAGGCGAAAAGAGTGTACCCCATCTATACGGGAGGAAGACTTCTTTCGAGTGAGCAGCAATTAAAAGGTTATCCGTAAACAGGCATTCGGTACCCACCTGTTCTGTAAAAGATGACGGTGAACAACGTTCTCTGGTTTCGACACGGGCTCCGATTACACGATAATCCCAGCCTGCTGGAAGCCTTGCGTAACGATGGCGGTAGATCGGAATCCGTCCGGTTGTATCCAATATTCATTTTCGACGGCGAAAGTGCTGGTAAGTGGAAGCTTTAATTTAGTATCAATCTCATCATCAATAACATCATGAGGCCATTTTTGTCAGTTATATGTAAGAATGTAACATCAATAGATCAATACCTACCTTGTGTTCTTCCCCGAAACATAATTATGTTCACTTTGCATGTGTATCGCTTTTACATTAATATTATTTAGGTAATACATTAGCTAGCGAAGTAGCATCTCGGTAGGGCTTCAATTTTGCGCAGTTTTCTCCCATATCTCAATCAATTTTGAACCAAAAGCGAAAAAGTGTCCAAAATATCAGTCTCTGTCCAAGTGGTGAGAGTCAAATGTGTATTTCCCACATTCTTTTAATTAAGTAGTGTTCAACTACTTCTATCTACTATTTTACGACAGCATTGGACAACAAAAATGTGCCAGAGCCGTTTTCCCATACAAACTAGTAAACTTTTGATTTCCATATCTCAATCATTTCTCAACCGATTCATTTTATTTTACTATGAGGAACTAAAATATTTTAATTAAAAAAAAACTATATAGTTTAGTTATAGATGACTAATTCTCGCTGAAACTAGGCCGCAATATACATGAAGCCTGGGATTTCAAATTGTTCTTGCTTACTCGCTAGAATATGATAAATAAGGATGAAATCCACTTTGGTTGGGTTAAATTGCTGAACCCGCCGCTTGCCAAGGAGACAAAAATTACGATTTTTCATCAATTGCTCTATTTGCTTATTTATCGCGTAATATCTTAAAAATGCATGTTGTAACATGTAAAACACATTTCCATGAAGGGAAAATATGGATCTTTTATTTGCAGTTGATTTTTGGCACCCATCTTGGATTTGGTCGCCATTTGGAATTTTATAACTAAACCGAGATTTTCACTGTGTTCGCAACATGATTTTCTAAAGCAATCCCTACAGAAATTTTTGAGGAGATCTCAGGAGTAATCCCCACAGCAATTCGGGAAGAAACATCTGAATGAATCCCGGAACAAATCCTGAAAAGATTCTCGAGAAGAATGCCTGAAGAAATCCCGGAAGGCATTCCTGAAGATATCTCGAGAAAATCTCATTTTTTTTTAGTTTTTATTTATGTGTATTTTAACTTAGATGCTAATTCTACACTCAGAAAATATCATCTTATCTAACCCTTACAGTTGTTTTTATTTCTAATATCAATCAATTTACATGTATGTATGATTGTTTGGGCTATGTTTGATTGTATACCGACTGAATTTTTCGATTTGTAACAAAATTGTATCGATTTTTGTATGGAGAAACTTCTTCTAAGCGAAAATTCTTGATTTTTACCAATACTAAGAAAAATGTGATTTGGGGTGAAAAATGTGCCCAACAAGTATAAGACATGGATTTCCTTAAAGTAAATTTACTACAATTATTATTTTGATACACAAATTGCGATGATTTTAGGTTAAAATTCAAATTTTACAATATTTACTCAAATTTTACGGTTTATTTGCCAATTAAAGCTATGTTCACTTAGAATCCGGAATCATGTCACATTTTCTAGTGGCGCTCTCAATGAACATAATCATCATTCTTTTGCGGCACTCTGATCATACACTAATCCTCTTTAAATGGTCAAAATTTCATCGATTTTCTTGCAACGAGTGAAAAGTTATTTCAGAATGAAGACAAGAGGAGGAAAAAATCTTGCACAAACACATTGAAAATTTAGCGTGGTCAGGTACGATAGTCTCGAAAAATGTTAATATCGTCAAAACCATTATGTGTTATGTGCACAGATGTTGTTAACCATGGCATAAGGAAGTGTCCTCGGAAGAAAAAAGCTTGGGTTCATTGATAAATCTGCTTTGAATATGAAGATTTGGCAAGAAGTTCGAACTCTGGGCATGGTTTTTTCGCAACAAGATGATGAGAACCAATTCATGCAAGGATGACAGCCTCAAGAATCGCGTGCTGCTTTTCAAAAACGCACACAAGGGATATGTAGAGGTTTTACCTGTTTTGATGAGCTGCCATGACAGCCGGAGACGTTCAGTGGTATCGTCACAGATGGGTAGTGTTTATCAACGAAAAAACACTCAAATTTCGCATTTCCTCAACTCACTGAATTACCCCTCGTTTCGCAATAAAAAAAAAGTTTGGCAATTTTTCTTCGGAATCCCAGTCAGACTAGTCAAGGCACTCAGGACACTGCATAGATGACCTGAAAGTTGAACAAACGTGCGGAAGGGGTTGTTGCTAAAATTTACCACCGTTGTACAGATTTTTAGAGAGGTCAACACTGAAAAAGTTGGAAGGTTTTCATTCTGGAAGGTTTTGTTTCAGATATGACTGTGATTGTGATTTTAATTCAATACCACACGCTTACTCCATTTGCAAAGTTTTGGTATATCAGGGTATTCAATTTTGAGACAAAAAATCTCACGAAATCGGCATAACTCTTGCACGGTACGATTCTTATTTATGGTGGCTATGTTTATAAGTAGAAAAAGTTATGAAAATCTACTTAGAAGTTAGACAATTGTAAAAGTAGGTACTGAAATTTGCATAATGCGAGGTATGCACTTCAAACGGAATCGCTCAAGAAATTTTCGTTCAGTGCATTATTTTTCCGTGACCGGAATGGTCAAGAAATTTAACACAGCAAGCCCCATTTGAGTTGACGTTTCGTTTCAGCTCCATACTAGGATCCGGAATTAAGCGTCGCTTTTTTATTTTTTGAGCGATTGTTTGCCTGAATGTTCCATTGTTCCACGCATGGAGATTAGAGTGGGTCATCGTTTATATGAAAAAATGAAAAATCCAATGGTATCCCATCAGATCAAAGCTTTTTTGATCCCATTTCAGGACCCAAATAAGTGTGCAAAATTTGGGCATGATCGGTTATGTCTACGTTTTGCGCATCGCGTTTGAAGTTTGTATGGGGTTTTACATGGGAAAACACACTTTTTTGCATTTCTCTCATAACAAGCTCGAATTTTACCGTGTAACCGATAAAGTGAAAACATAGCCTAGGGTGTCCTGAAAAACTTGGCGAAACAGCATGATTTTGTTGCTATTGTTATTCCTTTACATGTTAAAACATAAACACATGCATGCGGTTCGTTGGCTAAAGCCTGTATCCGCAATAATCGGGACACAGAAATAAGGCTGTAACTCTGCCATGAATAAAAAAAACGGACAAAAAAATTTACTAAATGTTCATTGATGTTGGTTTATTATTTGTGCCAAATTTCATAAAAATCGGTGCACTAAGCCGTAAAAATTGGCACCTAGTTGGTTCTATATCCACATGAAGATCAATGTTAACAGAGCTCATTAGAACTACATCTGCTAGATCTGCTTAAAAGCCAATTTTGGCGAAATATTCGGCTGATATACGGCCAGCTTCAATCTGCGTACCGAGTCTCTGGTGAAAGAGTTGTCAAAAATGGGTCAAGAAAAAAGAAAAAAAAGTTATTTACTTTATTTTTTCTCCGGATGTTTTCCATCGAAGTCTACTTTTCTTCGATTTTTACGGCCTGATCCAGATTCGATCTGATGTCCTCGGGGTTGTTAGTCTTAAGTGGATGTCGTCAGGTTTCCCAACTGCTCCATCGATGCACCAAGAGATCGGTTTGCTCAGCGCCGTATTTAAGGGAAAGAAGGCAACGATCCGCATGTTCCGGATGATCCGATGCTCGGATCTGAAATCGGGCACAATGTGGCCGCATTGGAAATGTATGAAATGGTTTTATGGAGGGTGGAGAGAGATCTGCAGGAGATGCAGCAAGGGCAGTTTGGGAGGTTGACGAGGTTCCGTAACAAGAGGAATCAAAATGGGGCCGATCGATTAGTTTTGGTGTTCGTCTGTAGGAAAAATGATTGAAACTCCACAGGTAAACATCCGATGCATTGATATCATAATCGAGGAAGCAGCTATACATTTTCTGTTTCAATTTAATGCTTCCACCGCCCTATCGATCGAAGTGTCCGACGACAAGCTTCCACCGCCCTATCGATCGTACGAAATTTCCGAGGAGATTTTATTGTCTTGCTTCGGTTCAGTTTTGTTTTGCTTGATATGAACGTCATGCACGCCAAGCCTTTTAACAGCACTGTCAGGCTTCTTAATCGGCTGATAGACACTGGGTTTACAAGCACTACCCAAGTAACAGAACTAGCTGAATAACAGTTTCTCAAGCTAAAGTTTGCTTAAGAATGGTTTGTTCCACTCTTGTACAGCAAAAATGTTTGTTGGGTATAGCATAGCGTCCTAGATAGCGTCATATACTAATATACGGCTTATTTCAGTGCTTATAATGCCTGAGAGCATTTGAAAATTTCCTACTGAGCCTATTGACACGAAAAAGCTGCTGTATGACCTTTAGACCGCTTACGCCAGTGCTTAGTGGTTACTTGGGTACTTTTAACTGTAGCTCAAAAACAAAACGATGTGCGTTGAACTATTTTGTACAGTCACGACCAATTTTCATCTGCATGACAGATGATTATTTTGCGCTCCCGACCGAAGCACAGCAAGAATAGTAACGAAATTTCGTAGGCAGTTGTGATTCATACAAAGGCACTTCCATACAAAATTTCATCAACTTTGATAAACTGGTGTGAGAGCTACCAGCTTTGATAGGGGTGAGTGTTACTGAAAAAGTTTCGTGTTTTTCATATGCGATGTTAGCCTATTCATAGCTTTAAAATGCCTCGGTCAATTTCCATGAAATTTTCACAGAAGATAGTTAATTAAGTGCATACTATATGCCTGCGAAATTTCATGATTTTTGGAATTGTACTTTCAACAGTACAATCAGTACAATAAGGGGTGCTCACTAATTTCTGTCAAAAGGGGTAAAATCAGGGTTAGTCTCAATACATGTTTTGAATATACAATTTTTGATAATGCATCGATTTTTTTGAAATTTTGCCCATGCAAGAAACGTATATTGAGAGGTTTGTGTTCAAAATTTCAGCCATATCCTTTTCTTATTTCAAAAGTTAAAGCGCTGACAAGCAAATCTAGGTGCTGTACAAAATTCAAATGCCCACGTTCTACTATTTCATTGCTACAACAAAAAGTACTGCCCTGATTCAGATGAAATTTTGCAGGTGAAATCTACACCTCTTAAGATGTTTCCAGGTGAAATTTGAGCAATTTCAAAGTGTCCATTACAGAGTTATTGCTGTATTTCTGTGTCCCGATTATTGCGGATACAGGCTTTATAACTATTTTGACAAGCATCGGATCGCTTTGCGGTCTTCAACAAAGTTCTTCAGAACATCCTAGGCTATCATTTTACTGTATCAGTTAAAAAGTTTCAGACAAACTTTTTCAACTTATGGCTAAAATGCAAAAAAGTACACTCTTAGAAAAAATCATGTAAATTTAAGTTCTCTTGGATGCACATAAAAGGAGCGGCCCGTTTGACACAAATTTACGTCTTCTATCACTAATAAAGTCGAGCTAGCAATCGCTAGAGCCGAAGCGAGAGATAAAACATATGTAAGTAAAATAATGAACTGGATTCGAACTCTGGTCCGCTGATTGAGAAGCACGTACCTTACCTCTCGGTTGTATCACCGAGTTGTGAGACAAACGATAAATGTAAAACTGTTTCTACCTATCTGGTCAGATAGGTTTGTTGACATCTTGTGCAACCAACTCGAACTTGCATGATGGATGTAAAATTGAGGCAAATTTGCCATTCAGTCATGAAATGTTTACGTACGTTGATGGTTTACGTCACGTGTAAATTCCTAATTTTTTGAGAGTGTATGTTTTCCCATACAAAATCCCATACAAATTTCAATTGCAATGCGCAAAGTGTAGACGCAACCGATCGTGCTCAAATTTTGCACAGATACTCAGGACCCGAAACGGAACCAAAAAAGCTTTGATCTGAGAAAACGCTTCCCACACATGTACACTGTGGTGCATAATTGATCGGACAAACGCCGATTTTCATACAAAATGGCCAAGTTTGAGATGCTGTAACTATAGTTTTCTTTGGTAGATTGAGCTCAATTTTTGACACGGAACTACGAATATGTTGAATTTTGTGTATACAAAGTATAAAATGTTTTCGTTCACAGGTCTGGGCGTGGCAAGGCGTTGAAATTATTGCAAAAGTGATCGGACAGCGGCATGCGTGTAAATCAAAGGGGTACCGCTGTCCGATCACTTTTGCAATATTTTCAACACCTTGCCACGCCCAGACCTGTGAACGAAAACATTTTATACTTTGTATACACAAAATTCAGCATATTCGTAGTTCCGTGTCAAAAATTGAGCTCAACCCACCAAAGCAAACCATAGTTACAGCATCTCAAACTTGGCCATTTTGTATTAAAATCGACGTTTGTCCGATCAATTATGCACCACAGTGGATAAAGCGCATTTATTGACATGCGTTGCCCTACATTAACCATTAAAGTTGAATTAAAGTGACAAGTGTTGTTACTATCGCTGACTTACGATTAAACTGGTATAATCGTAATTCAACATTAGTGGCGCCACTTCCCACTTTAATTCAACTTTAATGGTTTATATAGAGTAATGCATGTCAATATATGTACGTTCTTTATGCAATACGTACAGCTTCAACAGCGTGATTACTTGGGTAATTTCTGATGAAAATAATAAAAAAGTTTACAAAAAGTTTTGTTAGCATAAGAAGGATAAAATCAAGTCATTACTTGGACAAGTGAAGCAATTTTTCACGATATCTCTCAAATAAAATCAGCAATGGAGGAAATGATTTCAGACGACATAATAGTATTTGATTCTAAGTCAACGATACCAGAAGCCTGACTTGTAAGTCAGACCAGGACAGCATTAATGATCTTTTGTGTGTTGTGTTTAATATATACCTATATTTGTGCGGCAGCTTTATAAGAAGAACATTAAATTTTTAGTAGTAAAATAAAGTTATTTTATGTCCTTTTGTTGCCTGTAATCAGCCTTTCTGCACTTTGCGCGTCCTTTTTGTTTAGATTTTGTTTTAGATATTCATGCCAATTTCAAAACATACAAATTTTCTCTGTAATTTTCATTTTCATTTTTGAAATATCTTGTGGGGCAATAAAAGTGCAAGTCAGTCCAAAACCGATGATAAAGAAGAGTAGTAGCTGAATAGTCTGGGATTAGGAAAAGGATATTTTGCTGTGGGATAAATATATCCACCAATTTTTGTGCTGCATACTACAATATATGAGAAAATGAAAGATTTTTATTTCTCCACGGCTAAGGCTAACTTTTAACGAAAAAATATTTTAGATGTTTGCAAGTTCGATTATATTCGTGTTTCAGAACAACGTGATATGCACTGCGCATGCACCCTTCAAGGAATGCATTAAACAACGTAAAGGTGCTCGTACACGCTTTGTCCAAACGCCAGATATTTGCCTACTTTTGGCAAGTTGTTTGTTGTTTTTTTTTGTTCCTATTCGTTTTTCGAAAGTGACAAATATTTTGTTTGTCTGGTACACCTTGGTCAAAATTTTACTGTCAAAAGTGATCAAATATTTGGCATTGGTAAAAGAGTGTCATACTAGCTTAAATCTCAAATGATGTATTACATTAGATTTAAATATTTTCATTTCACTTAAGTAAGTTTAACAATTATTTGAATAAATTACAATTCATCTAACTCTAAATATGATATCGACGTAAAGCCTGTATCCGCAATAATCGGGACACAGAAATAAGGCTGTAACTCTGCCATGAATAAAAAACGGACAAAAAAAAATGCTAAATGCTCATTGATGTTGGTTTATTATCTGTGCCAAATTTCATAAAAATCGGTGCATTACTTTTAACGATGTGCGTTTAACTATTTGTACAGTCACGACCAATTTTCATCTGCATGACAGATGGTTATTTTGCGCTACCGACCAAAGTACAGAAAGAATAGTAACGAAATTTTGTAGGTAGTTGTAATACATACAAAGGCACTTTCATACAAAATTTCATCAACTTTGATCAACTGGTGTAAGAGCTACCAGCTTTGATAGGGGTGAGTGTTAGTGAAAATGTTTCGTGTTTTTCATATGCGATGTTAGCCTATTCATAGCTTTTAAATGCCTCGGTCAATTTCCATGAAATTTTCACAGAAGATAGTTAATAAAGTGCATACTATGCCTGCAAAATTTCATGATTGTTGGAATTGTACTTTCAACAGTACAATCAGAACAATAAGGGGTGCTCACTAATTGCTGTCAAAAGGGGTAAATTCAGGGTTAGTCCCAATAGGTACATGTTTTGACTGTAAAATTTTTGATAATGCATCGATTTTTTTGAAATTTTGCCCATGCAAGAAACGTATATTGAGAGGTTTGTGTTCAAAATTTCAGCCATATCCTTTTCCAATTTCAAAATTTAAAGCGCTGACAAGCAAATCTAGGTGCTGTACAAAATTCAAATGCCCACGTTCTACTATATCATTGCTACAACAAAAAGCATTGCCCTGATTCAGATGAAATTTTGCAAGTGAAATCTACGCATCTTAAGATGTTCCCAGGTGAAATTTGGGCAATTTCAAAGTGTCCATTGCAGAGTTATTGCTGTATTTCTGTGTCCCGATTATTGCGGATACAGGCTTTATGAACCGATGATAAACCAATGAGCAGGATACTTGGCATCAACATTGTAAGACACGAGAAACTTGTCTGATGGTAATTTATCTTCAGGTTCCTTCGGTTCCTTCCCCATCGCAGGGTGCTCCACTTGTTCTTCGGATCACTTAAGGAGCAGGAACTTGGTTGATTCCGATGGTGCCGGAGTTTTAGAGGCTAAAACCCCATAATTAATACGCTATCTTGGAGTCGAAAAATGATGAACGAAACATCATTTTTCGACTCTAGTCGTCACTTAAAGAAATTATAATACATTCTGGTACCGCGGGTATGTGTTGAAATGCGATCCCAGATAGCATGGCAGTTACACAACTAGAATTCGGTTACCTGAGATCCCGGTTTGGTCGAGGGTGTCTCTGACCGATAAACGGAAACCCAAACTAAACCGTGTGGTACTGTGTAAAAAGAATCACGGTTTTCGTGTCTAGACTGTAGAGAAATACTCAACCTATAGCAAACCACGTAATGGTAGGCCACATTCAAGAACACGTGTTGAGAAGTTGTGTGAACCGCACCGATTCTGAACCGGTATTTCCCAAGACCATCGTTTTTGAAACTTTCGAGTCAGTTGATGAGTGCTGAACTTTCCAATTGTCGCGTCGGTTAGAATTCCTTCTACCTGCCCTGAGAATTTAGGTCTGCTATATGAGAATGTTAACATCGTAATTTAAGCAATGGTCATTCTCGCCTTCACGCTGCGCGCTAAGGGTAACTGCAAACCATTCAAACGGTTGGTCAAACATTGAGTGGCCAAACACCAACTCGTTCCGATTGACGCAATGTGTGTCCCAAACATAGCATAACTCTGAGCAAGTTGATCGGTCGTACGGCCAGGTATGTTCATCAATTTGACAGGTGTGTAGGAAGTTTTTTGTTTGATTTTATTAAAGATGTCTCAAACGTCTCAAAGTTGAATTTTCGTATTATAAAACGGTGGGTTCACTTTCAGTGCAATAACTTTCTCAATTTTCAACCGATTTTCAATATGTTTTGAATGAATTTCTTTGGAATGGATTTTTGAATAAACTTGTAGAACATAACGTTTTATCAAAATTACGTAAAAATATGTGTTTTTTCGAGATTTCCTTTAGTTTTTCTTTTGTTTTACAGAAAACTTAAGAACCCGAAAACTTTTTAACTGATTGACCGATTACAAATACTTTAGCATGCTTCTGCAGATACTGTTGTCTGATACCATGTAAATCACATGTAGTAATGCTCTCTGGTAACATCATTATACAGAGTCCAACGTGATTTACACATTTTAAAATCTGTTTTGAAAACAAAATTAAAAATGAAACATTACTTCAGACGCCCTCGACGGATTTCTGTACGAGTAGCGTAGCTAGGGCGTTTCGAATTTACCAAACATTTCTTTAGAAATTCTCTATAATTTTTTTTTTTGAAAATTTGTCTGAGTATTCGACGAAAAAATTCCCTCACGGATTTCTTTTAAAACAATCTTCCATAGATTCATTCAGAAAAATTTTCTCCAGGAATTTGTTTAGAAATAACTCCTATTCTACAAATTCCACAAAGAATTCTTTCCTTTGCATGATTTACTTCTGAAATTCCTCCATTATTTTTCAAAAAAAAAAAATATCCATAATTTTGAGCGAAAATTCCTCCAGGGATTCTTTCAAAAATTCGTTCATCAATTTCTTTAGAAATTTATTTAGAAATTTTTATAGAAATTCCTTTAATAAAACTTTCAGTGATGCTTTCGGAAACTATTCCAAAATTTTTTCAGAAAATGTTTCAAAAGTTCCTTGAAAAATTTGTACCGGAGTTGCTTTGGAAATTCTTCCAAGGATTTCACCAGAAATTCCCCAGTAACATACAATTTCTCCAGAAATTCCACTAGGGATTCCTCCAGAAGTTTCACAATTTCTGTCAGAAAATATTCCTAGTATTTCTTCAGAAATTCCTCCAGGGACATACTGGAATAACTTAAGGCACGAAATGTTGCCAATTGACAAATTGAGAGATGAAATTTGTGAAAAAAATCGCATTTTGGTGAGATACGAACCCACGACTCCGTATTCGCTAGACCGGCGCTTTAACCAACTAAACCACATAACAGGTAATGATTCTGCGAAATAGAGAGCCAAACTGACTCCGAAGCCACACCGTGAACACTCCTTTTTCACAAACCCATATCTCTTTCGGCTTATCTTTACTGTAGCTTAGTTGGTTAAAGCACCGGTCTAGTGAATACGGAGTCGTGGATTTAAATCCCACCAGAACGCGATTTTTATTCACAAATTTCATCTCTCAATTTGTCAATCAGCAACATTTCGTGCCTTCTAATTAAATACAAGGCTTTAAAATATTTCCAGTTTTTCCTAAAGACATTTCTTTACAAATTTCTCCAAGAATTACTTTGAAAAAAAAACTTCCACAGATTTTTCGATAAATCTTTTATGGGCCCTTGCTGAAATCCATCCTAGAATTCATTTAAAAAATCTTCCAGATGAGTTTCTGAATAAATCTTCCATGGATGCTTAAAAAAATCTTCCAGGGACTCCTTTGGAAACTTGTCGAAGATTTACTTAGAAAAAACATCCAGGAAATCCGAAAGAAAATTTGTTAAAATTTTTTTCACAAAATCTTCTGGGAGCGGACCTGGTGTGGTGGTCAGAACACAAGACCATCACGCCGAGGACCTGGGATCGAATCCCACTCCCGACATTCTCACAAAATGTGGGTTCTTCCTTCTGAAAGGAAGTAAAGCGTGGGTCCTGAGATGAACTAGCCTAGGGTTAAAAATCTCTTTAATATAGACAGAAAAAAATCTTCTAGGGATTCCTTGAGAGTTATAGGAAATCCTTCAGAAAATTGTCCAAGAGCTCCTTAAGAAAGTCTTGCATGGATAGCTTCCAAAAATGTTGCATGGATTCCCTTAGAAAATACATCAAGAATTCCTTTCAAACTGTATAGATTGTTCCACAAATTCATCTATGAATTTCTTTAGATTTTTTTTTCATAGAATAATCAGAAACTTTTCAAAGCACACATCTAGAAAACCTTCCATGAACTTTCTCAAAAATACTTCATGGTTTTTTTAGAAAATTGTTCAAGATTAATGTATTCAACATTTTCTCAGAAGCTTTCTGGGGAATTTTCTCCAAGGATTGCATTAGAAATTTTATAGATTACACTAGTTTACAGCATTTTTGAACTCGGTAAGCTGATGATCATTTTTGGTGTAGAATCATGCCCTGAGTTCAAAAACGCGAAAGAAAAAAATTACAGTAGAGCGGAAATTTTTTCGACTTTCCATACAAGGTTGATGATTTGAAATCGATTTTTGTTCTATTTTTAAGCAAAATCGCTCACTTCAAACATCTCATTCTCCGTAATCAATGCTCCGATTGAGCTGAAATTTTTACTGTAACTCGCCTACATATGATATGTCAAATAAACGTCGAGAAAAAATTTTTAAGTTGTTTTTTTCTTATTGAAAAAAAATACATTTCTTCAAAAATTTTTGGGTATTTTGCTAAAATTTAAGAAGATCGTCCCTAAAACTCGCCAATATCTTGAATTTCATCAATCTGACGCAAAACCTGTATTCAGATGATCGAATGGTATTGTATTCAGCTTTCAATTTATGGAAAAAGATTTAAAATTGGATGAACAAAACGCGATATATTTGAATTTTAGCAAATTACATATTTTGAAAAGTTTCAAAACTCGATATTGAGCTAAAACTCAAAAACTGTTCTACTTAAAATTTTTTGAAGGTTGGTTTCGAAATCAGCACTAAATTGTGCTTCAAAAATTTTGGTCGTTGACAGAAGTTCACGACTTTCATTTTATTTTGTAAACTTGTGTTATTAGGGAATTTCCCAAAATTTCTTCACATTCCTTTAGACATCCCTTCAAGACATTTCACTTCCAAAAATTTCTCCAAGGATTTTTTAAGAAAGTCTTAGAAAATTCTCCAAAGATTCCTTCAGAAATTTTTCCACAGAGTGTTTCAGAGATTCTTGTAAGGATTCTTGCGGAAAAGCAGGAAGACATTTTTGCAGAGATTTCTGCAGAAATTCACACAGAGACGCCGGGTATTTCTTTTTGTATTTTCTCAGAAATTCCTCCAGGATTTCCTGCAAGCATACCCCTAGGAATGCTTTCCTCTAGGAAATCATTAAAAAAATGTTTAGGATTTTTACTAGTGGATTTCTCCAGGATTTTTTCCAAAAAATATCTCAAGATGTTTTTTTAGGTTTCCACGGGATTCCAGGCATTCCTCCTGGAATTTCGTTAGAAAATCTATTCTGTTTAATTCATAAATTTAGGAATTCATTTAGAATTTTCTTCGGATTTTTATTATTCCTTTTGCGTTATTTTAGGAAATATCTTCAGAGACTTCTTCAATATTCCTAGAATTACTTTTGAAATTTCACCAGCGGCTTCTTCAAAAGATCCTCCATGGATTGGTTTTAGAAGTTGTTCCAGCAGTTTCTTCAGGAATTGCTCAAGCGGTTCCTTCAGAGATTCAGGAATATATTACAATTCTTGGTGAGAAAGTCATAAGAAATCAAGAGAGAAATTTATTAGAAAGTTTTCAGGAAAAGTCCGGCGAATGGGCATGACATGCATGCATCTGCCAAAAATGTTGTAATTGCTAAGAGAAAAAATATCGTTAGAGTAAAAATATCGTTAGAGAATCATCCCATGTACTCCGCTCATCGTGATCATCGACAAAAATTTGTCCAGTACAGAAGAGAATCGCATTCTAAATGATACTGAAGAAAAATATGCTTTAAAGTACATTCTTCATCATAAATTTAATCCTTCATGATGGCCATATAACTATAGTGAAAAATTGCATACTTTTTGCTCCATAAATGCAAGTTTTCGATTCTAGAGAAGCTTATTATTGTTTATTTTCAGCAAGGCTTGACCCTATGTGATTATATACCTTATTTGAACATAACTACATGTTAAGTTTTATTTTCGCCATCATTGTTAAGTTGTATTTGCAAAAGGTTACATAGTTATTTAGAAGAACCTTCAAAGAATGAAGCTGTTTTACCTCCGGTAACTTCCATAAAGCACAGTAACCGAGCCAACAATGCTATCAAAAAGCGGTTTTCTGCATTTGAAATTGCATTATTAGTACTTTCGACTAGATCCATTGAAAACATTCAAAATTTTATATTTTCATACATTTTTGTTGTACAAATAAATTTTGTTCTGAAAATCGAGTCCAACTTGTAACTTTAATATCTCAACAACTAATATTCCGATTAGGTTTATATTTTGCCAGAATATCTATCACTCATACTGCTGCAGTATGGCATACACTTTTATGAAATTTAAAACGATACACCGATGTTTTACAGTAATTTTGTTTTTATCTTTAGTTTTTGGGAATCGAAAAATTGACCTCTCCTAACACTTTTCCGCATTTCTATGAAGTTCAATAATTTTAACCTAATTTAATTATGATTATTATCTGCTAATATAATGTACTGAACAACTAACCAAAGCTGCTCAAATTTGAACTACGCGTTTTCTTTTTACAGCCTTGCAAAGTTGTCCTCTTTATAAAATGAACAGTCCTTAGTATGGGATTAACCCTTTATAAGGCCGAGAAAACTAGAAGAGTTGTCAACGCATACTTTTATGGAAATGATTATATACATGATAACATGTACAAACAATTTTTGTTTGAAAGAAACTCTCAAAAATCTAGGTGGCAATATAGTTGCAACTGCCCGTTTAGGGTACTTTTCTTCTTTCGACTTCGACAAAAAGCCGGAAACAGATTTTAGAGGGGATTAGGGCTTAACCCATAATATAAACTGTGTAGTTCAGCTCATGTCAACTCATAATTTGATTATTTCTAAAAATATTTACCAAATTTATAATTTTACAATAAGTTTGAGCTAACTTTCTTCACGCGGTCAAATTTAGCCAATTTTGAAACTACAAATGGCTCCCAAATTGTTGTTATAGCTTTGTTTAGTACCAAAAAATACCAGGCGTTGTTAGTAATCCCAATTTTACGTGAACCAAAAAAAAAAGTTTGAAATAAATTGTTATAAAACAGAAAAAAAATACAAACAGTAGGTGGCAATATAGTTGCCACTGCCTTATAAAGGGTTAAGGTAAATATATAAAACAAAGTACGTCATACTCATAAGATATGCTTTGGCACTATTATGGATACTCCCCAAAACAATTAATTGATATTAAGTGCTCCGTGTATCAAAAGGCTGGAAACCCCTACACCAAAACTCATCACAATACAAACAGCAAGTTATAAACTGATTTGATATTGAAGATTTTAACTTTAAAAATGTGTATAGAATCGAGGGTATTGTTTGTATAGAGGGTCACTAAATCGAGATACACATGTATTAGGTTGGCTGCCATACCTTTTCGTATCGTCCTAATCATGCATTAAAACGAATGGTTTCGGAAGGGTTTCAATGAGTTTCATTGAAGTGGTTAATGTTGTTTCAGAGTAGTATTCGAGGGGTTTTAGAAAGGCTTCAGATAATTTCAGTAAGGGTTACAGGGGGTTCCAGAAGCGTTTTAGGAAGTTCTAGAAGCGTTTTAGGGGCTTTCAGATCGGTTGCAATGAATGAATTAACTACATCGGCTGTTCTCCTACTCTCCGCATCGGCCAATGTGGCGCTAGCTTCTATGCGCGAAAAATCGCTAAAAGTAAATCGCAAAAATATTTGGTAGTGGTTGTGCACAATGGTGACTACTATTAAGCCTACCAAATATGTTTTCAGTAAAGGCTTTCTATTTCAAGTAATTCAAGTTTAGATGCTTTTCACCATACAAAATAAAACGGATTTACTCCTGCTGATCAACTGTAGGTGTGCGCCAAGCTGGTAGTCCATTAAAAAATTTCATGAAGATGCAAGGGATTCGCCGTTTCATAAGCGATTCAGACGGGTTCAGAGGAGCTTCAAAATATTTTAGCAAGCTTTCAGGATGCTTCCAGTGGGATTTTTGAGAGGTTTCAAAAGGCTCTAGGGGTTTCTAGAGGGTGTCAGGAGTGAGTTCATAGTAGTTTGAGGATGCTTCATGGGATTCCAGAATAGTTTTAAGGAATTTTAGAAGAGAGTTTAAAGGTCTTAGATGTTGGAAGTTAGGTAGTGTCGAACCTTCAGGTACGAGTTTGTAGTGTTGGAGCGAGGTAGATTTGTTGGCGTAGGTATGATGTTATTAAAGAAGAAGTGATGCTGGCGGACGGAAATAAAGTGAGAGCAAGAGGAAGCGGAGAAGGAAAGATTGTTGGAGTTCGACTGAATGAAGATCCCGTTGAAGTGAAACTGAAGGAGGTGTTATATGTGCCAGGATTGTCCAGAAACGTGTTGTCAGTCGGCAGCCGTCTAGTTTGATGGAAGGTGTCTAGCGTTTTATTTTCATAGTAATTTAGAAACAGGCATCGACGGAGCTAGCCTCGCTATGACCTGCGTGGCCATGGTGGACTAGCCTCCAACATTAGAGAGTTGCATGAAAATTTCAAGTAAGATTCATAAAGAACTATAAAGAACCCTCTCTAAGAAGTTATTCTGAGAAAATGTATTCATGTTACTTTTTGGAAGCTAGAAGAGTTGATTCATGTACCGAATTTCCAAGGACTTTTCAAACTTGGTCATGCGATTTTAAGAACTAACTTTCGGTTTAGGAATTAACCAAGGGGTTTCTCGAGGAAATTTTCAAGGAAATATCTTCTCGAATATGTCCTCCAATATTCTTACAAATGGAAGAGTTATTTTTCAAAGCATTTTTCTTTTGTTTCAATCTTTGTTTTTCCAGGAACGAAATTGGTCGGCTTCAACCGGATGAAGTTTTTACTGGAGTCGTTGGCGGACCTTGACCGGCAGTTACGGGAAATTGGCGGGCAGCTGTACGTTTTCAGGGGTAATGCGGTCAACGTGATGCGTCGGTTGTTCGAGGAATTGAACATCCGGAAGCTGTGCTTCGAGCAGGACTGCGAGCCCATCTGGAAGCCACGTGACGATGCCATCGTTAACCTGTGCAACTCGATGGACGTCAAGTGTGTCGAGAAGGTATCGCATACTCTGTGGGATCCGGAGCAGGTCATCCGTACGAACGGGGGCATTCCACCGTTGACGTATCAGATGTTTTTGGTGAGTGTTGGAAGAGAGCTGAACACCTTCTAGTGTGGATTGTTGCCTTTTATAAATGATAAATTTCAAGCTGGGATATTTTCAAACACATGACCTGAAAGCTTTTAGTATTGCACGTGTCAATCTAATCAGTTTCGCCATAGAACCGTGTCAAGGAATTTACTACCATAGCTTACTTTCCTGATTGAAGAGATCAAAAGAAAACCTTCTTTTTTTCTTTTTTGCCATTTCAAATTACGGCACAGTCTTGAATAAAATCATCATTGCTCCGGCCCATACCAATACACAAAATCTTGATTTTCCAGCACACCGTCAACATCATCGGCAAACCGCCCCGTTCGGTAGCTGCGCCCAGCTTCGAGTTCGTCGAATTCGGCACCATTCCATCGATTCTTGCCCAGGAGGTCAAACTGCAGCCAATTCAAAATCTCTCGCCGGAGGACTTTGGCATTTACTACGAGGGCAACCCGGACATCTCCCACCAGCAGTGGATTGGTGGCGAAACCAAGGCCCTCGAGTGCCTTGGCCGTAGACTGAAACAGGAGGAGGAAGCATTCCTGAACGGATACTTCCTGCCCACCCAGGCCAAGCCGGAGTTCCTTGGACCGGCCACGTCCATGAGTGCCGCGCTGCGGTTCGGGTGCCTATCGGTGCGTATGTTCTACTGGTGTGTCCACGACCTGTATGAGAAGGTGCAGGCCAACAACCAGTACCGACACCCGGGAGGGCAGCATATAACGGGTCAGCTGATTTGGCGGGAGTATTTCTACACCATGTCGGTGCACAACCCCAACTACGCCGAAATGGAGGCCAATCCGATTTGTTTGAACATTCCCTGGAACGAAGCGAAGGGCGACTCGCTGGAACGCTGGAAGGAAGGCCGAACTGGCTTTCCGATGATCGATGCCGCGATGCGGCAGCTGCTGGCCGAAGGGTGGCTGCATCACATTCTCAGGAACATTACTGCCACGTGAGTTGTCCACCTACGGATTCTGAATTGGTGACCTAACTCCTTGATCTTCCTCTTTTCTAGATTCCTAACACGTGGTGCCCTGTGGATTAGCTGGGAAGCGGGAGTGCAACATTTCCTCAAATACCTCCTGGATGCCGATTGGTCCGTTTGCGCCGGCAACTGGATGTGGGTTTCGTCGTCCGCATTTGAAAAGCTACTGGATTCTTCGTCGTGCACTTCGCCGATTGCCCTAGCTAGGCGCCTGGATCCCAAAGGGGAGTACGTGCGACGGTATTTGCCGGAGCTGAAGAACCTCCCGACGCTCTATGTGTAAGTATGAGACAGATGATTTGAAGTACATAACAATAATTGTTTGATAGGTTATGGACTTCAACAAGACGCTACGTGATATATCTGCGTTGCAATGCTTGTCGACCCAAAAAATACAGTATTCTAAACGCCCCTTACACTGTATTAAACATTTTCCTATCATCCTTCAGTAGGAGGGAATGCTTCCTACGACATGTAGTACGTTCAGACGGTCATCCAACACGGCACTCGGTACTTTCATCCTCTCATTCAGTCGATCATCCAACGCGTCTTTTCATCATTGGCAAATCGGCATATTTTGATAGTTGCCCAACGTGTCTTTCGGTACCTTTAACAAGAAATCATTTATCCAAACCGTCGTCTAACACACCGGTTTGATTCTATCACTAGCGAAACTTGCTCATTCAGGTGGTCGTCCAACGCGTCTGTCGTAACTTTCACATTGGACGGTCGTCCAACACGTTTTCATGTTATTTTGTCACCAGTAATATCAACTCATGGGCACACAACAGATGGTGTAATCCTTGGTGTCCAACACTTCTTTCGATTATTATTGTTATTATAGAGTTTTGGCACTTCTCAGCAAAAATTGCTGGAAGCTTTCACCAACCCCGGGCAATCGGAATGTCAAAGGGGATTAGGCTCTGTGGATCTCATTAGCCGGTTTGCTTAAGTATATCCTCATGAGTCTGCTTCGGATGTACTGTTAGTTGTGATGATTCAGGAATCGCCTAACTATACTACAGGTTCCAAGAATCACCGCTTTCAGGATGCTGTTCAAGTCCTTCTTCAACTTCAGCTCGTTTAGGCACCCAGGAGAGATTTAGGGACAACTTCAGTTGCCGGGACAACCGGAACTATACGAACGTCCTCCAAGTGCCACAACTGCTTTGACTCCTCCGCTAGGTCATGGTACATCGTTATCTTGATTGGATGTTTTTATTTATTTTTTTTATCTTTATTATCGAGACTTTCAGCCCGAGGCTGGTTCGTCTCCGTGGATGTTTTTACCTTACCGGTCAAACTAAGGCCTAAGCGACCTCTGCTGTACATAGAAGTCGTCTCCATTCTACTCGGTCCATGGCTGTGTGTCTCCAGTTCCTTACTTTGCGATGGGTCCGCAGATCGTCCTCCACTTGATCGACGCACCTAGCTCGCTGCGCATCACGTCTTATTGTACCGGTCGGATGACGCGCGATAACCGTTATAGACGGGTTTCTATCCGACATCCTGATGACGTGACCCACCCACCGTAGCCTCCCGATTTTCGCGGTGTGGACGATCGTTGGATCTCTTAGCAGCTGATGCAGCTCGTGGTTCATTCGCCTTCTCCAATTCCCGTCTTCCATCTGCATTCCGCCACAAATGGTACGCAGCACCTTCCGTTCGAAAAACCCAAGGGCGCATTGGTCCCCTGCACGTAGGGTCCATGCTTCGTGACCATAGAGTACTACCGGTCTAATTAGCGTTTTGTAGATAGTTAACTTCGTGTGACGGTGAACTTTGTCGGCGGTCATCATTGAGCCCAAGTACAGGAATTCTTCAACCGCTTCGATTTCATCACCATCGATAGAAATTCGGGGTGACGGGCGCGGGGATTCTTCCCTGGAGCCCTTTGCCATCATGTACTTTGTCTTCGACACAGTAATGACTAACCCGATTCGCCTGACTTCACTCTTTAGTCGGATGTACGTTTCCGCCATCGTCTCAAATTGGTATCATCAGCGAAACCAAGAAGCTGAACGGACTTCGTGAAAATCGTCCCACTCGTGTTTATCAGTTTATCCGGGAATTCGTAATCGTGCATAATCTTTCATAGCTGGTCTCGACAGATTGCATCATACGCCGATTTAACATCGATGAACAAGTGATGTGTGGGCACGTTGTATTCACGGCATTGCTGCAACACCTGGCGGATGGCGAACATCTGGTCCGTTGTAGTGCGTTCACCCATAAATCCAGCCTGATATTGCCTCACGAACTCTCTTGCAATCGGTGATAGACGACGGCATTAAATTTGAAAGAGTATCTCGTAGGCAGCGCTCAGTAGTGTGATCGCACGATAGTAGTTCCCGCAATCCTACTTGGGACACACGATACCTTCCATCCATTCCTCCGGTAATACTTCCTCCTCCAAAATCTTGGTAATGACCTAGTGTAGTGATCTCACCAGTGCGTTTCTACCGTATTCTAGTAACTCGCTTGGTGGTTGATCTGCTCCAACGGCTTTCTTGTTTTTCAACTGGCTAACCTCCTCCCTAATCTCTTGAAGGTCAGGGGCTGGAAAGAGGACGTCACCATTGCTGCCGCCACCTCTCGACCACCTCAAGTTCGCTCGTGAGAAGATTCCCGTGATTATCTCGGCACATGTCGGCTTGTGGCAGAAAGCCTCTGCGCGAGCAGTTCAGCTTCTCGTAGAACTTCCGGGTGTCCTTAGCGCGGTACAGCTCTTCCATCGCTTCACAATCTCGTTCTTCCTGCTGACGCTTCTTCCTCCGGAAGACTGAGTTCTGCCTGTTCCACGCCTGTCTATAACGTGCCTCATTCGCTCTCGTACGGTGTTAAAACATTCTCGCCTATGGTGCATTCTTCTCGTTTTTCAGCTGTTCATTGGATGTTGATTGGACATTATGATCTAACGGTACAGCGATGTCGATGTGATGATCTCGCGATCCCAGTACAGCTTTATGCAACTACTTTCCAGAACTAATTGGGTTCGGCTGGTACTTGTTAGTTGTGCTTTAAAGCAAACATTGCACAATCATGACAACTTCGTTGTGACGATCAAGGTAGGTTGATCCAGCTAACACTGAACAGCCTGCAACGACATGCTCGATCGTTTCCCCTATTGAATTGCACTTCCTGAAGTGGTCCTCCACGTCTTCGTGCAATATGTACCGCCGATAGTTTTTCGTCGTAATTACCTGGTCCTGGATGGCTACCATGAAACCTTCTGTTTTCGAGAAGAGGTCACCTCGCACCAGCTACGCGTTCGACGCCGCCTTATCGATGTGCTCGAGCTCCAGTTAATGGGGGTGCGTCCCATGCAACTCCTTCTGCTTCCACGCTACGATCATCTCGTCAACGGTCTTGATGTCGCAGTTCAGCTGATAATGCTGTAACCGTGGTCAGGTCTGGTTATCGATTACACCTCTTTAACCTACTGCCAAGCCTACTACGTATAGCAGGGCGACTCTCTCGATAAATGACTTTGAGTAGCCCATTCGGTGCTTGGTGAACGCCACTCGTACTGTTCGTTCTAACGCCTCGAGGTCAGTCTTGGTCCACTTTCCCACCCCAAAGCTGTAGGTCAACGGGGGCACAACAAACGTGTTGATCGCCTTCACCTTGTTGCCGGCTGACAGAAAGCTCCTCAGAACACAGTTGACACGATGCAAGAACTTGTCCTGCAGTTCCTTCTTGATCGTTGTGTGGCGAATACCTCTAAGTTGCAGGAAGCCTAGGTATTTGTACGCTTCGCCTTCAACCATATTCCGAATCTTCTCCTGTTTGTTGACGCGGAAACAACTGGCGTCCACTACTTGACTCCGACGAAGATGGACTGACCGACATTTGGCAATGCAAAACTCCATCCGGATGTCGTTGCTGAACACCATCACAAGCTGCAACAGTTGATGCAGCCTTTGTACTGATTCCGCAAACAGCTTCAGGTCGTCCATAAAGAAGGTGTGGGTTATTCTTGTACTCCTTCCCCCACTTTTCAGTCGATAGCCATAGTTGTATAGGTTGAGTGCTCTGCTGAGGGGGTTCATCGCAAGGCAGAACCATAGCGGACTAAAGGTATGGCCTTGAAATATCCCCTCCTGATTCTGAGAGTTCTGGACCGCAACACAGCTGTTCCGTCGGTAATCCCCATCGCGTGTTGCATCAGCCTGATGACGTTCCTGTTTACCTTGTACAACGGCAGTATCTTAAGAAGGTACAAGTGCGGTACTGGGTCGTACGCTTTCTTGTAGTCGATGATCGCCATGCTCAGGTTCCTCTGCTTTTCGGTGGCTTCACCTACATTGTAGGTCTTATAATGACTGTATCTATGACTTGATCTTTGCAGCCTTGCGTATTCTTGCGACACCCTTTTTGTTCCTCGGTCATCACGTTGTTAGCATCGCAGTGGGCTTGTATCCTCCTCGCTATTACCGACGACAGCACTTTGTACAGACTCGAAAGGCACGTTATTGGTCTGTACTTTGCTGGATCAGTTGTGTTTTGGTCCTTCGGCAGAAGATATGTGATACCCCTGGTAATGAACTCTGGGAGTTGCGTGGGATCTTCTAGCCTAGCATCATGTTGAAGCATTCTGCTATCCGCCCGTGGATCGTTGTGAGCTTTTCCTACCAAAAATTGTGCACGAAATCGGGTCCTGGTGCAGCCCAATTTCTGGTATACCAGGTAGCTTCACGTTCCTGAGCGGTTACTACGACCGCGGCCATGCCTCCGACTCCATTACACTGTAGTTCTTCTTCTGCCAACTATATCTCATCGTCGCTCCACGTACAGGGTTCACCCATACATTGACCCATTGAGTTTTGGCACTTCTCTTTCTCTTCTAAAGGGGATTAGGCCCTATGGATCACATTAGCCGGTTTTGCTTATATCCTGAGTCTGTTTCTGATGAACTGTCAGTTGTGATTATTCAGGAACCGCCTTACTGCACTACAGGTTCCAAGAATCACCGCTTTCAGGATGCTGTTCAGGTCCTTCTTCAATTCCAGTTCGTTATTATTATTATTAATATTTATTATTATTATTATTATTATTATTATTATTATTATTGTTATTATTACTACTAATTGTGGAGTTAGTACGTCCAAAGTACTTGACAGCTTGTCTAATAATAACCTTCCCGTACACATCGCCTACTCAGCAATATGCTAAACTACCACACTAACTTCCACTTTTCCACCCCTTAGCCACGAACCATGGAAAGCACCGTTGGACGTGCAAAAGGAGTGCGGCTGCATCGTGGGCCGAGACTATCCGGCACCGATGATCGATCTAGCGAGGGCCAGCAACGAAAACGCCAACAAGATGAACAGCATCCGACAGACGCTGATGAAAAGCGGTGGAGATACTCCACCGCACTGCCGCCCATCGGATGTCGAGGAGATCCGGAACTTCTTCTGGCTTCCGGAGGATGTGGTTGCCGACTGTTGAATGAGTGTCTATGTCTACCTATAATATTTGTACCTACTAGAAAACTTATATAATTCAGATCTGAAAAAGTGGATTGTCGTGTAACCGGTTATCGTTGTAACAGTGTGCCAATAATGATGATAAAGTCAATATGGAACAATGAATGTGATGTCATGGTCAACGAATAGAGCTTATTGTTGGAAACAAAACATAAGAGATGTTTATATTTTGTGGTGAAAAGTTTGTACCGAATTTTAAAAACAGATAAATTTTCTAAATGCCTACATTGTTAACCAAATATGTACGTAAATAAACCAATAGATGATGTAAC
This sequence comes from Aedes albopictus, assembly GCF_035046485.1. Taxonomy (NCBI): domain Eukaryota; kingdom Metazoa; phylum Arthropoda; class Insecta; order Diptera; family Culicidae; genus Aedes; species Aedes albopictus. The sequence continues at coordinate 164,489,876 of NC_085138.1, forward strand.
GTAACTGGTATCTATTTTTTATGAGAAAGACTACAATTTTAACGGAATGAAAAAACAAAAGCCACAACATGGCGACCGTGTGACAGCAGTACAAGGTAGTACACTATAACAGATGGAGAACACAGTCAGAAAAGAAAGAACCACTTTGTTTTCGATTTTGATCCTATATTGTCTCAATTTGGATTTGATCAAAACATATAAGCTAACGGTTGTAACAATTTGGTTGGTTTGTTTGTTTTACTTGTGTACACTATAGATCTCGTCTGGTACAATGCGACGATGACACGATACTGATAATGACGGACGAGTACAGGTGAAAACAATCTTTATGTTTGTTCGAATCACTTGAAGAAACACACAGCTATACGTTTGTTTGTTTTTCTTTTGGTAATGATGATGATACACGCAGCAGTATGACCAAGAACAAATAGATGTCGGATTGAAATGCGTTCGATATACCTACAGCTGGCCAGGGCAGTTTCGGTCGTGAAAGTATTGCCCCGCACTGTCCCACCCTGGATTGTTGTACACTGAGAATTTTTGGTTGCTTTTTGTCGTTGAATAGCTGATTTGATCTGTTAGGTTTTTTTTTTGGACTAGTTGGTGTGTAAATAGTATTTACATAGATATATTTGTAAATCTTTGCTTTATTTTCGCTGAACGTTGCGTGGTATACTGTTTACTGTAATTTGATCGGTTTTGTTATTTGATTTACCCAAAAACTAAAATTTGAAGAACATATTTTAATAACACACTAATAGTTCACAGAACACCAGGTAAGAATCAAATTATAACATGTTTGTAATTTTATCAATTCTCAATAAACCTGTACAACTTCAGTAATTACAGTAGTGTACAGCATTTTTGAACTCGGTAAGCTGATGACCATTTTTGGTGTAGAATCATGCCCTGAGTTCGAAAACGCAAAAGAAAAAAAATACAGTAGAGCGAAATTTCTTTCGACTTTCTATTTTTAAGCAACGTCGCTCACTTCAAACATCTCATTCTCCGTAATCAATGCTCCGATTAAGCTGAAATTTTTACTGTAACTCGCCTACACATGATATGTCAAATAAAAGTCGAGAAAGAATGTTTAAATACGGGTTTTCTTATTTTAAAAAATACATTTCTTGAAAATTTTTTGGGAATTTTGCTAAAATTTAGGGAGATTGTCCCTAAAACTCGCCAATATCCTGAAATTCATCAATCTGACGCAAAACCTGTATTCAGATGATCGAATGGTATTGTATTTAGCTTTTAATTTATGGAAAAAGATTTAAAATTGGTTGAACAAAACGCAATATATTTGAATTTTAGTAAATTACATATTTTGAAAAGTTGTAAAACTCGATATTGAGCTAAAACTCAAAAAAATGTTATACTTAAAATTTTTTGAAGGTCGGTTTCGAAGTCAGCGCTAAATTGTGCTTCAAAAATTGTGGTCGTTAACAGAAATTCACGACTTTTGTTTTATTTTGTAAATTAGTGTTACTAGACTGGGTTACAAGAAAAGACATTTCACTCTTGTACATTATTTGGGTTCCATTTTGGACCCATACCATGCAAAATTTCAGCTCGATCGGAGAAACTACTATATTTTAGCGCCAGCCGCGTTTTCACGACCGGAACTCTTCCGAAGTTGGATTGCAAGTGCAGTGCAGTAAATGCAGTCCCAGTGACAAGCGACTGATTAAAAAAAAAACTGAGCTGGATAGTTGCATGGTATTTGTGTCGCACCTGTCTATTAGGTTAAAGATTATTTTTGAATTGCCTTTTTTTTATTCAGCGTTGACTGCTCCAATTCAACTCGTATACAGCAGAAAGCAAATAACCGAAGCTTATTGTGCTGAAAATGTTAGTTGGCCGGCTCTCTAAACTAGAGTACTGCTACTTTTACCTCAATTCCCTTAACCCGTAAACACCCGGGACGTTTACGGGGAATAGTTGTGCTAAGAAATGCATGGTACCTCCCCCCTTTGCACCCTCCCCCTTTTGCTGGTAGCCGAAAATACGTGGCTTTTTTGTATTTTTTATAAATTCTACATGTTTTTACTCAAATTTCATCTTTTTGCTAATCATCATCAATAGTTTTTACTGATCCTTGACATGCAATGTATTACTACCCATCGTAGTCTGTTGAAGTTTTGATCCCAGAGCTATTCTAAGGTCTCCAAAGCACGGTTGCAAAAAATCCGAAGCATCCAACGAACGTGAGTTTTTGTTTTTGTCTTTTCACCACACCGCTTCTGACGTTGAAGCCCCTGTCCTTCGCTGACGCAAGTGAAAAGAGAATAAAAATTCTCTCGTCACTCACTCCGGGGAGAGGGCAAGGTTCAAAAGCAACATTTTTCCTGTGACCGGCACTCAAACGACAAAAATTCACCACGCTTGCTTATGGGCCAGTCACATTCATACGGCCGGTGTTGACATGAAGCATCCATCAGAGCAGAGCGTGTGTTGATATTGGTGCAGTCATTACCACAACAAAGTAGATGAGTTTTTCTGTGTTCACTTTCAAGTCTCTCACAGCGGAGCTGAAAATGAATGCCAACAGCATTCACTTCAGCGAAATTTCATTCAATTGAGTGAGATTTTTTCAACCCTGCTCCAAAGTACTCCGAAGTTTGTGTCACAAATCTAACATCCTATATCAATTTTTATACACGATGAATCAACACAGAACATGGTCTACGGTACTCAGAAAGCCTCAAAGCACTTCTAGAATATTCATGGTACATGAATTGGGTGATCTAGGTCATCCAAACTACTCTGGAATTCAGTTTCTTAAGATCTTTAACATCTACCGTCATTTGTGTTCCCTCTGTTTTTTTTTGTTTTATGTTTTTTTTATTGTGGAGCAGGGAAAAGCCCCTGGGAGTGAAATTCTTTCTATCGGAATCTCTTCTCCCAAAGGCATAAAACCTCCTCTTCTGAGAGTGAGAAAGTTTCTCTTTGAAGGAAGTGTTTTTAAGGGTTCCTCCAGATGATGGACTCTAGATGATCAGTAGTTGTCTGCCGTAGTCCAGAAGAGCGTCTCACATGTGGGGAAGCAGCGTGAATACAGCGCGAAACAGATGGTACGCATTCATTTCTGGAAACAGTCATCGACTTTATTAGGGGCGCAGTATCAAAAACTTAGACCTGACATATACTAATTCGTTACCTGACAAAACAGCAGCCTGCTCCAATCGACGTGCCATACGAGCTATATTTTTTTCCGGCTGATAAGCCAGAAAGTCGTTGAAACGGAAGCTCAGTCTTGTGGCTTTCCTTATCCTGTGGAATAGTAGCTTCCTTTCGGCCGATGAACCGGACGACTAACTGAAGAACGTTTATTTTGTTTATTTGTTTTTACTATCAACAGGCTAACTTATGCCCTAATAATATTGGATCTACATAAAATCATTTTAAAATTATTCCTAAGTACTTTACCCTTGACAGGTGAAAGTCGAAACCGCCAGCAACCCTATTAAAAAGTCTAAGAAGGCCGCCAAGGGACCCGTAAGCGGCATAGTTCGTGCGACGGACAGGAATTTCCAAAAACCGGTGCACAGTAAAACCGCTCAGCACTAAATTGTGTAAGCCCTACTCATAAGTGCATAATTTCCAGACCACACAAAAATGTGTTACAGTCAGTGTTGGTAAACTCATACTCAAAGCACACTCATGAACCGCTCCTGCGTGAGCAAACTCGCACGCGATTCTGAATCGTTTTCTCACGCGCGAGAATTTCATGCAAAATCTCGCACTCACGAGTCAAGCGCCGAAATCTCGTTCGCTTGTAAAGCGAATCTAAATCAATTTGAACGGCATTCAATGTTATTGTACGCTAGATTTGCTTTTGTTCTATCATACAATCCTTAAAACTTCGATGTAAACATTAAGAACACCAAGAAATAAAGGAATGAGTGAAATCATGAGCCAACTCATGCATGAATTTTTCGGCGGTGAGTTTGGCGAGTCAAGAATCGCGCGTGAAACAACTCAACCATGAGGTTTGAGAATTTGAGTTTATACCAACACTGGTTACAGTTACACATTCTCAAAAACAGCTCGTACACTCGTCTAGATGCGAAATGTCGATATTTTTTTGTTTTCCAAGGTCACTAGTAAACCTAGTTAGATTGCTGTACAAAAACTTTTACGAATTTAACGATTTTGCGGACACAGGAGCCGATTTTGTGACTGTGCAAGGGTTACACCACAGACAAACAGACGTAACACTCTGATAATTCCCATCGTACTTCGATTTAACGATCTTTTTCAAAATTTGATAGTTGGCCAACTACCCACCTGTGGCGCTCATATCGTTTTTGTTCAGGTTTGACGTTTGCTCACTACCGCCACCTAGTTGATGGTCGGCCAAACTTAGTCATTTTAGCATTGGGCTAATATGTTTCCGTGGCTATGATTTGAATCGAAAAATGTTCGAAGTGTTACGTCTGTTTGTCTGTGGATCGAATAAGCAGTGTGGAGCAAACACGATTTTTTGAACCACGCTATTGGATATTGGTCAGCAAAACCGGGTAATCGATCCTTGATGTTAACACATCTGAGATGAACAGAGCTCGGGCCACATTCCGACGAATTGCTAAACTGTCCAAATGGATGAGTTGACAACGACTCTCGTAACTGGGTAGACGAAACGGGTCTCCCATGGAAGGCTTCGGAGAGCGAAACGGATCAACCTTCGTTGTACAGCTTCAATTCTATCCACACCGTTACAGTAGTAAGGATTCCAGCGGCAGACGTGTGTTGTAGCTTTCCACTATTCGGCGTGCCACCTTACGCGGATAACAAGAGAGCGTGGAGCGGCGCAGCGTTGCAGGGTGAAGTTGCAGACGGCACAAGATAAGTACAGTTCTGGAACCAGTCGTTGGCTTCATTAGGTGCGTTCGAAGGCTTCGGCCAGACATATACCAGTTCGTTACCTGACAGAACAGTAACTTTCATCCGACTGACCAGCCTGTGAAATCGTAGTTTCCCGTTCGTACACGGATAACAAGGGAGCGTGGAGCGAATGAATTTTAGTCACATTGATGTTCATTAGACCTCGCAATGCTAAGAGCAACTCGATATTGTGGTAGTTGGACATTCCGTGAAATACAAGTGGTCTCAAAACACTTTTAAGTTTGGGTTACGATATCTACATACAATACACACTGTGTCATGCTTTAATTGTAAAAAATATTCGTGGGATGTAGTCTATACTGCTGATGAAGCCTCAGTGCACTACTATAATGTTTTTGGTACATTCATGGGGTATTCCAGGTTTTCCAAACTACTTTGGAATTAGGACCTTCAAGGTCTACAGGCTCTACTCTTGTTTCTGTTCACTCTATCGGAATAATTCTTTCACGATTGTGTCTGTTGCACCTCATAATACTGCGAGTATCTCTATGTGTTGCTATTTGGGTGTCCAGTCCACTGGTATTCAAATGGACCCAATGTATTTTGAAGTATGGGTCGCAATATCTGTAAACCTTATGATATATTTATGCTCGTGGAATATAATCTGCGCTACTTTTAGAGCCTCGGAGTGCAATTCTGATAACTTAGCAACATTCACTTGGTGATCTGGGTCATTCAAATTATTCTGGAATAAAGCCGCAAATAAGGCCCGTTGAGAAATAGTTAACTTTGATGAAAGGGAAACTACGGAAAGAGGATAGAGGAGCAGAGGACGTCACCAAATTCAAGAAAAACTGGGTCAACCCAAGCAAAACCATCGTCGGAACGGTTGTCCAAAACCTTATGAAAAACACCAAGAAGAAAGTGTGAGAGGTAGCAAGATCCTCGAAAAATTAAATATACAATGATGTCATGGGCTTTTCTCATGGTCAATAAACAATGTAATTGAATTTAATTTACAAAATAAATGAAACATTTGGCGCTGTCCATAAACTACGTAGACTTTTTTCGGCCATCTCAGACCCCTCCTCCCTCCCTCGTAGACTTTTGTTCATACAAAATGATTTTAAATTTTTAAAACCTTTTTTTTCAGTGTAGGAAGAAGTTTTGTATTTTTTTTTAAATTAAAAAAAAAAACTTCATAGAATTACCATACAACACTTTTTGTAGTTCTTGTCATTTTTGAGTTACCTCGATTTAAAAAAAATTTAAAAAAAATTAGGCCCTCTTCAAAAGTTACTCTTGAAAAATTTCGAAAAAACAAAGTACGCAAAGTTGCTTAGAAACACCTATATGTTTATGTTTATAGTTACGGTTTAGTAATTTTCTTATTACCACATGTTTTTGCAAATTTATTGAAATAGCTGTTATTGTAAATCATCAATCAGCTGCCCGAAAAAATATCAAGAATGACATCGTAAAAAGGAATTCACGAAAAAAGAGTCATTCCCGTAGGTACACCTAGAGGAATTCTCGGATGAACTCCTAAACGAATTTCCAAAAGAATTCCCTGATGAACTCTTAGAAGAACGTTTGGAGAAACTCTTGGAAGAATTCCGGAAACAAATCTTAGAAGAACTCTTAGAGAAATTGCCGAAGGAACTCTCAGTAGAATTCACGGAGAAACTCTTATAAGAATTCTCGGAGGAAACTCCGGCCATTCTTTGTACAACTCCCAGAAATATTTTTAAAGCAACTAGTAAAGTAATTGCCGGAGGAGCTTTCGGAGGAATTTCCGGAGGAACTCCTAGAGAAATTGCCGAATAAATTCGGAAAGGAATTCAAGGAGGAACTCGCAGAGCAATTACCAGAAGTATTCTCAGATGAGTTCCCGGATGAACTTTTAAATGAATTCCCGGAGGTACTCCCAAAGAAATTCCCGGATAAACTCCCACATAAATTCCTGAGAGAAGGTCTAGATAAATTCTCGATGGAACTTCTAGAAGAATTCCCAAGAAATTCGTGAAGAAATTCCCGGAAGAATTCGTAGAGGAATTCCCGGGTGAACTCAGATACTTCTAGAGAAATTCCTGGGAGAACTCCTAGAGGAACGTTCGGGAAAACTCCTGAATGATTTCCTGGAAATTTAGAGGAATTTCAGGAAGAACTTCTAGAGGAACTTCCAGGGGAACTCTTAAAGGAATTTTCGGAGGAAACTCCTGGAATACCCAGTGTAACTTATAGAAAAAAAAACCTATAGAGCAACTCGTAGTGAAATTGCCTGGACAACTTATTGCTGGTAAAACTCAAGAAGGTGTTCTTGAAGATATTTGAATTTCCGGAAATACTCCTAGAGAAATTTCCGGAAAAACTTTCAGAGAAAGTCACGAAGAAATTCTTAGTGTAATTCCCGAAAAAAATAGTTAAGGAATTTTCTTGGAGAAAATCCTAGAGAAATTCTCACAGGAGCGTCTAGAGGAATGTTCGGAGAAACTTCTGGAAGAATTCCTGGAAGAAATTTTAAAGAAACTCCTGAAAGAAATCCAGGGGGAACTGCTACAGAAATTGTCGGAGAACTCCCAGAAGAATTCCCGGAACAACTTTTAGACGAATTACAGGAGAAGCTCCTAGAGGAATTATCGGAGGAAACTTCTGGTATTTCCAGTGCAATTTCTTTGAACTCTTGAAGGAATTCCCGTGAACATTCGTTAAGGAACTCCTGGATGAACTCGTTGAAGAACTCGTGGAGGAATCGCGGAGGGGCTCCTAGAGGAATTGCCGGACGAGCTCCTAAAGGAATTCCCAGGAAGAACTTCTACAGGAATTCCCGGAGCATTTCAGAATACTCGGAGTAACTCTCAGAGGAATTTCTAGAAGAAGTACTTATTACAAAAAGTCCCAGTAATACATCTGTAGCAATGCCCGGAGAAACTCCTAGAGGATGTTTCGGAGGAAACCCTCAGAATTCCCGAAGGACCTTCTAGAGTTCCCGGAGGAACTCCTAGCGGAATTCTAGGTAAAACTGCTGGTAGTATCCTCAAAAGAGTTGCTGGAGAAATTTCATCTCTTCTGGAGATGAACACGACAAAAAACATTTTCTTAAGAATCACTAGCATTTTCTTCAATCTTCGGAATCCCTAGATTCCTTCTTCAGCCATCGGTTATCTTCAGGAACCTCCGGTATTTTCTTGAACTCAATTTAATTCAAAGGGCTTTAACTTTCAATACATTGTTTACGCGACATGCGAAGTTTAAATACGAGTGGAACTGAGCGTAATTTGACCTATTTTAGCGTTTCAAATTTTTAGAACTGTTATAAATTTTGAACAAAAAAAAAAAACCACCGCAGAAAACTGCTATGTATTCAGATTTGGAGTCATCTTGCTTGAAATATTTTTATTCTTCATCACTTAACTTAATTTACAGCTCTATTGTCCACTGGGGCACTACGTGAGCAATTTCAATGGACAGCTGCACTTACATTTTTGTACAGCGCCTAGATTCTATTCTACTTTATCGAACTGGTTGCCTTTCTGCTGCTTTCACTTTTTCTACTTTATACATAGTAGAATGATGAGCACAATGAGGATGATGAATGGCCGTTGTTCCTTTCCAGTCCGATTGGGGGTCCATTATGAGTAGCAGTTCGCCGATGTCCAGGTATCCGGGTCCGTTTGAGCCATGGGGCTCAGAAGTGGGTCAGTGTCAGTTGCTCTCGGGGGAAAAGCAACTGACGAAAAATTGCAAGTGCCGGGGCTGGGAATCAAACCAATGACCATCCGCATATGAAGCGAACGTGTGACCAACTACGCCACGGGCCCCGGCTTGCTTGAAATATTGTAATGAAATAAATCAAGAAAAAATTTAATGTATCAATGCATTTTCTGAGATCGGCGTAGAAAATTGGAGTTCGGCGGCGTGGCGCGGCGGCGCACACCTCTACTACCACCGCCAGCACCCTGCTAGTGCTGAATATAAAAAGCGAGATTTTTTCAACGTGTTGTACACAATACAACAGCGCGATCGCTCGAGGGTTAAATTAGTTGAACAAAATTCTGTTACGTAGCTCCATAGAGATCCACTCGGTACTGGTTTTGCTGAAATCAGTACGTCTAGAGCTACTTATTTCTGTACTGAAGTCCTGGGGAACTAAAACCAAAGTTTTAGATTTTTCCCAACGTTTCGACTCATTTTAGAGTCTTCTTTAGGGTATATTTGTCATGTGTAATGGAACATTTCGTGTTAGCCTCTAATTCCAGTTATTCTATTACATCTTAAACGATCTTTTGCCAAATGGCTTTGTGTCGTTTTCTTAACAAACGATCACTTCTGAGTTTTATGTTTGATTCAAACCAGAACATGTTTGGATGAACAATCTACTAACATTTTTGCTGTAGTGCTTGAGAGACCTTCCTCTCGAAAGCGTTTGCTCCACAAGCCATTATGCAGCTACTTTTGTTAGTAGGTGTAGGGAGATTTTGTTAGACGATAATTTGCAATTGATGAAATGACAATCATACTAGTGTTTTGATTTTCACCTGGTATTCTTTTTAATAAATGCTGTTGTTAATGTTCGAATAAAATCATATTTTTGCTGATGATGTCATGAGTGCACCCTGGAAAGTGTCTGCCCTGTGTTGGTATTGGTGTAGTACGTCTGAAAGGAACAATATGGATATGAATAGAATTTTAACAATAAAACACAAGAAACCATTGTTTTTCCTCGAATTCCAATTTTAATTCAATAACATTTACCAAGTTCATTGGAACCAAATCTAATTTATAGAACAGCATGCTTTTGCCTTCCAATCTCCTGTCCGGGAAAGAACATATCATACAAAACGGAAACAGACAGTAACTCACACACGCACGAAACGAGCGTCGCCCCGCTTCCTCAACCCTTGCCCTTGCTATTGTTTGCCTATAAGAGCTAATGCGGGAGACGTCGTTTCGGCCGCGTTCTGCTCTACCTTGTCTCCTTTGGCTGATTTAACCGTAAGTAAACTGTTAATGGAAAGAATTTGCTGTGTAATGCCTAGTTAACTTTGCCCTACTATTTAGTTTTTATAAAGAGAACTGAATCCTAAAACGCACGCGCACGCGCATCCGGGGATCCGGATGGAACGAACGGCCATTATCATCACACGATTGGACACGACTGTACAATAGAGCTCATCGCACGCATACACATACGCACTTGCTTGTATACCATCGCTCTGCACTTACGTTATTTAGTTTCTCCCGATTACTCACGCACGCCGTGCTGCCGGACAGTCCGTATGCCTGTCTCTGGTCGTTAAATATAAGGTTTTCCGCGGTAAAATAATAAAAAAACAAAACTCTAACTAATCAAAACTTATGGGCGTAGGTGCGGGTGTGTCTGCATGTATGTGTGTGTGTGTTGTGTATGTAAACTAGAAAAATATGTTAGGATAAAAACACGAGGGAACGTTATCATCATGGGCGCGATTGTATTAAATTAGTTGTATTTTAAAAACAAATTTGACTAAATCCAGCATGGACTGAGTTCTTCATTCTCAACTCGCAACGCAAAAACAGTGCTTTCTCTCGCATAAACTAGGAATATACTGGATCCTTCATTGCTAAAGACGGGTAATATCCTATACTTATAGGTGTTTTCAGTTTGCTTTTGTTGTTTTGCTTCATCACCAGAAGGACTTTTTAAATATGTTTTGTTTGTTTTAACGTTTTTTTTGCATCCATCCCGCTACTCGCTACGTGCTTTTTTGCGACTATCTTAAATATAACTTCTGTTGCATCTGTTCTTCTAAACTTCATCCACGCTTTCTAAATTGATGCCTAATTAGTTGCTTTTTTCGTGTGTGTTTTATTCTCTGTTGTTATTGTGTGTGTTTGTGTTTCCGAGTTTCTAAAGTGGATTCCTGCTTCTCTGTCTATCCTGTGTGTATGTGTGGTGCACCTGCTGAAGGTGTGACTATACCAGTATGTGTGTACCTCTGTTGCTATAGTTGTGTTTGTTTCATTCATTGTATAATTACTGTTGTTTACCGCTTACGAGTCAGCCACATGGTAGATGTTCATTATTTTTTGTATTTTCCAAGACAACTGTGTTAAACTGTCGGTTATAATATCCGGTATCCAATTGTATATTTCCTTTCCCATCCCCTCCTCCCCAATTTATGCCAAGTAACCAGGACCACATTTCAAACGACTCTCCTCCCGTTCAAAAACATGCCAAAAGACGCGGCTAGGCTTAGTCCGTTTCGGCACGCATTCCACGCACTTCGCCAACGTGACGCTGTTTGTCCAGTTCCTCTTTGGTCTTGTCCTCCAGTTCACGGATGTCCTCCATGGTGAGCCCGTGCCAGCTGTCCATCCAGCAAAATACTTGTCTGCAAAACAAATGGGGGTCATTTTGATCAAGTGGATCGTGATATTTCATATCTAAATGGAGAAAAAACACTCTAAAACTTAGCTATTGACACTAAAAGAATGTGTGAATGATCTATAAATATTGCTCTTGATTCAAATGTTAATACCGTCAAGGCGCCATTCACCGTGGGGGCTCCATTCACCGTGTGCCTTCGAATATTTTTTTATTATTTCCATATCATGATTGAATGATATGACAATTTCCCTTCAATTTCACCAATACAACACTAATGTATTGTTACCATGTCAAAACGCTCATTAGAAACATTTAAAAGTATCATTTTGACACTAAAGTGTGTTTACATGAAGCGGGTTTCTGCTCGTTCACTGCATTCATTGTGAAAAAACGAAAACTGCGCTAAGGTGATTAAAGCGATAAACTAAATGTAGTAACGTTTTTATTCCACCAAGAAGCAATTAAATTCACATATCAGGTATGTATTTTGCATTACCGAAGTAAGTTTTACAAGAAAGTACGATTACTCGTACTTTTTAATTGAAACAAAAAGGCACGGTGAATGGGTACCCTAAAAATCAATGGTCTCCATTCACCGTGCCCCATATTGTCCCATATATCTAGAAAAAATCGAAAATATGAACATTCGTTTTTCTAATAAAACCTTGCAAGTTATTACTTGAAATGAATTTAAACGAAGAAAATTCCCTTGGCTGGGTTGTTTTGATCATTTTTAAACAAAATTGAATAAAATTTTTCATACACGGTGAATGGGTCCCTACTACCACGGTGAATGGTGACCTACCACGGAATTAGGCGACCCTACTACCCTTTACTAATTGTACTATATCTCCAAATTTTGTGAAAAATGTTCTACTTCTGTGGATATTGCTTTAATTTTAATCTATAATGAAGGCAATTAAAAGCGGCACCAACATTGTTTATAAGACTGGTGTCAAATGACAGCCCTTATTTGCCCCGAATCGTCTTAGATCCACGGTGAATGGTGCCTTGACGGTATCTGGTATCCAGTTCAACAGATAAGATAAACGAATACACCACACATGAAAGTATGGATTGGAACGGTATGCGTTGGTTTTACGCATCTGTCAGTGGAACGCGGCAAAAGAATGCGACAGTTCCCGTGTAATGACTAGACAGGAAATTTGCTGTAATCGAAACATTTTGGTTTGGTGGAAAGAGGAACAACCCAGCTATAAATATGTTATTGTATTGAGATACTCATCATATTCCACATTTAGAGAATTTTCCCGAATTGGCCAATTTGTAAAAAATGGGAATCTCAATTAGTTGGAAAAATAAAAAAAAACTCACCGGTGGAAAATCGTGAACAGTCTTCGCTCGGATTTCTGGATGAAGTTCTCTATTCTCGACTGCAGTCCGAACCACTTGAACTCGCAGGTGACTAGCTTGTAGCAGGTCATCACCGGTTGGACCTTCTTCTTCCAGTCCGGACCGACCAGCGGTCCTCGGCCGGTTTTCACCGATTTGAATCTACGGATAAGGGGGGAAAACCACACTTAAGGTTAAACAGTTTATACGTCGAACTAGAGGCGAATATTACTTGGTAGGGTCTTCGCTTTCTTTGTAGTCAGCGGCAGTCACTGGATCGTTGGCAATGTCAATATGTACCACGTCGCGCTGTTTCAGCTTCTCCGGTGGCAGCTCGTGAGCCTGTTGGGTTTATTTTCGGTTTTGGGACACGGAAAAGAAGTATTGACAAAAAGAAGAAGAAAATATTTAGTTTTTCACAAAACTATGAATAGACTTTCTTTTATGCATATTAGAACCTATATCAAATGATTTTGTCTTGACACTAATGATCAATGGTTTAAATGAATAATAATAAACGAAAAAAGAATAGATTGGTGAATCGTGCAAGCAAATGATAGGGAACAATTCAAAGCTATAAACTAAGTGAGGGGAACTGATACAAGTGGTTACAGATAGGGAGGTTACATGAAATATGAGATCATGCAGAATTCGGAAAATTTCAGGAAAACATAGAAAGAATCAATTTAATAGATAAGTAATTATAGTTTTGGTATCGTATCTACAATATTATGAAAAAATAAAAAAAAATCCAAAGCTTATTCAACAAATTGAAGCAATAATTTTTAACAGGAACAAGTAAATGCAAATACCCAATTTAGCTAATATTATTTCTTTTAGGCAGTTTTGTCTACGTTTCAGTCGTCACTTACAGTATGACCCATAAAAAATGCGACATTCCATTTTTTTTTTTGCAGTACCGTCAAGGCACCATTCACCGTGGATTTAAGAGGATTCGGGGCAAATAAGGGCTGTCATTTGATACCAGTCATATAAACATTGTTGGTGCCGCTTTTAATTGCCTTCATTATAGGTTAAAATTAAAGCAATATCCACAGAAGTAGAAAATTTTTCACAAAATTTGGTGATATAGTACAATTAGTAAAGGGTAGTAGGGTCGCCTAATTCCGTGGTAGGTCACCATTCACCGTGGTAGTAGGGACCCATTCACCGTGTATGAGAAATTTTATTCTACTTTGTTTAAAAATGATCAAAACAACCCAGCCAAGGGAATTTTCTTCGTTTAAATTCATTTCAAGTAATAACTTGCCAGATTATATTAGAAAAACGAATGTTCAAATTTTCGATTTTTTCTAGATATATGGGACAATATGGGGCACGGTGAATGGAGACCATTGATTTTTAGGGTACCCATTTACCGTGCCTTTTTGTTTCAATTAAAAAGTACGAGCAATCGTACTTTCTTGTTAAACTTACTTCGGTAATGCAAAATACATACCTGATATGTGAATTTAATTGCTTCTTGGTGGAATAAAAACGTTACTACATTTAGTTTATCGCTTAAATCACCTTAGCGCAGTTTTCGTTTTTTTCACTATGAATGCAGTAAACGAGCAGAAACCCGCTTCATGTAAACACACTTTAGTGTCAAAATAATACTTTTAAATGTTTCTAATGAGCGTTTTGACATGGTAACAATACATTAGTGTTGTATTGGGGAAATTGAAGGGAAATTGTCATATCATTCAATCATAATATGGAAATAATGAAAAAATATTCGAAGGCACACGGTGAATGGAGCCCCCACGGTGAATGGCGCCTTGACGGTATTTGATGATTTTTAATGAAATAATCCCAATGAATTAAACTTTTTTGGATTAGGATACAATAAGGAGGTCATTGTCATACAAGATCTCTAAAATTTTTGTCAAAATATTCATTGGTTACGTATATGGGATACCTTATAATTGTTAACAATTTCTAAATTAAATCAAGTTTTCCTATAATTTTCATAGCAAAATGAACTAAGATAAAAACTTTTAAACACATGGAAACCATAAAGAAATATGTACTCTTTAATACGCCCATGTTTGAAAAATATTTTAAAAATAATTTCAAATGTTTAGGAAACAAAAACTAAAAAAAGGTGCTACATATTAAAAACCGTATTTAAGATAAATTGATAAAAAACTTAACACTATTAGAACATTTTTCAAAACATTTTTTTGTCGATGAAGGCATATATACCTACCTTTATGATAGGTAAAAATACTATGTTCTTAAAAACAATTTTATGCTTAAAACATAATATTTTCTAAAAATTATCATTTGTCAAATAATTCAATTTTCACAAAATGTCTCTTAATTTATAAGTTAATATTCTTTTCGTGCTTGTCCGACGAACCAACCAACTCCTGAAGACCTTATCCAGCCATAAAAGTACTATTTTGAAAATAAAATTTGATTGAATGTGATTGAAAGCAATTGAAAGAAAATTATATCCTTAAAAACGGCCTCTGGCGCGTGGACGATTTCGACATCCATATGTTCAACGTTATATTTCCGAAGGTATTTGCATGGAATCAGTCTATGTTCCTTTGCCATTATAAGATTAGTGGCTCTACTATACTGCCACCACTCGCAAAACAGTCCCATATGAATAGGAAACCCAGCAAAGATGGGACTGTTATGCGAGTGGGGGCAGTATACTATCCAATAGATACATGCGAGGTTGATCAGTTCGAAGTAGGGGAACGATGACTTTGAAAACTGTCGCATTTTTTTATGGGTCATACTGTAGGATCTTGTTTTTGATCCAATACTAAGCGCATTTCGAACCAACAGGAACACCCTTTCAGAATTTCAATGAAATTTTCTGGACGTATTGATTTTTCTCAAGTGCTTTTGGATCCTAATTTTTTACACTTCATAAATATCGCTTGGAGTACCAACTTTTGATTCAAGTTGAGTTTGATTAGCTTATCTTTCGCGAAGCTAGAACCGTTCTCGTAAAACACTATTTTTAGACAACTTATTTTTGATCTGTCATATATAGAAAACCAGTGAACCGAATTGAATGAAATTTAGAACGTTCATCAACAATACATGTATAATAATGATTCACAAGGCTTTAAAACATAGGTACTTTTTGAACGTTGAAAGATGTTATGATAAAGGGTTGACACTTTTTGGATCTTTCTCGAAAAAATGTAATTGTTTTACATTAATGTCATTACATTTTAGTTTTGATATCCAAAGATTTTCTACTTCCGTTCTCAAGATATCTTTAATAAGATATATTAGAGCCTATTAGGTTTAAAGGAAGAGCACATTTAGTAATTTCTGGTGTTGTAAATTTGACTTAACCTCTGTATGAATAAAAACGTCAAACCGGTATAACTTTCTTCGTCGTGAGAAAATATTACATTTTATAACGTCATACCAAGTATCAATATATTGTTGATAAACATTCAAAATTTCATTCAATTCGGTTCACTGGTTTCCGAGATATGACAGTTCAGAAATTAACTGTCTAAAAAATAGTGTTAGGTATACGAGAACGGTACTAGCTTTGCGAAAGTTTAACCAATCGAGCTCAAATTTGTACCACTGATGCACATATAATAGATTGACAAACAGTCGAAGTTTGAGATTTTTCGATGCACTCTATGAAAAGTTACAGCTTGCTGAACTTTTTTGTAAGAGAAAAAAAAGTTGCCTATCCCAAACATTTTGGCCATCCCTTGTATTGGACAAAGTGTATCTCGATATTTTTTTTTATCCATTTGTTAATCCATTCAAGAACTTTTGCCAGTTAACAAAACATACTATGTATATTCCAGAATATGTAAGATATTGTTTAAGCATTCCATACAAGATTCTAGGAGGTGCCTGGCATTTCTGGTAGTTTTGCCCATGATCAATTATGCTATTTGGGAAACCAATCCACTGGATGACAAGTACACTATATTTTCTAGAATCATCAGAAGAATTCCTAGAGATTTCAGGGGACTTGCAAAGGAGTTTCATGGATGTTTCACAGGAGTTTCAAACCGTATCAAGGCGTTTCAGGAGATTTCAGAATGATTTCATAGGGGGTTTTAGGGGTCTTTCGGGGGAATTTCAGGAGAGTTATTAGTGCGGTTCCAAGGTATTTCAGGCTGTTTCGAAGATGCTTTAGGTAGTGTTAGGCTACTTTCAATTTATTTTCAGTGTACTAGAGCCAAGATCACAAATTTCGTAGTTCACCACTTATCCGTATAGGTGACGCCACCATCTAACTTTTAGGTGTTGCATCCTAGAGACTTCGCGTCTTCGGCAAAAGTGTTCATTTTGACCAAGGGGCCTGCAACTCTAAACTTTCCATGATATTTATTAGTAGTATTGAATTAGTATTTCTTAGTATTTTTTGCATCATAGCAACCTTGGCGACAAAAAAATGAAATAGGGCTCTGCACGAAATTCTCACCCTCTCTTTCGCTCTCATTGAGATTTAGTAAACAACAAGGCCAGGAAATGTCAAAATCCCATACAAAATCAAAACAGTGCAGTGCCCTATAGTTTGTTTACAGTGGCCAAGACAGTACTTGTCGTTCTACGGTTTCTAATTAATTTTCAACGGAAAAGCTTTTCTATAAGCTGCGAAGGTATGTTTCAATGCGATATTAATTGTTAAACTCATCAGCAATTCACAATCACAGTATATTTTACAGGACAAATCTGCGCAACCAGTAAGAACTACCAGCAGCTCGCTCCTTGGATTCGGCAGACGCTTTATTGGTGCTAATGTTCCAGTGATTCTGTAGCCTTTTTTCACGACCAAGGTTCAACAGGACGGTTAAGGAATCGATGATAAAACAGTATTTCAGGCTCGAACAAGGGAGATTCAGGAGCATCGGTGTATTTAAAAATATTCACGAAACTTCATGGAACTTAATGTTCAAAAGCAAATGTGTTTTTTTAATGAATAAAGAGTTTTCAACTTCCACTTGCCTTAGCGGCTTCTTTCTATATTCCCGGTTTACAATAAGGTTGCATATAGTGGGGGCTCCATAAATACAGTGCTACTCAAACTATGACCAGCACAATTTCTTGGCCGGCTTCCTTCTGGATAAGCTGAGATGTTGAGTGTGGCTGGGGCACACTACAAACTTCCATAAATGAAAGAACCATTGAAGAAACATTGTAATGATTCACAATGCTCAAACCGCGTATACATTGAAGTAACAATGAATTTTGCTACTGCAATCACCGGATGCATGTTTTGAGCTGATGACATTTTGCCATAACTTTTTTGTGCGAATCAAAGCAGTCGGATTGCTACGATGAAAATATTTCCGTAGTATTTTGTAGTATTTTTGTAGTATTTTCCGCTACTATCGAAAGTTTAGAGTTGCATACCCCTTGATTTTGACAAAACTAACAACTCTTTCTTAGACGTCAAAATTCCAAAGCCTACTGTTTTGATGTTTTGGCGCACGAGCCTTCAAATAAATGATTAACAGTACTTAACCTGTTTTGAAGTTATTTAAACATTCTTCGTTCATTAGCTGACGCTTACCTCGCTGACGTCGTGCACGCTTAGTTAGTATGCCTGTCTGGGTCATAATGACCCCAACGCTCTACTATAGGGTTAAAAGTAAATTTAGATAAACAAAAATCAGTTTTATTAGGTTATTTTGGCAATTATTAGGTTATTTTGGCAGTACGCCTTGGAATGTTGACATCTATGACAGACAAGAGTTGCTTATTTTGTCAAAATGAACAACTTTGCCGAAGATTTTGATTGATTTAGCTTCATTATAGAGACTTTCAGCCCTTGGTTGCTCTTGCCGAAGACGCGAAGTCTCAAGGACGTAAAACTTAAAACTTAGATAGTGGCGCCACCTACTAAATTCTTTGCAATGAATGCCCCCTGATTATAACAAAAAACTTTGTCGAAGACACCATGTGCCGCAAATGCTTCGTAAAGAAGTACCGTGAGGTCGCCATTCACCGCTCATTTAACGGCATTTTCGTAAAGTATATGACATTAAAAATCGACGTTTGCGAATATTGCACTTCAATTTACGTTAACAACTTAACCATTATGTTGTTAATATAGAAAAAATATAAAACGATTGTAAAATATGTCTACAGCCGAAAAAATAAAAATTCAAATGTGTTATCTCTTGGCTCCTATTACCGCTCATGCATCCATTCACCGCTCATAATGGATCCATTCACCGCTCACTGGATTATTTTTTCATGGAATCACAGACACTATTCATTTATAAAAACAAAATAACTTTTATTCACCAAAGTATTGATGATTCATGACGTTTAGTTCATCCTGTTTTGTCAAAATGGAATCTTTAACGGGTTTTACCTGTTCGATATTTTTCCGCTGTTTGCCCTGAACAGTTCCCATGTTGTCCTGCAGCGCAGTGTGAGAAATATTTTTTTGAGAACGTGAATTCAGGTACACCAATATAAAAACTTGGTGAAATGAAAGTTTTTTAATGTGGCAGCATGTTACATTCACTTTTGTTACGATACTTTACTAACATTTAATAATTTTTGTATGATTGACCAAAAATGAGCGGTGAATGGGGCATGAGCGGTGAATGGCGACCTCACGGTAAGTGATTTTGTTCCGCTAGATTGCGATCCTGGCCCTTAGTGCAGTGGGACAGATTTGAATGCGTTTCAAGACGTTTTTGGGTGTTTCTATTTATTTCAAGGGTTCCAGTGGGATTTGGTATTGTTTCCGGCGGTTTTAAGATGAGTTTCAGTGGAGTTTAGGGGTTCAGAGGGGTTTCAAGGCATTTGAGGACGTTTCAGGGAGATTCTGGGAGGTATTCGGAGGTTTCAGGGGGCTTCCAAGAGAGTTTCAAGGAGATTTAAGCATGTTAGTAAGGCGTTTCAATTCTTTTCAGATGGACTCAGGTGGTTTTGATTTGAAGCCTTGAAAGTGGTTTCTGGAGGTTGCAGGACGCTTTCAATGAGTTTTCAGGGATGTACCGGATGAATTATATAGCGTTCCAAGGCGCTTGAAGACGTTTCAGGGGGTTTATGGGGTTTGCAGGGGTCGCAGAGGGTTTTGAGAGGCTTTCGAGGGGGTTTCAAAAGGGTTTCAAAGCGCTTCAAGGCGTTTTAGGGGGTTTCAGGAGATTTCAGGAAGTTTTGAGAGTAGTTTCCTGTGGATTCACTATTCCTTAAAAAAGAATGTTTCAGAGGGTTTCAAGGCGAACCATGGTGTTTCAAGATGGAGGAGTTTTATGAGGTTTTAAGAGAGGTTCTCAGGTGTCGGAGAAAGTTTCAAGGCGTTTAGGAGATTTTAGGGGATTTGGGAGTGGAGTTCGAGGATTTCAGTATACTTTCAAGGCGGGTCCAGGGATGTTTCATATGAGTTTCGATGTGTTTCAAGACGTTATATTGAATAAGAATGTATTCAAAGGACTTTAATTGGTTTTCTAGGGGGGGAGGAGGCGGAAGTGGTTTCCGGGGGTTTCAGGTTGCCTTCAAGAACTGGGAAAACTTGAAAATTAGAAGACACAGAATGTTGATTAATTGGCAAATTGAGAAATGGAATTGTGAAAAAATCACGTTCTGGTGGGACTCCCACGACTCCGTATTTGCTAGATCTGAAATGGCCAAAAATGCATCTTCGTAGTTTATGGACAGCGCCTAAGGGACTTTCAGGGGGTTTGGTAGTGGTTTTCGGAGAGCTCAGGATAATTTCAAGGAAGTTCCTGAGATGTTTCATAGGGGTTTCAGAGTTTACAAATGTTTTACAAGACTTTTAGAAGGTTTTCCAAGAGAGTTTCAAGGGGCTTTAAGAGAGATATAGAGGTGTTTCAGGGATTTTGGAAGTGGTTTCCGGTGATTTCAGGATGCTTTCAAGGAGCTTTCAGGCTAGGTTTCAGGAGTGTTTCTTCTTCTTCTTTGTGGCTCTACGTTCCCACTGGAACTTGACCTGTCGTATCTTCAACTTAGTGTTCTTTGAGCACTTCCACAGTTATAAATTGAAGGGGTTTCTTTGCCTGCTATTGCATGAATTTGTATATTGTGAGGCAAGGACAATGAATTCGAGAAAAGTTCCCGGCCCGAACGGGAATGGAACCCGCCGTCTCCGGATTGGCGATCCAAAGCCTTATCCACAAGGCTAACTGAAGACCCAAGGGGTTTGAGACGGTTCCAGGAATTATAGGGTATTTTTGAGGATTTCAGAGGGGTTTGGAAGTTATTTCCGGGAGTTTCAGGATACTTTCAAAGAGCTTCAAGGATGTTCCAATGGGACGGGGATTCAAGGCGTTTGAAGACGTTTCATATAATTTCTAAAGGGATCGGAATCATGCGACTATTTCCGTGGGTCAGTCGGTTTTCACGGGAGGATGATGGGGGCGCGAGTGTGGAATCCGGGATTAAGTAAACGATCAATGCGTTGATACGTTTAATATTGAACGACCGTTGACGTATGCGCATTGCCCTTACTATTACATTACTAAGACCGTGACTTGTATTTAAAAAAAAACATATTACCCACCAAAGGTGGCTCCAAGATCCACATTTTAGCCTACCCTACTAACAAATAGGGAATCGAGCCACTCGGGCTTCTATTTGCGTCTATGTTCCGCTATAACCCAGTCAAATTTGAACCAATTTATACAATTTTTGGAATGCGGTGAGATAGGTATAGTATCTACCCGTATACAAATTTCAAGTCAATTGATTCAAAATTGACTGAGTTATAGTGGAAAACAGACGAGTATAGAAGCCACCGCCCAAGTGGCTCGATACCCTACTCCTTCCCGAGATAACTGTGGAAATGCTCTGATGTAAGGACGTGGCTGGCGCCGTTATTGACTTTCAAATATTGAATTGTACACATTGAGAGTGTGTAGCTAGTCACAAGTACCATTGATTGATTCTCTGTGCAACTTCGATTGTCCGAGTCAATCACGGAGTGGCAACTACGATGTGTACGATGTGTATCTTTGCTTTGTTTTGTTTCATAAAATTTCCAAAAAGTTTTCAGAGATCTTGGGGTTATCAAGGCGTTATTCCGGGATTTCAACTGGGTTTGGGATTGGTTTTTGGGGGTTTGAGGATGCTTTCAAGGATTTTCATGTATGTTTCTGATGGGTTTCAATGCGTTTTAACTGTTTCAGGGAATTTCTGAAAGGTTTTCGTGGGTTTCGGGGTTTTTATAGCACCAAGGCGATTCAGGAGGGTTTTGAAGTTGGGTTTCAGAGGTTACAGAACACATTCAAGAAGGTTTCAGGGATGTGTTACTGGGGTTTAAGGGGGTTTACAAAGGGTTTTCAGGGTCTGCTGGGGTTTTAGGGAGCTGTCAATGGATTTCAGAATGATTTCAATTCGTTTCGGGAAATCGAAGCCTATGTAATTTTAACCTTATTCGGACAGCGAAAGATACTCACAAGAGTTTTTGGATACCCGTAGACAATTTAATAAGATCCCATGCTCCCTAAACCGTCCAACATAAACTCTTCGTCTTTTAACTGCCCCGTTGCTACTTTCCCGTAAACTTCCTAAATACAATCGAATTCCCTAACATGGCCCAAATATAATTTACCTAAATGGAGGATTGCGTGTATGTCTTGTTCTTTAGAGTGCGCTATTTGATAAATTGATAAAAAATCTAGTAGTTATAGTAACAGTTTAGGTTATGCCAGTGTTCAACATTTAGATCATGAATGCTAAATAAAACTTTAATAACAAAATGTGTTTCTTTATAATTTTGTAACCAGGGATAGGAAAGGTCACGGAATATCGTGAAACAAATTTCATGACATTTTTTTTCAATTTTCACCATTTTTTGTGTGTAAATTTACATCCACAAGTATAACCTAATGCCGATCAATATTGGAAATTTAATGGTATCTGCAACAAACATTTCTTACAAGTAGGGCCAGCGAAATTACCAAACAATAAAATGACATATCTATGACATTTCCCATCCCTATTTGTAACTAAATCGGTGCAATATCCTGACCAGTGCTGAAAATGTCATTTCGACATATCTTAGTTCAACCACATCTAGCTCATTTTAGAAGCTCAACCTAAGAATATGGCATATGGAAAACTTGTGCGGCTAGACCAGTTCTACAAGAAAGTCTCGGAAAACCGATATTTTTTGAATGTTTAAAGTAAATGTCACGAACTATCTTCGAAAATTGTCAAATTATTTTCACCATGAATATCATTGGCATTTTTCGAAGGTAGTAACATTTGTCTTAAATATTCTAAAAAAAGATCGGTTTTTCCGTGACTTTTTTTTGTAGAGCTGATCTAGCCGCACAAGTTTTTCATTTACCATATTCTCAGGTTGAGCTTCTAAAATGAGCTAGATGTGGTTGAATTTATAAATGTCGAAATGACATTTTCAGCACTGATCCTGGCACTCATGTATACGCAACTACATCAGTTCTTTTACAATAACCAAAAGTTACTTAAATACAATTTATGTTAGGATTTTCAGAAACTTTCCAAAATTTAAAAAGCGTTCAATAATTGGGCGAATAAGGTTCCCCAGCTTCAATCCAGAAAGAAAGCTTCAATGAAATCTGAGAGGGTGTTACCAACTGCGAATACGATTTAGAACAAAATGTGTCTACTTTATGTTTCCCACGTTTCAACCCTTGTTAGATGTTCCCCAGGAAATCATTTCTGAAACATAACAAACTACCGAAAAGATTAACCTGACAGTAGTCAGCAATAATTGTCATACGTAATCGTAAAATCTATCTAGTAACTAAATCTATTGATTCACAACAACTGTTATCGTGCAAGAAGCTACGTTCCGCCATGCTACGTAGCATATTCTACCAAGAAGGTGCAACTAGCAAATATAGAGATATTTAAGCCGTGTTCCATTTTAACAGTGCGCAGCTGCAATCACTCACATTGTTCTGATCGCCGCCGTCGGCGACGTGCAATGATTCGATACAGATGATGAAATTTTCCTTCATATAGCCGGGATTCTGTGTGATTGATGGTTAGTAGTAGTAGCCAGTAGCCAGTAGCAGCAGGGTAGAGTTGGTTGTTTGGAGTTTCCACACCGCCACGACACACCACGAGCGAGGACCAGCCACCATTTGCGTCATTTCGCGCCAGTTTTTACACATGTTTGATCGCATTAAATGGGTGCGAGGGAGGGGGTTGGTGATAGGCGGGGGTCACACACACGCACGCACACACGTACACACACAGGACGTACACACAAGCGCCCACACCGAACCGGTTCAGCGTGATTGATGAACCCGTGATTGGAGGTTGGTAATTTTTTTTAGTTCCGGGTCCAATTTGAGCATTAGTAGGGGAAAAATCGCACACACCAAAACCAACACACAGAGTTAGGGGCGAGGTTTAAGGATAGCGTAGGCGTATTTAGTATTTGAATTCCGTTGGGAAGCGTATGAAATATAGGGATGTTTTGTTCGCATGTAAAGAAACACAGAGAAAGAGCACAGAGGAGAAAAGAAAAACAAATGATTAGATTTATCAAACCGTCCGGATCACTTACATTTTCCATCTCTCCATCGCCTTCGGCGTGCAGCGTCTCCACCATCAGCATCATCTTTTCCTTCATCCATTTGGGGTTCTGTGTATATTTGTTTAAGGATTTTGATAAGTTTCATTTCCGATCAATTTTCGAGTGCGTCAATAAATTATTTTTGTTAGTTTATGATTAACATTAGTGATTTCATATAATAACCAGAACCGAAATAATTTATTGAAGAAATGTACAGAGAGAATCACCTACCTTAAACTTTAACCACAAACTCAATAAACAAAAAACGAATTTTTATACATTGCAGTATAAAATTGGTACACAATGTATCAGTTCATCATCATCAATATTGAGCGATTCCAAGCAACAGCATCAAAATTAAGGAAAATTTTTAATTCATGATTTTCTATTGAACTGAAACTTTGCACAGTTTTTCAGTTCCATCTAAATCGCCATTTTTCGATATCAAATTTTTATTTAGAGCCACGACTAACTTTTCAAAAGGGTGTATGTGAAAATGGTTCAAAAATATTCAAAAATATGCACAGCAAAAACGGATTGTTCGATTGTTATGAATTTTTCAGCAAAGTTAGATAGCTAAATGGTGATTTCTAAGAAAATATACACTGTGAAAAAAAAATCTATTTTATCATTGAAAAACATCATTTTTGTCACAAAAACTCAAATATCTCAAAACCCTATCTTTTTACCAACTTGAATTTTTTAGGGAAAACGGTCCATTGTATTAGCAATCTACCATAAAAATTTGGTGATGGTAAACTAATAAACAAAAAAGTTATAACATTTCAAAAATTTCACAATTTTTACATTTAGTAAAAAAAAATTTTCTGTGTAAATTATTTCGGCCGGGAATCGCGATTTGATGCTGATTTTATTGTTCAGCAAAGTTAGATTACTAAATGGCGATTCCTAAGAAAATATACACTGTGAAAAAAATCTTTTTTAACATTAAAAAAATATCATTTTTGTCACAAAAACTCAAATATCTCAAAACCCTATCTTTTTACCAACGTAATTTTTTAGAGAAAACGGTCCATTGTATTAGCAATCTACCATGAAAATAAACAAAAAAATTATGACAATTCAAACATTTCACAATTTTCACATTTAGTAATAATTTTTTTTGGTGTAAATTATTTCGGCCGGAAATTGAAGTTTGATGCTGATTTTATTGTTAATGGCCTTGCGAGAGTAAAACAAGTTGTTTTTATTATATATTATATATACATATAATATACTATGTACCGTAATGTTCCGATTTTATCACGCCCTCCGCGCATTAGTCGTTTATTCATTAATTTGCTGTTACATTTGAGTTGTTGAAGAATATTACAGGGCATTTTTGAAAAGGGGCGTAATTAATATTAAATTGTTTAAACAGATGTCGCTGATGGCAATTTCTCAGTTGTTGTCGTTTTCGAACTTCCTGCGCCCTGCTTTACCGATGATATACAGATGGCTCGTTTGTCAAATTTTAGACGGCAGGACGTGCAAATGCGTAATTTTGTACACAATGTGGACATTTGGGCATAACCAGTCTCTTTCAGTTTATCTATGGTGCTTTCGGTGAGATTTCGTAACTCTTTTGAACATTTTTTTTCATCAAACGGTCTACAAGAGAGCGTTGAGTTGAAGACCTTTGAGAAAGCGACTGTTCATCTTGTTCGTTAGATTATAATAAACAAAATCACTTATTAATTTTAACTTACTTGTTTGGTGTTGGTGGCAGAAGAAAAAAAAAATACTATACAATTTTTAATATTCATAGCGGTAGTATTTTTTTGTTTTTTTCGTGAGCATTGTCAGGTATGTATACAGACAAACAAACGTAACACTGGCGAAATTTTCATTGACCACGCCTTCAACGATCATTTTGAATCTTGGTTGTGGCTTTCATAACAAGAAGAGCGCCCATCGTTTTTCTTTGCGTTTGACGTTTCACACTAGCGCCTTCTGATGACGATATTGCACAACGCAGTGTTTCGTGAAACATTTCCACCAGGTGGTGATAGTGTGAACTGGGCGATGAATTTTCACTAAAATTGTTCTAGGCGTTTCGTCTGTTTGTCTGTGGTATGTACCTCTTATGCATTTGTTGTTGTTGAAGTTACTCGCATTCTTCCGATCATAAAGTCTGTTCTCTAAGAGGGATTTTTTTGCGGATGAACTAGACGTATACGCGTATAAAAAACTTTTATTATACAGCTTTTGTCTTAAAAATAAATTCAATTCCATTTTTCTTATAATCAACAGCTTTTCAACACTATCAAGGGATTTTTTCACCAGTCACGTACAATAAAAAGTATGACAATCTCAATATTTTTGATCACAACACTGGATCGCGTCTAAGTTTCAAATAGATACTATAGTAATTACGAATAATCAAACTAAAGTATCATGAAAACAACTTGTTTAATTCAGGCGGTAGCCTTTACAATAAAATCAGCATCAAAATATAATTCTCGAAATAATTTACACAGAAAAAAAATTTTTTTTGTTACTAAAAGTAAAAATTGTGAAATGTTTGAAATGTCATAACTTTTTTGTTTATCAGTTTACCATCACCAAAATTTTATAGTAGATAGCTGATATAATGGGCCATTTCCCCTAAAAAATTGAAGTTGGTAAAAAGATAGGGTTTTGAGATATTTGAGTTTTTGTGACAAATATCATATTTTTTCAAAGTAGAAAAAGAAATTTTTTACAGTGTATATTTTCTAAGGAATCATTTAGTTATCTAACTTTGCTGAAAAATTTATAACAATCGAACAATCCGTTTTTGCTGTACAGCTTTTAGAATATTTTAGAACTATTTTCGCATACACCCTTTTGAAAAGTTAGTCGTGAGTGAATATGAAGGTTTAATATCAAAAAATGGCGATTTATATGAAATTGAAAAACTGTGCAAAGTTTCAGATATTTTTGAAATGGTCGCTCAGGATCGACTGACATGACTCCGTGGAATTCCTCTATTAGCTTCTTTTCCCGATCAACCTAGATAGCTGTGTAGTGTCGGTAGCGGTTAGTTCAACTGACTAAAAATAGCACTACAGCACTCCAGTGGTAGGAGTCAACTAGTCAGGTGACCCCTAACTCATGGTGTTATGCGGCTTTATGCTTACTGTACCTGGTTGCAGGGGTGTAATATAAACCTAATCGCAAACAGAACCTGTGGAGTACCAGGGCACCCTCCACAATATTTTGCTCTTACTGCGCTAACCCAAGCAATAGCACAGTGGACCTTATGTTTCTCCGAGATAATCAGCTGCCCTTGTTTAGTCTTAAACTTGAGGCTAAATAAGTGCCGGTACAGCGTAAGTGTTAGTCCAAGAATCTTACTTTCGTAAGGGATACTTTTATCTAGGAAGCCTTGTGAACCCGGTGTTTTCTAGTTTCAGCAAGCAAATTCTCGTATCAAGCCTCGAGCATGTGTGCTTGTCAACAATCGTTGCTACATTCATACCTGAACTAATCACCTGGGAATAGACCTGGGATGTATGTGCTATCACAATTAGTGTATCTGTCGTAAGTCTCAACAGGAAAAGGTCTATTATTCGGTATATTTATTGGATGATGAACCATCCCCAACAAATGCTTACAAGAAAGTCATCGCATACTGTACTTCAAAAGGCCTTCCGCTTATTGTTGGCAGTGATGCTAATGCTCACTATATCATCTGGGTCAGCTCGGAAATTAGCTTGAGAGGGCCTAGTTTGATGGAATTCTTAAATAGTAAGATCTTGGATTACTTAACAAAGGCAACCGCCCAAACTTCATGGTATCTGCTAAAAAGGAAGTGTTAGACATAACGCTTTGCACTAGCATAATTAGTCACGAGCTAATTGGCATGTGTCAGATGAAGAATCTTTATCTGACCGTCGCTACATCTTTTTTTTTGAACACTTGAACCCCCGTTCAAACCAACTGAGATCTCGTCACCGATTTGGTTGCAGCCACATTACATGGATACTCACCATCCATTGACACTCCAAGTGATTTAGATGATGCCGTTGATACTACAACGGCATTCATCACGGTAGCTTTTGAAGAAGCTTGCCCTCTGCGGTCTGTGAAGATCACAAGAGGAGCCCCTTGGTGGAACTCTGATCTGGTGAAGCTCAGGAAACAATGTAGAAAGAGTTGGAACAGATGACGTTCGGCTGGATCGGAGGCTTCCAAGTCGACTCACAAGGCCTACCAGAACGCTCTTCAATCTGCTGCACGATCCGGCTGGAAAAACCTTTGTACAAATGTTTCAAGTTTGAGTGAAGTCAGTCGGTTGAACAAAATCCTTGCGAAAGCAAGGATTTCCGAGTGAACGAACTTCTATTTGCTGAATGGAACCTATTTTAAATACAATTTTAGCTTTGATCAGCTGTCAACGGAGACGGTGATTCCAAAGATTAATTTCCAAGATAAGTCCGAACAAAATCAAAGATTAGAACCTCAAAGATGGACTCGACCGTAGGAGATTGCAAGAAGTGCAACAAGTCGAACAAACCTGTCAATCGTGGGCGCACGTCTCGTGCGTCGGGGTCACGGAAGCGATCAGGAACTCGGAATTGGAGCTGTGACAAGTGCTGCAACGAACTGCAAATCCCAAAAGCGTTGAAGAGGGCTACGAATAAAAAGGGAGCTCGAAGTCCAAAAGCGACGGAGGATCCAATCAGGCATCCGTGCCAGAGGCGACAACAGGCCTGAACGAAGAACTGCGTATGTTAGAAGCCGACCAACGTGCTATGGAGAAAGCCCTGGAGGAGGAGATGATCCTTCGAGAGAAACGTCTCGAAATGGAACGTGTCCTGCAGGAAAAGTGCCGACACGGAAGGAAGCGGAATTCTGGGAAAAGCAGCTGCAGCAGGACCGTGAGCTTAAGCAACGCCAATTGAAGGAGGAAAGAGATATGCTGAAGAGACAGCTTCAAGAAGAAGCTAAGTTTGCTAACGAGCGTAACTGAGAAACTGAAACTGAAGAGCGATCACGAATTGTCGTTCGAAAAGGTCCAGTTCTGATTGAAGCAGCATGGTCAAAGTAAAGGTAGAGCTTCGTTAAAACCAGCCTTCTCGGTAATCGAAAGTGAAGAGTGTAGTGAAATCGAGGAGGATGACACACCAGGTGAAGCAGGTATGGCGGATCTCCCTACAGATTTTGGCTGGTTTCCCGAAAACCGCGAGGCATTTGGAAGACTCGTGAAGAACGCGAGAATGCACGGCCCGGGGGAAAATCTACCAATACAACTAGATCGGCAACTGCAACAGACAGTGAGGCTGTCGCAGGAACAATTAGCTGCTCGCCAAGCCGTGTCAAAGAATCTACCCGTTTTCAAAGACGAAGCGGAAAAGTGGCCAATGTTCATAAGTTGCTTTGAATATACCACTGTCTTCAAGGAGATGCTCTCGAGGCGGGAGGCGGTCCGGAGACAATTGGTTCTTCCGGAGTCGGTGCCGGATGTCATCAATGAACTGCGTCAGATTTTTGGCAGACCGGAAAAAAACTACTGAAGACGCTCCTTACGAAGGTCCGGAATGCACAAGCGCCACCGGTCGACCACTTGGAAACTTTCATGCAATTCGTAACAACAGTGAAGAAGTCATGCGATCACTTGGAGGCGGTCAAACATGCGGATCACCTTAATAACCCTATGCTTGTACAGGAACTGGTGGAAAAGCTACCATCGAATTATAAAATGGACTGTGTCCGTTTCAAAAGGGGCAAGGTAGGAACTCCTCTGAGAATTTTCACCGATTTTATGAACGAAATCGTAGCAGACGTTTCCGAGGTGTCAGAGTTCTCGACAATCTTCCTGAGTAACAGCCGTGAACAACCATCGGAGTTTATGCACGTCCACAACACTTCGTCCGGCCAACCGGATTTCCCGGTCCCGTTTAAGGGAAACAAACCATGCTTCGTCTGTAAAAGCATGGATAACATACAGCGCTTCTGTGTCGACTTCAAGAAGCTCAGTATATCGAAGAGACTGAAGGTCATCGACAAACACAAGCTCTGCACTTTGTGTTTGGACAACCACGGCGAAAGCCGTTGCACCTTCAAAATCCACTGCAACATCAACGGATGTCAAGGCGGCCATTACCCTCTATTGCATTACCCAGAAGGATCCATGCAGATCATGGACATCGCGTGCAACGCACATGGTGCGTTAAATCGTGGCGTAATCTTTCGGATGGTTCCCGTAACCCTAGTTTTCGAGAACTATGCGCTGGATATTTTGGCATTCTTGGATGAAGGTTCCTCATCCACCCTTGTCGAAGACGCTGTGGCCAGAGAGTTGGATGCCCGTGGATTCGCGGAACCGCTGGTAGTTACGTGGACAGACAACGTGAAGAGGTGCGAAACTACGTCCAAAAGGATCAACCTTATGATTTCTGCACGTAGATCGGACAAAAAGTTGCCGCTGAAGGGCGTTCGTACTAACTGTGGCCGAATTAAAACTACCGAAACAGAGCCTCCAATACGAAAAGCTAGCTGGCTGATATCCGCATCTGAACAATATACCTGCTGTGAGCTACGGGATCGAAGAGTCTACGATCATTCTTGGACGGGACAATCTGAGTGTATTTGCTCCCCTTGAATCGCGAGTTGGATCACCTGGAGAACCAATCGGCGTGAAATCCAAGTTAGGGTGGACAATTTACGGCCCTTAGCCAAGTGCTGCCGCATTGTCGGAACGGAAGTAAGGATCAACTCTCACACGCTGGAACCAATGAGCAACTAAGAATTACACGATACCATGCGCACTCAATATCTGTTGGACAATCTCGCAGTAGCTTCAGTGGCGGAATCAACCGAAGATGTGCGGGCACGGAGTATCCTGCAAACGACAACAAAACGAGTTGGAGACCGATACGAGATCGGACTGCTATCTCGGAGCTTTTAACTGGTCCCGATCAACTGGTACCACTGCAGTCCGCAATCAGTAAGTTCCGTGAAAGATGCGTGGCTTTTGATGGGGACATCCAAGAGATGTACCACCAGTGTCGTATACGTGCAGGCGACAAACAGTTTCAAAACTTTATTTTCCGACGAGATCCATCCAGCCCCCCGGAAACCTTTGGGATACACGTTAGAACTTTTGGGGCGACGTGTTCCCCATGTTCTGCCCAATTTATTAAGAATTCAAATGCGGAAGAGTTCGTGCACGAATTTCCAGAAGCTGCAGCAGCAGTCATCAACAATCACTATGTAGATGATTACTACGATAGTGTGGACACCCTGGCCGAAGCAATCAAGATTTCCACTGAAGTGAAGCTGATCCATTCTCGTAGTGAGTTTCACATCATAAATTGGGTATCCAATTCTTCAAGTCTTTCTGAAAGTGGATCCGATGGACGAAATTGCTTCCGAATATCGAGGCGATTCGAGTACCCCGGAACTACTAAGGACAAGCAAGTTCTACGGACATTCAAAACCTTCAACTCCACATCCTTACCGACGCCAGTAAAGGAGCATACTGGTCTGAGGCATATTTTTGGGTGAATGTCGCAATTCGTGTCAAGGTTTCCCCGTTGAAGCCAATGTCCGTATCCCGGCTAGAACTGCAGGTGGCAGTCTTAGGAGCAAGGTTGGCTGTAGCAGTGCGAAGCAATCACTAGTTAAACATACCACAACCACAAGTCTTCTGGACATTTTCTACAACTATGCTGTCCTGGATCACTTCTGACCTGTGAAGGTACAAGGAGCTTGTGGACTGCGAATCGGGGAGATCCTGACACTTACCAAACTTTGCGAGTTGCGTTGGGTACCTACAAAGCTGAACGTGGCGGATCAACTCACGAAGTGGACCCGTGAGCCGGAGCTACACTCAGACAGCGAGTGGTTTACGACGGTCCCTAAGTTGAAGTTCATCGGATCTCAAAATGGACCGTTTTGGTACGGACTGTGGCTACTGTCTGCAGATTCGTATCCAACTGGCGTAGGAAGTTGCACGGACTGCCGATCGAAACACTGAAGGTTACACATAGGCATGCTACAGTCATCAAGTTGGTGAACTTTCCAATATGTACAACAAACTCCGTTGAACAAGTTGAGCACGAGATGGCGGCACGAATTTTGATCAAAATGGCGCAAACTGCCTCATTTGCTGACGAGGTGAAGGTATTGACCAGAAATGCGGAGGTAGCTGCGGCGGAAAGGCTGCAGATCGAGAAATCAAGCTTCCTGTACAAACTAACGCCACTTACACTAGTTTACAAAATAAAACGAAAGTCGTGAACTTCTGTCAACGACCAAAATTTTTGGAGCACAATTTAGTGCTGATTTCGAAACCGACCTTCAAAAATTTTTAAGTAGAACAGTTTTTGAGTTTTAGCTCAATATCGAGTTTTACAACTTTTAAAAATATGTGATTTACAAAAATGCAAATATATTGCGTTTTGTTCTACCAATTTTAAATCTTTTTCCATAAATCGAAAGCTGAATACAATACCATTCGATCATCTGAATACAGGCGTTGCGTCAGATTGATGAAATTCAAGATATTGGCATGTTTTAGGGTCGATATCCTTAAACTTTAGCAAAATTCCCAACAAATTTTGAAGAAATGTATTTTTTTCAATAAGAAAAAACTAATTTAAAAATTCTTTCCCGACGATTATTTGACATATCATATGTAGGCGAGTTACAGTAAAATTTTCAGCTCAATCGGAGCATTGATTACGGAGAATGAGATGTTTGAAGTGAGCGACTTTGCTTAAAAATAGAACAAAAATCGATTTCAAATCATCAACCTTCTATGGAAAGTCGAAAAAATTTCCGCTCTACTGTAATTTTTTTCCTTCGCGTTTTCGAACTCAGGGCATGATTCTACACCAAAAATGATCATCAGCTTACCGAGTTCAAAAATGCTGTAAACTAGTGTTATTGATGACGACGGAATTCTACGGATATGACTTCTAATGCTGACCCTCTTAAACTTCGCTGTAGACGGGCCAAATTCTTTGCATCGGTATATGCGCAAACCACTCTTGAAAGAACTGAAGAAGCTAGGTCACTGCTGCAGATTGCCATTGAACTTGGGAAGCTCACGAGGCATTACCTGCCGAGCTGCAAGATGAATACTAGTTGGTCCTTAGGCAGGGAACGATTGGATTTCATACGGCAATCCGGCTCCAGTAAATGATCTTCTTCTTCTTTATGGCTCTACGTCCCCACTAGGACTTGGCCTTCTTTGAGAACTTTTACAATTATTAATTGAAGGGTTTTCTTTGCCTGCATGAATGTGTATATTGTGAGGTAAGTACAATGAGCCACTACCTACCCAATTTATAGGATAGAATTAACAAAATCTACCTGTTCATCCAACACTATATAAGATCAAATCCTTGGAAACGTAAAGCTGTATTGACAGTATTCACTATTTACCGATTCCGCTTGAGGTGACCATCGCAGTGCACGCCTTGTGGCAAAACAATTAATTATGCTACAATACAAGTATCGCTGCGATAATATAGCAACGAAAGGAAATTACTTCCAGACCATTTGCCAAGACAACTTCTCTGGTCACGCAAAACTTTTCCACATACAATGAATATGATGATACACTTTACCCTTACATTCGCACTGCAGCCCAGTCCCGAATCTAAAACCCAACCGATGATTCTCTCTGTACATTTCACCATTTTCAATGCCCCTCACGCCCCCCATTTGAACCACAGACAACGGATAAGGATGAATTTTTCACTTCCGTTTTGCCCATCGGAAAGTTTGGTACCCTTCCGGTCGATGAGCGCTACGATGATGGCGGGAGTAGAACGCTACCAGGATGAGATCTAACTCAACACACCAACAACGAACACTGAACGCTATTCATTCAGTAGGTACGACACGGTTATACATACGGTTATGACTGTCCGACAGTAGGGGTATGCATTCCAGGCTTCCTCGTGCACTTCTAGCGATCCCTTGGGCGCTAGCAGCCGGATGAAGGCCGGAACTTTCGAGGCCAGGTGATAGATTTTGTAGGTGTACTGGCCGGATGAGTATTTGCCTCCTAGGAAAAAAACAGGGAGAATCTCATTAGAAAGGAATCGATCACGGGGTGAAAAGGGTAGGAAACACTCACCCAGCAGTGGGTAGTTGGTGAAGGGTTCATTTTTGAGCACTTCTATACCCTCTCCGCCTCCGGTTTCATTTTTGGACACCTCCGCCACCGAGTAGAGCTGTGCAACTTGATACTGTTGGAGAGAAGGGAGAGAAAAAAAAATATGCGGATTAATATTTACGAACTGGTTACTGCTGCTGCTAAACCAAAGGACTCCCCCGCACGTGTATCCGATAACGATGACGACGACGACGACCAGGACCGGATTTTATGTTACTAAAGAAATTGCAATTTTGTGGACAATTAATTCATGCAAGACGCAAGAGCAAGATATACAGGGGATAGACAAAAATGATCGAGACTGGTAAACTTTTCACTTTTCAAAAAATGTTCAACTAGCTGTAACTTTTTGAAAAGTGCATCAAATATTCTCAAATTTTTACTGTTATTTCATCAACTAAATGTGTATCAGTGGTTCAAATTTGGAAAAGATCGGGCCATTCACCACAAAGTTATGAAGATTCTTGAAAAAGGTAAAATTATCCGATAGGCAACTTTGAGCTGTTATATCTCCGGATTCAATGAGCCGATTGCAACGAAATTTTGACCATGCATGACTTATACAATAAGCACTGGAAAACATTTGACTTAACTTGAATTTTTTACCAAGAGAAAAAGTTATAGCAATTTTATTTTTTCACGATTTTTTAGTAAATTAGTCTATTTTTAATATGCATTCTATTACTTCTTCAATTTATTGGCGGCTATGTTGTTACTTTCCTTCAAAACACATTTATGTAGAAGTCAATTAGAGGAAAAATAAATGAACTATAATTTGCAGCATGAATTTTAAAACGATGTTGATGTTTGGGATAAATTGGTGTTTATTAGAAAAATAGTCTAATCGTTATTATAAAAGTCATAAATGGTCAAAATTTCATTGCATTCAGTTCATTGAATCCGGAGATATAATAGTTCAAAGGTGGCTATCGGATAATGTTATCTTTTTCAAGAATCTTCATAACTTTGTGAAGAATGGCCCGATCTGTTCCAAATTTGAACCACTGATACACAATTAGTGGATGAACTTACAATAAAAAATATGAGAATAATTGATGCACTTTTCGAAAAGTTACAACTAGTTGAACATTTTATAAAAAGTGAAAATTTTACCTGACCCGATCATTTTGTCTATCCCCTGTACAACAGGGGATGGCCAAAATGTTTAGGATAGGCAACTTTTTTTCTCCCACAAAAAAATTCAACATGCTGTAACTTTTCATAGAGTACATAAAAAAAAAATGAGTGTTTGTCAACCTATTATATGTGGATCATTGGTACAAATTTGGGCTCGATTGATCAATTTTTCGCGAAGTAAGTACCGTTCGGGTAAAACACTATTATTTAGACAACTAATTTTTGAACTGTCATATCTCGGAAACCAGTGAACCGAATTGAATGATTTTTTTAACGTTTATCAACAATATGTTAATACTTAATACGACGTTATAAAATGTAATATTTTCTCACGGTGAATTAAGTTATACCGGGGTGAAATTTTTACCCATATAGAGCAAAATAAGTCAAATTTACAATACCACATAAAAATTACTAAATGTGTTCTTCCTTCAATCTAAATAGGCTTCAATATATCTGATTAGAGATAGCTTGAGAACAGAAGTGGAAAATCTTTGGATATCAACACAAAAATTTATTGACATTGATGTAAAAAAATACATGTTTTCGCAAAAAATCCAAAAAGTGTCAATCCATGATAGCTTTTTTCAACGTTTAAAAAGTACATGTGTTTTGATAGTTTGTGAAACATTTACATATTGTAAGTGTACGTTATGCCACAAAAGTTGGACGCATTGGCTTAATTTCCCCAACAGGGGAGGAAAAAAAAAGTGTACGTTCAAAATTTCTCTCAATTCGGTTCACTGGTTTCCGAGATATGACAGCTCAAAAATGAGTTGTCTAAAAAATAGTGTTTTACCCGAACGGTTCTAACTTTGTGAAACATTAGTCAATCGAGCCCAAATTTGTACCAATGATGCACATGTTGACAAACATTCAAAATTTGAATTTTTTTGATGCACTCTATGAAAAGTTATAGTATGTTGAACTTTTTTATGGCAGAAAAAAAAAAATGCCTGTCCAAAACATTTTGGCCACCCCCTGTACTTCTAGTTTTCACTAAGGTTTGTAATGAAGGTATGGAAGCTTGGATTTCCAAACATGATTAATATCTGAACTACCTTGATACTCATGCCTTTTCGCAAAAATGATAATAATAAGGATTTCTAAACTGCTCTCAAAAGAACAGCCACGGCAAATTCAACAGCAGCGAAAGAAAGCTAGCAAGCGAGCTCATTTTCATCTACTGAATGTTTATGACATTTACGCTTACGGTTTAATTTCACAACACCCACCACGCCACGCCGCGAAGCAAAGCAGCATCCAATTCCAGGGATACCCGTCGCCCACATTACGTTATTGTTGGTTAAATACATGCCAACTGCACACCAAGAGGGTGGAGGAGGAATCGAGAACATGCCGCCGCCCTTACAGATGTCAGCTTCTTGAATGGCTTCTGAAATTGGGGTTTAATAAGATCTGATTTTATTCAAGCATTCATAGAAAAAAATAATCAAATAAATATTAAATATTGAAAAATAATAAATAATGTTATACAACATGAGCATGTCTAGAGAAGAGCAAAAACTAGTGGGGGAATCTCCTAGGACAAAAGCAAGGAATTTTCCCATTCCCAACTCCCTAGTCACTGAGACGAAAACAGCGACCACGCCACGCATTTCTCCGAGCGTAATGGGACATGATTTATGATCAATTACTAAATGATGTGAAAACATAACCAGTGCGGATTGTTGTAACACACATGTAACCATCGTTTATCAAAACTGCATGGTGTGTTCAGCGTGACTAACTGCGGCGTGTGAACAAGCGTAAATGTCTATCCCAGTAACAGCTGATATGAGGCAGAAAATTATGGAGTCATGTTGAATGGATCTGGATGCAAAGTTAATCGTTAATATTTATTAGCATCACTCGTTCATTATACAGATATTCTTGATTACAGTGTAGGGCGAACCAAATAATGCAACCATACCATTACTGGGGGTGTCCGGGTTCAGTTCACGATACGGCGATTTTGTAGTCTAGTCTCGTATAGTCTACACATACACAGTCAATAATTGAAAAAAAAAACCTTGAAAATGCTAGAATCAACTATTTCTATAATTTTTTCTGTCATGTTTAATGCTTGCAGTGCATCGGAAATGCATTACAAGCGGCCAGATCTACTGTACAGCGCTATTGATTCTACAAAACAATTACTGAGTGGGGACGTCTCGCACCAACCACTTATTTAGTTTTATGATACACAAATTCGTGAATATCGGTGAGAGTGACGTAGCGAAGAATGTTTAAGTCACTCCTTGGTCTACTTCTTTCAGGGATGGAACACAGAAATTTACTCCGTGTTCTGGCCCTTTAGGCCTAGGCTTAAGTGCCATTACTCGCTCTTTGAAATGAAACAAATTACTGATGTTGGGACATAGTTCATGATACATCAATTTCCTGGGCATAAAATGATTTCGTGTCTGTCATAAGACAGACAAGATCACAAGGTTTCGATCTAGTGATTTCCCCAGGAACTACTGGTTGAGTCCCAGAAACTCTCAAAGGAATCCAGTCAATCCTGAACGATTCCAGCATGAAACTCTTGGAGGGTTGGATTCCGAGATATCTACAAGAGTTTCTCCCAAACTATCTGTTAGATGTCGCCGCGATATTTTTCCTTGAATTTATCTAGGCATGTTTCTTGCAAACTTTCTACAAGAAATATTCCAGGGATTCCTAATACAGCTCCTCCTAGGATTTCTTAAGATTTTTTTTACGGATTTTCTGCAGGAGTTCCTCCCGAAGTGTCCCGGAGTTTTGCCGAAGTGTCTTCTGTATTTTTTAAAAGAAATTACCGAAGTTTGCTGGCTGTTTTGAGCCCGTATGAAATTGATCATCAATATTAACTTCTATTCTCGATCAGCCTAGACAGCTGTGTAGTGTCGGTAGCGATTGTCTTAATTGGCTAAGAATAACACTACGGACCGCCTGTTCCGGTGGTAAGAGTCCACCAACAGGTGACCCCTGATTCATGGTGTCATGCGGCTTCATACTTACCGTGCCTAGGAATGAATGGCTAGGGAGGGTTCAATAAAAACCTAACCGCAAACGGAGCCTTTGGAGTACCAGGGCGCTCTCTACAGTATGTTGCTCTAACTGCGCTAACCAGAGCAATGGTGCAGTGGGCCTTGTGTTTCTCCGAGACAATCAGCTGCCCTTCTTTAGTCTCACTCACAAGGCTAAATAAGGGCGGGATTATGAAGATGTTGTTAATTAGTTTTAATTTTCACCTATATGGTTTCGCATTATGCGATTTACACAGTAGTATATTCTGTGTATCCTCGCCTTTGGCGTTTTCCAATCGATACCGATCTGGTTTTATTGCTGCTGTTCTTTGTTGTGCAGTTATTGCGAAGAGTTTAATCCTACCTAGTTTAAGTAGTGGCTACGGTTAGGATAGCCTAGATCAATCTTCAGCATAAAAGAACAGCAACGATCAATCTTTGCAGACTTATGCAAAATGGTACAGCCCAAGTGGCTTTGGTCCAAGAACCTTACTTTCGTAGGGGGAATTTCTATCTAGGAAACCTTGTGAACCCGGTGTTTGCTACTTTCAGTAAACATAAAATGACAAACTCACGTGTCATGCCTCGAGCCTGCGTGCTTGTCAACAATGCAAACTTTGCGTTTCAGGATCCCCCGGTCAACCATCAACCAACTGGGATCTCTTCACCGATTCGGTTGCGGCCAAATTTCATGGATACCCACCATCCATTGACACTCCAAGTGATTTAGATGACGCCGTTGATACTACAACGACCTTAATCATGGAAGCTTTTGAAGAAGCATGCCTTCTACGGTCTGTGAAGATCACAAGAGGAACCCCTTGGTGGAACTCTGATCTGGCGAAACTCAGGAAACAATGTAGAAGGAGTTGGAACAGACGACGTTCTGCTGATCGGAGGCTATCGGGTCGGCTCGCAAGGCCTACCAGAAAGCTCTTCGGTCTGCTGAACGATCCGGCTGAAAAACCTTTGTACAAATGTTTCCAATCTGAGTGAAGCCAGTCGGTTGAACAAAATCCTTACAAAATCTAAGGATTTTCAATTGAACGAACTTCGTTCGCCAAATGGTGATTTCACTTCCTCTAATGAGGAAGTTCTGGAATGCTTATTCAGCACACACTTCTCTGGATGTGTGGATATTGCTTACATCTTCGGATGAACCCGATGTCTTTTCTTGTAGTTATGATTATTTAGCTTCGGCTCGGAATATCATAACTTTAGAATCGATTGAATGGGCACTTAATAGCGTTGCTCCTTTCAAATCTCCTGGGGCAGATGGGATTTATCCTATTTTGCTTCAGAAGGGATTTGATAATTTTAAACATGTTTTGAAACAACTACTTGTTTGCAGTTTTGCTACAGGGTATGTTCCCAAATCCTGTGAAGTTTATTCCGCAAGTGGATCGTGCGTCGTATGAAGAAGCAAAGAGTTTCAGACCTATCAGTTTGACTTCTTTTCTTCTGAAATGCTTCATTTGGCCAACGTGCCTCTTCATGTGAACCAACATGCCTACCAATATGGTACGCCCACTGCGACTCTTTTACACAAGGTGGTTTACCATATCGAGGAAGCATCCGCTCAAAAGCAATCTTGTTTGGGTGTTTTTTTTAGATATCGAGGGTGCCTTTGACAATGTGCCTTTCGATGCCATATTGGAAGCCACACGGAGTCATGGTATATCTCCAATGATTTCCAATTGGATTCATTAAATGCTCAAAAACCAATATCTCTTCTCGATATTGCGTCTAGCAGGGATTAGAAAATTGAGTGTTTGTGGATGCCCCCAAGGGGGAGTCTTGTCACCGCTTTTGTGGAATCTAGTAGCAGATACGCTATTGAGGCAACCCAATAATAGCGGATTTCCTACTTATGGTTTTGCCGACGACTACCTAGCATTGTTAGTCGGTATGTGTATCATCATCCTTTTCGACCTGATGCAAAGCTCCCTAGTTGAGGGTTGGTATGGTGTCGCCGATATGGCCTTTCGGTTAATCCGAGTAAAACATCTATTGTTCTTTTTACGGAAAGGCGAAACCGTAATGGCGTTCGACCTTTGCGTGTCTCTTTGATTCTGAAATCGATGTGACTGAACAGGTAAAGCACGTTGGAGTCATTCTTGATTCCAAGCTTTCCTGGACACCTCACATTGATTTCGAAATCAAGAAAGTTTGTATGGCCTTCGGACAATGCCGGCGAAACTTGGGGTCTAAAACCCAAGTATATCAAATGGATTTACACAACTGTTGTTCGGCCAATATTGGCCTACGGATGTCTTGTGTGGTGGCAAAAGGGCGAAATGAGAACGATCCAATCAAAGTTAGGCCATCTCCAAAGGATGTGTTTAATGGCGATGTCTGGAGCGTTCTCTGCAACTCCCACGGCAGCGTTCGAAGTTCTCTTTGACGTTGCTCCACTACACATTCATCTCAAACAAGAAGCATTTTCTTGCACTTACCGTCTAATGGTACTCGGTCTACTAGAGGAAACTCCTGTGAACCGCACATCAACACACACACCTCGTTGTTTCTTGCTACAAGTGATCTTACAATTGCTTGTAATTTTCCATATAGTACATTTTCTACGAAATTCCCTTCCCGGGAAGAGTGGATATCTGGAAAGAAGTATTTCAGACGACATCGTATGTTACACTGATGGCTCCCTTCTCGAAGGTCGAGCAGGTGCTGGTGTTTATTCTCGTGAGCTAAGCCTGTATCAGTCTTACTCACTTGGTAGGCACTGCACCATTTTTGAGGCCGAAATCTTTGCTCTTATGTGCGGAGTGCAATCTACACTTCAGCAGCACGTAATGAACAAAGTAATATACTTCTGTTCAGATAGCCAGGCTGCTATTAAAGCACTTGCTTCTCTAGGTCGAAGATAGTTATAGCTAATGGAACTCAAATCAAAGAGCTGAATTCAGCAAACGCTGTTCTATGGGTACCTGGCCATTCTTCCATCGCTGGAAATGAATCGGCTGATGAGTTAGCTCGCATTGGAGCATCACATGACTTCATTGGCCCTGAGCCAGCTATTCCGATATCGTGCTGGGTAATGCTTCAGATTCACACTTGGGCTGCCACTCAACACAGACAATACTGGAATAGTTTTGAGTCATGTCGTCAAACCGAATTGTATTGTACTGAGCCATCTCCAAGGGTGGCAAAGTATCTTACAAATCTGTCAAAGCAGAATTGCAGCATTCTGGTCAAAGCGTTGACTGGCCACTGTCGACTCAGCTACCACATGGCGAATACTCAGCAAGCTGATTCATTTGTATGTGATAGATTTGAATCCGATTATGGAACTTCGTATCATTTGATATGTAAATGTCCAGTTTTTGCGCAACTGCGTTTCCAAGTACATATTCGGGAAACACTTATTA
Organism: Aedes albopictus; assembly: GCF_035046485.1. Taxonomy (NCBI): domain Eukaryota; kingdom Metazoa; phylum Arthropoda; class Insecta; order Diptera; family Culicidae; genus Aedes; species Aedes albopictus. The sequence continues at coordinate 164,531,595 of NC_085138.1, forward strand.
AGTGAAACTGGCTTCAGAAACCCGAATCTTCAGAAGATTCTGTTGTTTTTAAGTCGCTGTGGCAAAAAGCTATAGGCTCTCTTTCACTTTATGCGTTATTACAGTGCCCTTTTCAGGGTGCTGTTTGAACCCATTGTGGTACGCTTATGCCTTAGAACCCTCTTCCAGGGTATTTTTTTTTCTTATTTCCCTACCTGTCCGTATCCCCATCCTTAACCTTATTTCCTTCCTTTTCCCTCAGGTAGATGATGAAATTGGCTATTATTATGGCGATGGCACAAATGTCCCAAATGGAGGATAATGTGCATCTGGAGCCGGCCTTCTGATACCTGATAGGTTGGTTAGCTAAGTGAAGAAAATATAGTTACTCTCATATAGAAACTATATAAAGAGAGCAGCGATGAACCCTGCATTAATTTGACAACTTCCATTATCTTCTCATCTGCACAACTCAGCTTACCAAGAACATCAATTTCTAATTCCAGCTTATCAAGCCTAGCCATTATTCGAGGTAATTGAACTGTTCAGCCGCATGTGTAGGAAGATAACCTACTGCTTGCGGTATGTGCAGTAGGTAATTGAACTGAACCGACCTGTATCGGGTATTTTCACACAGACACTTCTATTGTCGAATGTCACCGTTAATTGAACTATACATGACTCGTCGCCTATATGCCATTCAACTTGGGATCTCAATGGGGCACGTTCGGTGTAGTACTAGATTTGTAGTAATGAGCTGAATTTTTGTATGGTGAAACGGTCAGATCTCCGTTTCTGCAAAGAAATGATGCAAAAAGCGTGGGTATTATGATTCCTTGCCTAATTTGATGCTGTTTGAGCAAAACTTTGGATAACTATGTTGTTTATGTTGCAAGAAATGAAGAAAACAACAGCACTGTTGCCTAAAGTTAACATCATCAAATTAGGCAAGGAATCATAATACCCACGCTGTTTGCACCATTTCATTGCAGAAACGGAGAATTGACCTTTTCACCATACTAAAATTCAGCTCATTACTACAAATCTAATACTTCACCTATCTGTCCTATTACCTATCTCAAGTATTTGTGTGTATAGTTCGCCCAGATCGCATGCAATGGAAAGGCTTTTGAAATTACATCGACGATTCCGACACGGATGCGTTAAAATGCTTCTTAAAATATGTATCAATTGTTAATCATATCTTAAGTTTCACAAGAATTACACATTTACCTATACCTTTCTAAACACACTTTACAAATTTCAACCAAAATCTGCAGATGTATTAAAAAGCAAATCATAGTATTTAGGAATCTAATAAAAAATTTGGCTGCCATCAGCATCAATCATCCAGAACTTTGTGAAATAATTACATAATTAGTGACTTCGGAAAATCTGTTCCTCACTGGCATCCTAATTTTATTTTTTCCCTGCACATAGCAAAACGATCCTTTGCTGACTATCATAAACTGATTCATTATGCTACATTTCAGCCTGGAGGATGGTCACATCACCAACAAGATGACAAACTGTCTGTGATACCTACTGAAACGCCTACAAATAGGTACCAAAGTGGTGCATGTATCTGTGTCATCAAAGAGCCAAATATGCTATCTCATTCCAAGCAGGGGATGATAGCTCGGCGTGCTTCCATCGTAAGACTATGAGCCCATGCTATCCGTGTGTTATCTTATCGGATGGAAAAGCGTATCGATAAACCGATCCGAAAGCCTGCTGGTGCGGCCGGTGTCGTGGTTCTTGCTCATCGCGCTCGGATTGTACCTACGGATGTAGGACAACGTCACGGTATGGTACCACAGCTGTGGTTGTACCGTACCTACCTGCCGGCTGATGCCAACAAAGTATAATAATTATGTCAACGATTACGGTTTGGAATTGATTATGGCTTGATGGTTTTAGACGTCGTCTATCACATCGCAATTTCGAGGGTGCTTGATTGCGTAATTTTGATGGAAATATTTCGTGTGGCGTAGAATAGAATAATCTGTTGACTCATAAATTGTATAGCATAGCATAGAACGAATACTTCCACAAGATTGTACGGCATTTCCCCGAAAACCAGTTCTCCGAATGAAGTTTCCCCGAATGTACCATTTCCCCGAAAAATGTTTCCTCGAAAAGATTATTGCATATGCCATTTATGATTGACCCAATGCACAACTAAGGGCATCCGATCTTAAGGACGAAGCAGAGGCGTCTCGTGACTAGAAGACTGACCTGTTCTACAGATTACTATTTTACTAAATAAAAACACATTAGAGTTATTTGATATTTATGTATGCTTTTTTTTTTTGGTTTTAGTATTGTGGTTTTTAACATAAGCTGATTTTTATCTTCTTGTTTGTTAACCATTTTCTTAAAAATATCTTCCACATTTTCATCACAAATAATGATGCAATTCGCATTCAGATGGGCCTTAGAGCGACTTTCGAAGTTTGGTATCTCACATAGACTTTTAGAAAAATCCATTTTCGGTGGAAGTCGTTTTCTAACGTTCTTGACACACCGTCGATATTTGTTTTTTTTTTCAATCATGTCCAACATGCTATCTTTTCCGCAAATGTTCGAAACTTCCACCTCCACTTGACTATCACGCCGAAGACCTGGGATCGAATCCCACTCCCGACAAACTCGCAAAATGTGAGTTTCTTTCTTCGGAAGGGAAGTAAAGCGTGGGTCCCGAGATGAACTAGCCTAGGGCTAAAAATCTCGTTAATACAGATAACAACAACAACAACCTCCATAATTTGTTTTAGCTCGTATCATGGCCTCCAAGTTAAAATTTGGCAACGAGCTAGAGCACATTCGGCACCCCCAGCGCCATCCGCGTGCATAACAAGCGCGCACGACATTGGGTGTGCCAAAATATGCTCTAGCTGCGCAAGTTGTTCTCAGCCTACGTAGAACGACAAATCGAGAAGCCACAGTCCAAGCTTTCATTCATTTCTGGTTTTGCTACATACACATTGGCGAAGGCAAAGGGGGGCAAGAGGGGGCACTTGACCCCCCTAACTCTAAATTTCCGTTTAAATTTCACTAGATACGCCAAAAAATGTTTCAGAAAATTAACAAAATAAATAGAATCAATTTGGCGCCAGCAAATTTCACTAGATACGCCAAAAAATGTTTCAGGAAATTAATAAAATATATAGAATCAATTTGGCGCCAGCAAATTTCACTAGATACGCCAAAAAATGTTTCAGAAAATTAACAAAATAAATAGAATCATTTTGGCGTCAGCAAATTTCACTAGATACGCCAAAAAATGTTTCAGAAAATTAATAAAATATATAGAATCAATTTGGCGCCAGCAAATTTCACTAGATACACCAAAAAATGTTTCAGAAAAATTAATAAAATAGATAGAATCACTTGGGCGTCTGGAAGTTGAACTAGATTTGCCAAAGTAGTTTTTCCAACTTAAAGAAATTATTTGCTTTTTGGTCGGCTGCATTGGCGAAGGCAAAGGGGGGCAAGAGGGGGCACTTGACCCCCCTAACTCTAAATTTCCGTTTAAATTTCACTAGATACGCCAAAAAATGTTTCAGAAAATTAACAAAATAAATAGGATCAATTTGGCGCCAGCAAATTTCACTAGATACGCCAAAAAATGTTTCAGGAAATTAATAAAATATATAGAATCAATTTGGCGCCAGCAAATTTCACTAGATACGCCAAAAAATGTTTCAGAAAATTAACAAAATAAATAGAATCATTTTGGCGTCAGCAAATTTCACTAGATACGCCAAAAAATGTTTCAGAAAATTAATAAAATATATAGAATCAATTTGGCGCCAGCAAATTTCACTAGATACACCAAAAAATGTTTCAGAAAAATTAATAAAATAGATAGAATCACTTGGGCGTCTGGAAGTTGAACTAGATTTGCCAAAGTAGTTTTTCCAACTTAAAGAAATTATTTGCTTTTTGGTCGGCTGCATTGGCGAAGGCAAAGGGGGGCAAGAGGGGGCACTTGACCCCCCTAACTCTAAATTTCCGTTTAAATTTCACTAGATACGCCAAAAAATGTTTCAGAAAATTAACAAAATAAATAGAATCAATTTGGCGCCAGCAAATTTCACTAGATACGCCAAAAAATGTTTCAGGAAATTAATAAAATATATAGAATCAATTTGGCGCCAGCAAATTTCACTAGATACGCCAAAAAATGTTTCAGAAAATTAACAAAATAAATAGAATCATTTTGGCGTCAGCAAATTTCACTAGATACGCCAAAAAATGTTTCAGAAAATTAATAAAATATATAGAATCAATTTGGCGCCAGCAAATTTCACTAGATACACCAAAAAATGTTTCAGAAAAATTAATAAAATAGATAGAATCACTTGGGCGTCTGGAAGTTGAACTAGATTTGCCAAAGTAGTTTTTCCAACTTAAAGAAATTATTTGCTTTTTGGTCGGCTATAAATAATAAATTATTTGCTTTTTGGTCGGCTGCATTGGCGAAGGCAAAGGGGGGCAAGAGGGGGCACTTGACCCCCCTAACTCTAAATTTCCGTTTAAATTTCACTAGATACGCCAAAAAATGTTTCAGAAAATTAACAAAATAAATAGAATCAATTTGGCGCCAGCAAATTTCACTAGATACGCCAAAAAATGTTTCAGGAAATTAATAAAATATATAGAATCAATTTGGCGCCAGCAAATTTCACTAGATACGCCAAAAAATGTTTCAGAAAATTAACAAAATAAATAGAATCATTTTGGCGTCAGCAAATTTCACTAGATACGCCAAAAAATGTTTCAGAAAATTAATAAAATATATAGAATCAATTTGGCGCCAGCAAATTTCACTAGATACACCAAAAAATGTTTCAGAAAAATTAATAAAATAGATAGAATCACTTGGGCGTCTGGAAGTTGAACTAGATTTGCCAAAGTAGTTTTTCCAACTTAAAGAAATTATTTGCTTTTTGGTCGGCTGCATTGGCGAAGGCAAAGGGGGGCAAGAGGGGGCACTTGACCCCCCTAACTCTAAATTTCCGTTTAAATTTCACTAGATACGCCAAAAAATGTTTCAGAAAATTAACAAAATAAATAGGATCAATTTGGCGCCAGCAAATTTCACTAGATACGCCAAAAAATGTTTCAGGAAATTAATAAAATATATAGAATCAATTTGGCGCCAGCAAATTTCACTAGATACGCCAAAAAATGTTTCAGAAAATTAACAAAATAAATAGAATCATTTTGGCGTCAGCAAATTTCACTAGATACGCCAAAAAATGTTTCAGAAAATTAATAAAATATATAGAATCAATTTGGCGCCAGCAAATTTCACTAGATACACCAAAAAATGTTTCAGAAAAATTAATAAAATAGATAGAATCACTTGGGCGTCTGGAAGTTGAACTAGATTTGCCAAAGTAGTTTTTCCAACTTAAAGAAATTATTTGCTTTTTGGTCGGCTGCATTGGCGAAGGCAAAGGGGGGCAAGAGGGGGCACTTGACCCCCCTAACTCTAAATTTCCGTTTAAATTTCACTAGATACGCCAAAAAATGTTTCAGAAAATTAACAAAATAAATAGAATCAATTTGGCGCCAGCAAATTTCACTAGATACGCCAAAAAATGTTTCAGGAAATTAATAAAATATATAGAATCAATTTGGCGCCAGCAAATTTCACTAGATACGCCAAAAAATGTTTCAGAAAATTAACAAAATAAATAGAATCATTTTGGCGTCAGCAAATTTCACTAGATACGCCAAAAAATGTTTCAGAAAATTAATAAAATATATAGAATCAATTTGGCGCCAGCAAATTTCACTAGATACACCAAAAAATGTTTCAGAAAAATTAATAAAATAGATAGAATCACTTGGGCGTCTGGAAGTTGAACTAGATTTGCCAAAGTAGTTTTTCCAACTTAAAGAAATTATTTGCTTTTTGGTCGGCTATAAATAATAAATTATTTGCTTTTTGGTCGGCTGCATTGGCGAAGGCAAAGGGGGGCAAGAGGGGGCACTTGACCCCCCTAACTCTAAATTTCCGTTTAAATTTCACTAGATACGCCAAAAAATGTTTCAGAAAATTAACAAAATAAATAGAATCAATTTGGCGCCAGCAAATTTCACTAGATACGCCAAAAAATGTTTCAGGAAATTAATAAAATATATAGAATCAATTTGGCGCCAGCAAATTTCACTAGATACGCCAAAAAATGTTTCAGAAAATTAACAAAATAAATAGAATCATTTTGGCGTCAGCAAATTTCACTAGATACGCCAAAAAATGTTTCAGAAAATTAATAAAATATATAGAATCAATTTGGCGCCAGCAAATTTCACTAGATACACCAAAAAATGTTTCAGAAAAATTAATAAAATAGATAGAATCACTTGGGCGTCTGGAAGTTGAACTAGATTTGCCAAAGTAGTTTTTCCAACTTAAAGAAATTATTTGCTTTTTGGTCGGCTGCATTGGCGAAGGCAAAGGGGGGCAAGAGGGGGCACTTGACCCCCCTAACTCTAAATTTCCGTTTAAATTTCACTAGATACGCCAAAAAATGTTTCAGAAAATTAACAAAATAAATAGGATCAATTTGGCGCCAGCAAATTTCACTAGATACGCCAAAAAATGTTTCAGGAAATTAATAAAATATATAGAATCAATTTGGCGCCAGCAAATTTCACTAGATACGCCAAAAAATGTTTCAGAAAATTAACAAAATAAATAGAATCATTTTGGCGTCAGCAAATTTCACTAGATACGCCAAAAAATGTTTCAGAAAATTAATAAAATATATAGAATCAATTTGGCGCCAGCAAATTTCACTAGATACACCAAAAAATGTTTCAGAAAAATTAATAAAATAGATAGAATCACTTGGGCGTCTGGAAGTTGAACTAGATTTGCCAAAGTAGTTTTTCCAACTTAAAGAAATTATTTGCTTTTTGGTCGGCTGCATTGGCGAAGGCAAAGGGGGGCAAGAGGGGGCACTTGACCCCCCTAACTCTAAATTTCCGTTTAAATTTCACTAGATACGCCAAAAAATGTTTCAGAAAATTAACAAAATAAATAGGATCAATTTGGCGCCAGCAAATTTCACTAGATACGCCAAAAAATGTTTCAGGAAATTAATAAAATATATAGAATCAATTTGGCGCCAGCAAATTTCACTAGATACGCCAAAAAATGTTTCAGAAAATTAACAAAATAAATAGAATCATTTTGGCGTCAGCAAATTTCACTAGATACGCCAAAAAATGTTTCAGAAAATTAATAAAATATATAGAATCAATTTGGCGCCAGCAAATTTCACTAGATACACCAAAAAATGTTTCAGAAAAATTAATAAAATAGATAGAATCACTTGGGCGTCTGGAAGTTGAACTAGATTTGCCAAAGTAGTTTTTCCAACTTAAAGAAATTATTTGCTTTTTGGTCGGCTGCATTGGCGAAGGCAAAGGGGGGCAAGAGGGGGCACTTGACCCCCCTAACTCTAAATTTCCGTTTAAATTTCACTAGATACGCCAAAAAATGTTTCAGAAAATTAACAAAATAAATAGAATCATTTTGGCGTCAGCAAATTTCACTAGATAGGGGATGTGTGCCATCAGCAATCTCACGCTCCCATTTCCATCCTATTCGAAAACAAGCGATTACGGCACCGATTGATTCCGTTCTTTTTGTTTTCATGGGTGCTCACTTCTAACAAAAAATAAGAAACAAAACAAACAGTGCTTCAATCCTTTGTTTTTCGTAGGATGAAAATGGGAGCCACATGCTTAAAAAGGGAACCAATACCCTACGCCAAAAAATGTTTCAGAAAATTAACAAAATAAATAGAATCATTTTGGCGTCAGCAAATTTCACTAGATACGCCAAAAAATGTTTCAGAAAATTAATAAAATATATAGAATCAATTTGGCGCCAGCAAATTTCACTAGATACACCAAAAAATGTTTCAGAAAAATTAATAAAATAGATAGAATCACTTGGGCGTCTGGAAGTTGAACTAGATTTGCCAAAGTAGTTTTTCCAACTTAAAGAAATTATTTGCTTTTTGGTCGGCTGCATTGGCGAAGGCAAAGGGGGGCAAGAGGGGGCACTTGACCCCCCTAACTCTAAATTTCCGTTTAAATTTCACTAGATACGCCAAAAAATGTTTCAGAAAATTAACAAAATAAATAGAATCAATTTGGCGCCAGCAAATTTCACTAGATACGCCAAAAAATGTTTCAGGAAATTAATAAAATATATAGAATCAATTTGGCGCCAGCAAATTTCACTAGATACGCCAAAAAATGTTTCAGAAAATTAACAAAATAAATAGAATCATTTTGGCGTCAGCAAATTTCACTAGATACGCCAAAAAATGTTTCAGAAAATTAATAAAATATATAGAATCAATTTGGCGCCAGCAAATTTCACTAGATACACCAAAAAATGTTTCAGAAAAATTAATAAAATAGATAGAATCACTTGGGCGTCTGGAAGTTGAACTAGATTTGCCAAAGTAGTTTTTCCAACTTAAAGAAATTATTTGCTTTTTGGTCGGCTATAAATAATAAATTATTTGCTTTTTGGTCGGCTGCATTGGCGAAGGCAAAGGGGGGCAAGAGGGGGCACTTGACCCCCCTAACTCTAAATTTCCGTTTAAATTTCACTAGATACGCCAAAAAATGTTTCAGAAAATTAACAAAATAAATAGAATCAATTTGGCGCCAGCAAATTTCACTAGATACGCCAAAAAATGTTTCAGGAAATTAATAAAATATATAGAATCAATTTGGCGCCAGCAAATTTCACTAGATACGCCAAAAAATGTTTCAGAAAATTAACAAAATAAATAGAATCATTTTGGCGTCAGCAAATTTCACTAGATACGCCAAAAAATGTTTCAGAAAATTAATAAAATATATAGAATCAATTTGGCGCCAGCAAATTTCACTAGATACACCAAAAAATGTTTCAGAAAAATTAATAAAATAGATAGAATCACTTGGGCGTCTGGAAGTTGAACTAGATTTGCCAAAGTAGTTTTTCCAACTTAAAGAAATTATTTGCTTTTTGGTCGGCTGCATTGGCGAAGGCAAAGGGGGGCAAGAGGGGGCACTTGACCCCCCTAACTCTAAATTTCCGTTTAAATTTCACTAGATACGCCAAAAAATGTTTCAGAAAATTAACAAAATAAATAGGATCAATTTGGCGCCAGCAAATTTCACTAGATACGCCAAAAAATGTTTCAGGAAATTAATAAAATATATAGAATCAATTTGGCGCCAGCAAATTTCACTAGATACGCCAAAAAATGTTTCAGAAAATTAACAAAATAAATAGAATCATTTTGGCGTCAGCAAATTTCACTAGATACGCCAAAAAATGTTTCAGAAAATTAATAAAATATATAGAATCAATTTGGCGCCAGCAAATTTCACTAGATACACCAAAAAATGTTTCAGAAAAATTAATAAAATAGATAGAATCACTTGGGCGTCTGGAAGTTGAACTAGATTTGCCAAAGTAGTTTTTCCAACTTAAAGAAATTATTTGCTTTTTGGTCGGCTGCATTGGCGAAGGCAAAGGGGGGCAAGAGGGGGCACTTGACCCCCCTAACTCTAAATTTCCGTTTAAATTTCACTAGATACGCCAAAAAATGTTTCAGAAAATTAACAAAATAAATAGGATCAATTTGGCGCCAGCAAATTTCACTAGATACGCCAAAAAATGTTTCAGGAAATTAATAAAATATATAGAATCAATTTGGCGCCAGCAAATTTCACTAGATACGCCAAAAAATGTTTCAGAAAATTAACAAAATAAATAGAATCATTTTGGCGTCAGCAAATTTCACTAGATACGCCAAAAAATGTTTCAGAAAATTAATAAAATATATAGAATCAATTTGGCGCCAGCAAATTTCACTAGATACACCAAAAAATGTTTCAGAAAAATTAATAAAATAGATAGAATCACTTGGGCGTCTGGAAGTTGAACTAGATTTGCCAAAGTAGTTTTTCCAACTTAAAGAAATTATTTGCTTTTTGGTCGGCTGCATTGGCGAAGGCAAAGGGGGGCAAGAGGGGGCACTTGACCCCCCTAACTCTAAATTTCCGTTTAAATTTCACTAGATACGCCAAAAAATGTTTCAGAAAATTAACAAAATAAATAGAATCAATTTGGCGCCAGCAAATTTCACTAGATACGCCAAAAAATGTTTCAGGAAATTAATAAAATATATAGAATCAATTTGGCGCCAGCAAATTTCACTAGATACGCCAAAAAATGTTTCAGAAAATTAACAAAATAAATAGAATCATTTTGGCGTCAGCAAATTTCACTAGATACGCCAAAAAATGTTTCAGAAAATTAATAAAATATATAGAATCAATTTGGCGCCAGCAAATTTCACTAGATACACCAAAAAATGTTTCAGAAAAATTAATAAAATAGATAGAATCACTTGGGCGTCTGGAAGTTGAACTAGATTTGCCAAAGTAGTTTTTCCAACTTAAAGAAATTATTTGCTTTTTGGTCGGCTATAAATAATAAATTATTTGCTTTTTGGTCGGCTGCATTGGCGAAGGCAAAGGGGGGCAAGAGGGGGCACTTGACCCCCCTAACTCTAAATTTCCGTTTAAATTTCACTAGATACGCCAAAAAATGTTTCAGAAAATTAACAAAATAAATAGAATCAATTTGGCGCCAGCAAATTTCACTAGATACGCCAAAAAATGTTTCAGGAAATTAATAAAATATATAGAATCAATTTGGCGCCAGCAAATTTCACTAGATACGCCAAAAAATGTTTCAGAAAATTAACAAAATAAATAGAATCATTTTGGCGTCAGCAAATTTCACTAGATACGCCAAAAAATGTTTCAGAAAATTAATAAAATATATAGAATCAATTTGGCGCCAGCAAATTTCACTAGATACACCAAAAAATGTTTCAGAAAAATTAATAAAATAGATAGAATCACTTGGGCGTCTGGAAGTTGAACTAGATTTGCCAAAGTAGTTTTTCCAACTTAAAGAAATTATTTGCTTTTTGGTCGGCTGCATTGGCGAAGGCAAAGGGGGGCAAGAGGGGGCACTTGACCCCCCTAACTCTAAATTTCCGTTTAAATTTCACTAGATACGCCAAAAAATGTTTCAGAAAATTAACAAAATAAATAGGATCAATTTGGCGCCAGCAAATTTCACTAGATACGCCAAAAAATGTTTCAGGAAATTAATAAAATATATAGAATCAATTTGGCGCCAGCAAATTTCACTAGATACGCCAAAAAATGTTTCAGAAAATTAACAAAATAAATAGAATCATTTTGGCGTCAGCAAATTTCACTAGATACGCCAAAAAATGTTTCAGAAAATTAATAAAATATATAGAATCAATTTGGCGCCAGCAAATTTCACTAGATACACCAAAAAATGTTTCAGAAAAATTAATAAAATAGATAGAATCACTTGGGCGTCTGGAAGTTGAACTAGATTTGCCAAAGTAGTTTTTCCAACTTAAAGAAATTATTTGCTTTTTGGTCGGCTGCATTGGCGAAGGCAAAGGGGGGCAAGAGGGGGCACTTGACCCCCCTAACTCTAAATTTCCGTTTAAATTTCACTAGATACGCCAAAAAATGTTTCAGAAAATTAACAAAATAAATAGAATCAATTTGGCGCCAGCAAATTTCACTAGATACGCCAAAAAATGTTTCAGGAAATTAATAAAATATATAGAATCAATTTGGCGCCAGCAAATTTCACTAGATACGCCAAAAAATGTTTCAGAAAATTAACAAAATAAATAGAATCATTTTGGCGTCAGCAAATTTCACTAGATACGCCAAAAAATGTTTCAGAAAATTAATAAAATATATAGAATCAATTTGGCGCCAGCAAATTTCACTAGATACACCAAAAAATGTTTCAGAAAAATTAATAAAATAGATAGAATCACTTGGGCGTCTGGAAGTTGAACTAGATTTGCCAAAGTAGTTTTTCCAACTTAAAGAAATTATTTGCTTTTTGGTCGGCTATAAATAATAAATTATTTGCTTTTTGGTCGGCTGCATTGGCGAAGGCAAAGGGGGGCAAGAGGGGGCACTTGACCCCCCTAACTCTAAATTTCCGTTTAAATTTCACTAGATACGCCAAAAAATGTTTCAGAAAATTAACAAAATAAATAGAATCAATTTGGCGCCAGCAAATTTCACTAGATACGCCAAAAAATGTTTCAGGAAATTAATAAAATATATAGAATCAATTTGGCGCCAGCAAATTTCACTAGATACGCCAAAAAATGTTTCAGAAAATTAACAAAATAAATAGAATCATTTTGGCGTCAGCAAATTTCACTAGATACGCCAAAAAATGTTTCAGAAAATTAATAAAATATATAGAATCAATTTGGCGCCAGCAAATTTCACTAGATACACCAAAAAATGTTTCAGAAAAATTAATAAAATAGATAGAATCACTTGGGCGTCTGGAAGTTGAACTAGATTTGCCAAAGTAGTTTTTCCAACTTAAAGAAATTATTTGCTTTTTGGTCGGCGTAAACTTTCCACTGAAGAAGCTCTTTACGTTTAGCTGTGTGCCTCTGGTATCAATCGCTTTTCTCTCTAAAGAGTATACCGAGCAGCATGCTAGCAATCATTTACACACATTTGAAAACCTGATCGGTAAGCATAGCTGGCAAAGTATTTAAATACTGTGCAATCAATGTTCGTTATTCCATTTTTTAGATATTGTTAAATAATCCTTTAATTCCCAACAACAATACAATCAACATACATTTTTAGCACTCTAAAACTGTAAATTTTCAATATGATTTTAAAGACTTTAGTCGAATGCGCTTAGCGTGCGTGTACGCGTGAGAAGCAGGCGGGAAGTGAAAAATGGAAAGAAACGTTGACAACGCTGCTGCTGGTTCTAGACGTGTAGGGAACGTATGAGCGACAGAGTAAAGTGAAATGAATTCGAATGAACACTGCCATTCGGAGGCAAAAAAGTGAGAAAACTGTTGATTTGGGAACAGCATCCATCGTTCGCATGAATCGGGGAACCGGTGGCATGTAGTTTCGTAGAGTCGAGCAAGAGAGAGCTACGCAAGGCTGGCTCTCGCATGCTCTTGTTACATGGTTTCTGCCGGTGGATGGCTTGGAGTCGTCTTTCGTTCTTCATAAACCGGGAACGATGTTTGCACCTTGTGTGCAAGTTGTTATGGGGTATGTGCGGTGGGAGTTTTAAATTTACTTTATTCTATTGGTATATCTACTTAAAGATTATTTTACGAGTTTTATTCTCAGCCTATACCCGTTCCAAGAACAGGTCGAACATGTGGACGAGGCGCCTCTGGGACGAAGTACGCTTAGCCAAAGTACGTTAAGGCGAATGGGTTGCTAAGCTGAAGTTCATTAGGTCAGTAGGCCGACTTCTTAATTTTCTTCATAAACGATGATAAAATTTGTTTTCGAAGTCCTAGAAGATGTTTGAGTCCCTTGAGTATTTTACATTCCTTGAATCTAGGGAATTCAATGGATACTGGGATATACTTCCATGGTTTTACAATATTATTCATACTTTTCCCTTTCCTCACATAGATGATTAAGTGTAGAATAAGCATTTAAGTTAAAATACACGTTAATATAAACAAAAAAAAACATAGATGATTTCTTGATGTTGGTGTTATACTGTAACTGAAGTACTGATGATTAATTGATCACTCTGCTAACATTCCATCTGAAAATTTCCTCTCTTTTTATAACACGCAGTCGTTTTTAGTTGTAATATTGCATAGCTTATTGACGGTAGTAATTTATTAAACCACTGACTGTCCCATGACAAATTATCCTTCTTTAAGAAGTCGGCTATTCTTCTGAGTACTGGTTTATACAGGGTGTTAGGTTTGTGAGTGCAAACTTTTTAAAGGATGATAGAGGACCATAAATGGTGAAGAAAATTGTTCTACGCATATGGTCAAATCTCAACCGTTACGTAGTTATTGAACTTTCCATGTTTTTGATTATTATTGCCTTAACTGGCTATAACTTAAACATGGTCAAACTTATAGCAGTTTTCTTACCCTTATTGGAAAGATTAATGAATTTTCTATCAAATGGCATCTTTGAATCGATTAGTTTAGTTAAATAACTAAATTTTCCAGAGTAAATAGCTCAAAAGTAGTGTGTTTTAATTTGTTTTTGTCAATTATCTTTGAAAAATGCTTAATAAATTTAAATTCCTTCCTAGACAAAGTTGAGACCCCTGTTCTATTCTAAAATTCGTTCTTTGACTCCACACTTCTAGCTCTTAACGTTTTCTTGCAATTTTAATTTAAGGCGAAACTGGAAGTATTTCCTCATTTTTTTGGTTTTTGATTTTTTATTAAATAACGAAGCAATATTTTTAAAATCGGTTTTCGTGCACATGTAGAGTATGGATCAGGGTATCTTCTGAATTTTTTACGCTGTAGAAAATGTTTTTCGTTTTTGCAGGAACCATTTTTTAGTGATATTTTGTTCAAAAATGGTTTCTGCAAAAACGAAAAACATTTTCTCTCGCGTAAAAAAATCAGAAGATACCCTGATCCATACTCTACATGTCTACGAAAACCGATTTTGAAAATATCGCTTCGTTATTTAATAAAAAATCAAAAACCAATAAGTGAGGAAATGGATCCAGTTTCGCCTTAAATGTGCGGCACAGTGCTCAAAACGGTACTTACCTTGACAATTGCAAATTTATGAGCTGAAATGCGATGTTTAAATCGAAATTGCTAGAAAACGATACGAAATAGAAGTTTGATGTTATAGAACGAATTGTAGAGAGAAACAGGGGCCACAACTTTGCATAAGAAAGAATTTTAAATTATTACACATTTTTTCAAAGATAATTGACAAAAACAAATTAAAACACTCTACTTTTGAGCTGTTTACTCTGGAAAACTTAGTTATTTAACTAAACCAATCGATTCAAGATGCCATTTGATAGACAATCCAATAATCTTTCGAATAAGGGTCAAAAAACTTCGATAAGTTTGACCATTTTCAAGTTATAGTCAGTTAAGACAATAATAGTCAAAAACATGCAAAGTTCGATAACTACGTAACGGTCGAGATTTGACCATATGCGTGGAACTTTATTTTCTCCATTTATGGTCCTCTATCACTCTTTAAAAAGTTTGCACTCAGGAACCTGTATATGATCAAACTGTTTATTTTGCTTGGCTTTTAACTCAATCGTAATGATGCTCGTCCGGCGTAATGACACTTTCAGCCTAGTGAACTGCGGCCTAACGTACTTCGGCCTGACATACTTCTGCCTAAAGATCCAGCACCGTCTTTTTGGCAAGAGTGATAACCTTTAATTTAATAAAATTTTCCTTCTTTCAAACATAGGCTGTTCTTTCAAGTTGAACTGCTCAATTAATCATCAGTAATTTGACTACTGCTATATATATTAATATATTTTTTGTTTTTGTGACCATCTGTTCTAGTAGGTATCTATAGGCTTTATAGTAGAAATCTTCATAAAAAATGCTCCCTTACTGTTCTTTCAAAGTATGTTCTGTAGAAATGTCATTCTAAATGCTACTTCGGTCATGATTGATCCATTGATTTACAAAAGATCTGATCTGGTTGTCAAACAAATTGAGTTCCATTGACTTTTAAAGCCTGTTAATACACATCGAAATTGTGCTCATAGACTTCCTTCGCAAGCAAGAATACTTTAATACTTAAAGTTTAAGTTATCTGGATCATGTGTTTTACAATGACAATGAACTTTTGCAGATTACTACCATAATCACGATGACTCGTTTTAAAGGTATAATGCGTTTAAAGGGCGTTTTTATCGATTGAATTTTCAAAAATAAATAGAAAGAACAGCCTATGAATAAAATAAAGGAAAATTATGATGAGCGTGTTCTTAGTTGAGTGACATGTCATTTTCAATCAGTACAACAGAAAAGAACGACTCATATTTAAAAGAAAAGCAAACCTCATTGAATCATCATGAAGAACATTATATCTCGAAAAAAAAAAAACATGGTAGAAGGGAATGTACAACATTAATGAGATGTGAAAGTTTCCATGATCTTGAGATTTTTCTAAAGACTACACATCGGCACACTTTGTTCTAAGGCTAACTTTCCGCTACTTTGTTTCAATGACTAGTTCAGACAATGGAATTAATCAAGAAAATTATTAGAAACGGCAGCTATGTATATTATCGCTCAATTAAAAATTTGAAATTAGCAATAAACTTGATCAAAATCGCCTAACACTTTGTATGGGTGAAGCAATAAAAAATTAGGTTTTTGTTGAATAACTGGCAATTCTATGGCTATTTTTCAATAGTTTTTTGTGCAGATGATAAAAAGAAGGAACATCTCTCTGTTATAAAAGACTTTGATAGTTTTTAATATTATTTCTGTGAGATATTGGCTATTGCTATTTTTTTCCGTTTTAGTGCGCGTTAATATTTAGTCGATTAGAAACCAGTACTGAAAATAGTATAATACATATTTCGGGGAAACGGTTCGTTCGGGGAATCATTTTTCGGGGAAACAACTTTCGGGGAAATTTCATACAATCCTGGTTTTCGGAGAAATGTCGTACAATCCTTCCACAAATCATAGATGGCGTTGCCAAGAGGAGAATATCCATTGCCATTTCAGATTTCGCTACTATTTACAATAATATAGAAACAATCATCTCCACGCAACTGGCTATGTCCTTGCAAGAAACGAAAAAAAAACTGCTATGAATTACATAATATTCTTGAAAGACAATCTTAAATTCCAATAGAACTCATAAAGTGTATTCGAAGAATACTATTCGTAGAAAATGCCTCAACATGTCCAATTTCTTTGGGTGAAACGAAATACAGGGGATGGCCAAAATGTTTGGGACAGGCAACTTTTTTCTCACAAAAAGTTCAACATGCTGTAACTTTTCATAGAGTGCATCAAAAATTCTCAAATTTTGACTGTTTGTCAACCTATTATAAGTGTATCATTGGTACAAATTTGAGTTCGATTGGTTAATTTTTCGCGAAGCTAGAACCGTTCTCGTAAAACACTATTGTTTAGACAACTAATTTTTGAGCTGTTATATCTCGGAGACCAGTGAACCGAATTGAATGAAATTTTAAGCGATTATCAACAATATGTTATTTCTTGAAAATTACTCAAAACATTGCTACTTTTTAAACGTTGGAAAAAGCCCCCGTTGGAGCCCAAATTTATACCAATAATGCACTTATAATAGGTTGACAAACATTCAAAATTTTAGAATTTTTTATGCACTCTATGAAAAGTTACAGCATGTTGAACTTTTTTGTGAGAGAAAGAAAAGTTACCTATCCCAAGCATTTTGGCCACCCCCTGTATTTTACATAAATCCTTAATTTGAGATGTTAAACGATCAATTCAATAGCTTTAAACATAATCTTCATGCGTAAATTTGCCTGTGTTCAAAATCGCATATTGTGTCCTAGAAATTGAGATACAGCCAAAAATTGTGACGTGTTATGAAGCAAAGTGGTGTTTGATTTATGTTCAAAAATAGAAGAAGTATTAAGGGCAAAGAAAAAACAAACGGGATTTTTAAAGCGAACATTCAGTGCTTTGATATAAGAAATGTCTTTTTCTTGCATTTTACAACAACATTGAAAATTCTTTTACTTCTTCTTCTTGTCATAACGTCCCTCGCAGCCTATGATTATGGTATGAAGGAAAGCGAAACCTGTTGGCGCAGCTAGCTCTGTTTCTGCTACATCGCTTCAATTTTAAGTGATCTAAGCCGAAAACATCTCCTTCCCTGCGTTGATGAATTTCCTGGTAAAATTTATAAATGAGTCCCTGGCAGAATTTCTGCAAAAAATATCCGAGGAATTACAGGATTTATCCCTACCTGAAGGAATCCCGTAAGTAATTTCTGTTGAAACCTTCAGAGGAGTTCTTGGAGATATCCCTTGAGTGATTGCTGGAGTGATCCCTATCTCCAATCTATCACAAAAAAAAATCATGGGGGAATTCCTAGAAAAAAATCCTAGAGTAATTCTATTCTATTCTAGTGCTTGCACAGCCAGTATTGAAAAGCATTCTGGAAATATTAACGTTTCTTCTGATATTTTCTTGTCAGCATTACTATTCGCAGCATATCAAAGATGGTGCACAAATATTTAAATGGCCAGGCCCACTGTGCAGACTAAAGGGTTGGAAGATAATTTAAAAAAAATAAGTCAATGATCAGGTTATCTATCCACTTATGATATTGACAAACATTTTTGAATTGAATGAAGAAAGAAACGGGGACAACCGTACCAACCGTTTCGTTTTAAGTCATTACTCGCTCTCTGAAATGATCGTCTGGTTCTGGGACTTGGAGACCTGCCATATTAACCGAACCCACTCGTTGGAAGAAACAGCCAGGGAAGAATTTTTCAATATTAAAACAATGACTTGGGACGAAGAAGGCCGGTTCGTGGTGAGCCAGCCAAAGAAGGAACACATGCTGGAGCGCTTAAGAGAGTCCCGCGTAATAGCCATGAAGCGGTTGAACCTGAACGCCGAATGCAAGGAGTCCTACGAAGAGTTTATCCATGAGTATATCCTGTTGGGCTACATGGGAGAAGTCGGCGGAGAGTAAACCATCGGAGATCCGGTGTACTATTGTGGTATGACCCATATTTAATTTGGTGCTAATCGATTGTCCTGTCACAATTAGATCACCGTGCTGGGATTACTTTGCCAAATTCCCAAGGGCTCCAATAACCCTTTTCCAAGTATTGACAACCACTGATTGGACAGCACTCCACAACTGTAGAGTGAATGTTCAGCGGTTTCGTATTCAATAACGACACTCAGATGATTGGATTTTTCCAATCTTGTTTAGATAGTACCTACTGGGGCAGTGAGCGGTCATCAGTCCCTTTATTATCTTCAGGTCTCTCTTGTTCAAATTTAGTATAGTCCTGGCTTTTGCTGCACTAGGCCTTACAAATTCTTGTGCTTGTCTGGATGTATCCGTGGCATTCCAATTGGATTCTATCATAGACATTTCCCATGTTGTTTGTTTCGTCCTAAGGGTATACCCAGGAAGATCTATATTTACAGCGCACCGTCCCCAAAGCACGACAGCTGATGAATGAGATTATCGAGCTGACAAACACAAATGGTTTAACCCTGCGAAAGTGGAACTCAAACTCAACGAAACTGCTTTTCACCTTGTCGGAGCGTAGATGCGTAGACGAGCGGTCAGTTCTGAATGTGGACTCCTTAAGCGCAACGGTCAAGACTCTGGGGCTGCGTTGAGATATCCAGTCCGACGATTTTTGCTGACTTTCTTCGAGTGGAAATCCAATTCCTCCTCCATAACGAAGCGTAGTTTTCAGCCCGACGCTGCTTGCTTCTCTGATCAACTGGGCCTGGTTGGACCAGCTGTAGTCCAAGTTTCTCATCGTAATAGGCTGTTTTACCTCACGCAAATCTGTCCGGAAAAAGCCTACTTTCCCACACCAAATTAACAGTGCTGTAATGGTTTATTACAGCACTGATTTGCGTTGCGTAATGAACCATTACAGCACTGTTTTCATCTTTGATCAACTTCTTGATGCTTTCTGGACGCAGTTTTGAAAATTTATGACAAGTGCACAGTAAAACCTGCTATGATCAGATTTTCTTAAACATGGCTATGAGCATCAGTATGCAGTTTAATGAAAAAGTTTTGTAAAAACTATCCTCAAGCGGTAATTTGTGAACTTGCAAAAAACGTTGTACGCAACTCGGTGCAGAACTCGATTTTTACAGCACTCGTCTTAATTATCCAACTCGGCAAGCCTCGTTGGATAAATGTACGACTCGTGCTGTAAAAATCGTCATTCTGCACCTTGTTGCGTAAACTACTAGTACGCAACTCGGTGCAGAACTCGATTTTTACAGCACTCGTCGTAATTATCCAACTCGGCAAGCCTCGTTGGATAAGTGTACGACTCGTGCTGTAAAAATCTTCATTCTGCACCTTGTTGCGTAAACTACTATTATCCAACGGCTCTGGCTGCTAAAATGCAACTGAGATGATCCTCTCGACGAGTCTCTGCAGGAGACGTGGAAAGAATACAAGCTGAACATGGACATTTTGTGGTCTCGATTATGCGTTGGGTTGGCGTCTGTAATGACTGTACAGCAGTTGAGCTCCACAGCTTCTAAGCTGCGTACGCACCTCCAAATCACGAGTGGCACCTTTAGAAAACCTCCAAAGGAAAAAGAAGAAGATAAGCATCCCCCGTCTCGAGCTGTCCTCTTGCATAGTCTAGACCTGTACGAGAAGTACAATCAGGTCCATTCAAACATTCCAGCCAGGGTGTCTACTCAATTATGAAAATGAAATTCCCTGATATTTCCAGGATTTTTCCAGGTTTTTGAAAATAATTCCAGGTTCAAGAAACATGAACAAATCGACTAAACTAAACATGATTTCAGATTTCTAGAAATTCGTGGAAACGCAACTTTTTGGGAAATTTCTAGTTCAAACTATATTGACGTTCAAGGACAACATCCCATCAGCATTTAGGATGGAAGCACGAGATGATTTCCTAATGGAATTCTTAAAACAATCCTGGCGATACTTAAGGAGAATTTTCTGCATAATTTGATGAAAATTTTGTTTAGCAAGGAAAACAACAAGAAATTACACTTTATTTTATAAAAGTCAAGCTTGGCCGTTCCAGCAGATAATCTTCAGAGCAGTTCCTGAGCAAACTTTCTTAAATATTGTCAGAAATTTAAAAGATTGCAGCTAACGCTTTTGAACATATCCAAGAAAACTGCACGCATAGCTTCAGTTATTGCGCACGAATACCTTCGTTGATTTCGCAAAGGAATCGCTCAAGTATGTTTTTCCAGGAATTATAATTTCGCTACACAGATCGAAAAAAGAGTGTAAAATTCTGTGACATATGATGCACATGATTGGAGCGTGGGATACCATAGAAGTTTACATGACATATCATGTAAAAGTCATAAAATATTATGTAAACTTCCATTATATATCATGTAATTCAGCATGACTCTGTGTGTTTACATGACATATAACACAAATTTACATGATATATCATGTAAACCATCATAACACTAATCTTACATGACTTAACTGAAGTTTACATGACGTGTAAATCTCATTATTTTTATCTGTGTAGATTCTTCTCTCTCTCTCTTCATGGCGTAACGTCCTCACTGGGACAAAGCCTGCTTCTC
Organism: Aedes albopictus; assembly: GCF_035046485.1. Classification (NCBI taxonomy): domain Eukaryota; kingdom Metazoa; phylum Arthropoda; class Insecta; order Diptera; family Culicidae; genus Aedes; species Aedes albopictus. Next base: position 164,552,819 of record NC_085138.1, read on the forward strand.
AGCTTAGTGTTCTATGAGCACTTCCACAGTTACTAACTGAGAGCTTCCTCTGCCAATGACCATTTTGCATGCGTATATCGTGTGGCAGGCATGAAGATACTCTATGCCCAAGGAAGTCAAGGAAATTTCCTTTACGAAAAGATCCTGGACCGACCGGGAATCGAACCCGTCACCCTCAGCATGGTCATGCTGAATACCCGTGCGTTTACCGCCTCGGCTATATGGGCCCTGTGTAGATTCTTATCCCCAGCGATTTCTCCTTTTATAGAAATTGCTAGCAAAAATGTTAGATACAGTGTCGGACAAAACAATAAGACCACCAGCCATTTTTCATACAAAATGGCCAAGTTTGACGATGTGATGCTCGGTTTCTAGTAAACCAATTTGGCTGAAATTTTGACAGTCGGCATGGAGTTACGTGAATTTTGATTTGTATTTAATTGAGTGAGTTCTGCTCACTACATCAAAAGTTACCGATATACGAAACGACTAAATAATAGGACCACTTTCAGATCGCCATAATCAAATGATATATGAGAGTATCTGATACTTGATGGTTGATGAACAAGTTCTAAGATTCAGGATGCCATTTAAACATGAGGACATTTTTATTGAATTGACCACAAATATCCTACATAAAAATTTGGTGTCAGAATTTTGTCGCACCGTATATCTGTAACTTTGGAAGTAGTGCATAGAACTCAATCAATTTGATACAAATCAAAATTCCCATAAATCCGTGTCGGCTGCCAAAATTTCAGCCAAATCGGTATACTAGCAACCGAGTACCACATCGTCAAACTTGGCCATTTTGTATGAAATAGGACCGGTGGTCTTATTGTTTTGTCCGACACTGTATGTTTATAGAACTTCAGTCAGAAAATCCTTTCAGAGTTTCAAAAGAATTGACTTCAATTAATACTGCCAGTTACACTCGAAAATTTAAAAAATGACATTAATTCAGAGGAATTCTGAATTCTTTCAGAATAGTTGGGTTTCGTGGCCGTGCGGCTAGAGGCGTCAGTCATCTAGGCGTTTCGTAAGCCTCGTAGTGTGTTGGTTCGATTCCCGCTCCAATCGGGTAAAGCTTTTCGTCAAACGGGGAAAAAATATACAGAAAAATGTTGTAAATCAATAGTTTTTGTCGTAATAGTTTCACTCTTAAAACAAGTAATTGGCAATTAGAATATACTAATAAGTTGATGACAACCATGTTCTAAAACTATTGCATAATGTCCATCGAAAATAGTTTCTCTCGAGTTCGTTAAAATATGTGGAGCTCATGGGAAAGAGAGAAACATTGTTTAGAATAATTTATGAGTTGCTCTAAAAACGTTTCAGAAATGATCAGAAAAATATTTAAAACTTATTCCACAAGTCATCTAGTTAATTTCGCTACAAATAGATAGCATCGAATCCGCCAGAAGTTTCAATTGATCAATCATATTCTGCGGGAGTTTCAGGAACTACGATTAAAATATATCTTTAAGTTCCTTCAGGTATTTCCCAACATCTACAGGCGATTGCGAATTTGTTAGGCAAACCTCAATAAATTTTTCTCTAGATGGAAATGAACAAAAAGAGCTTATACAATTTAAGTCACTATGCCAATATTTAGCGCTGCAATAGATTAAAGAATTTAAGATTTGAGAATTCAAAATCCTTACAATAAAAGCATGTCGACTCAGTTTCCCGAAATAGGTATAACAATAGGAGATTGCTGTCGAAAAAGTACAAGTTAGTTTCAACGTCAATTGACCCTTAAGGGTAATGAATATGTGATAAATAATATTTAACAAGCGGGTAGTTAATAGCGGCGCAGCCGAAATTTTTATTCGCTTTGAAGCATTTCTAACTGAAAGTTTGTATTGAAATGGCAAACACAGAAATTCCCTGATTGTCACCAAAATTCCCTGAGAATTCCAGGATTTTTCCAGGTCGAGTAAAATTCCCTGATAATTCCAGGTTTTCCAGGTTTTTCCAGGTAGTAGACACCCTGCATTCCAGCGTACTTCTGGACAGACTCGATCAAGTGCTGGTTGAATTCGCTACCATCTCGGTGGCAAAACTTCGTAGCAAACCGCGTATAGGAGATTCAGCATTTCACCAAAGATGGAGTTTGGAGTCTTGTTCCGGGCACCTAGAACCCGGTCGATCTTTAGTGCCAAACGCTTTGGTTCGCAGGCCCGCAATGGCTGGGTCAAGATGAACAGTTTTGGCCTCACGCAGACGATGCCCTCAACGCCGAATTGGATTCGGCCATGCAAGAAGAATGATTAATACCTGCCTTCCCGGCTCAAGCAGTGCTTCCGAATGAAATCTTCGGAGATCGTTCGTCTGCTTCAATAATGTCACAACTCACAAAAACGCAATCGACCTTCCAGGAATACTGATTCCCTGGTACTCGATGAACGAGAACAGGCAACTATTGCCTTAGTTCGCTTGTCCCATTTAGAATGCTATACGCAGGAGCTGAATTAGTTGGCCAAAAAGGGATCTGACCACGACTCGTCCAATATCGTCCGATCACAAGTATCGTGCACACCACAAGCACCCTCTCGCAACGATGTTCGTGCGGCATTTCCGATCAACAACTGCTAATCTCTGCGGTTGGCAGAAAGTTTTGGCCTGTTCACATACAAAGTTCGACCAGGAAGGTGATCCACGGTTGCAAGCCAAGGTTTTGGACCAATTGATGACTGATCTTCCGTCGGCTGGAGTCAACCCCGCACCACCATTCATGAACATCGGCGTGGATTATTGCGGTACATTCCAGGTCAACTACCGAAATCGTCGAGGGAGTCCAGTGAAGTGCTACGTAGCGATTTTTATCTGCCTAGTAGTTAAGGCCGTCCTGGTCCTGGACCTGGTAATGGATCTAACCACTCAAGCGTTACTAGCAGCTATGACATGGTTCGCAGCTCGTCTTGGTAAGCCCCATTGATAATCTGCGGAAGTTAACCGAACTACATCGACCCTCACACGACCAGAAGTTCCAAGAGAAACTGATCAAGGACATCAGTTCCGAAAGCATCAAGTTCCGAGTCATCCCTCCATACGCACGCCCAACTTCGGCGGCCTCAAGGAGGCGCAGGTCAAGTATTTTTAAGGGACACTTCAAGAAGGCTGTCGGAACAAAGGTGTTGAAGGTGGGCGAAATGTTGGCTGCACTGGTGCAGATCGAAGCGCTCTTCAATTCCGGTCCGCTTCTGAAGTGGCTTTTAGGCAGGATCGTTAACATCTTTCAAGGGTCAGACGGCAATATCCGTGTCGCGGTCCGCACTAAAGACTTCGGTTGAGGAATCTCGAAAGTTTGTCCTCTTCCTACATAAGTAAGTCACTCGCAGAGTGCACACTGGTGTTACGGCATCATCCAAGTTTTTAATCATCTCAAAAAAAGCCATCAAGATCAAGTTGGTATCGTCTGTGCATGTCCCGTGTATGTCATTTGAAATGATGAAGGTCTCGGTGCACAGGGCGTCGGTGACCATAAGATCACTGCAAGATTCAAGCAAATTGTTGCATATCGTTGGTAGGACCACAGCGCTCATTAAGGTGTCTCATCCGGAGGAATCTATGGCAACCCTCCTAACAGCCGTCGTCAACCGTTTGGCAGTGAGCTTGGTCAGCTCGCGTTGACGATCACTGCATCGATGATACGAAGAAGCCATTCCCGCTGTGCACGACATCCCTGGAGTACGCCCCACACACACAGGAAGCGCACGTGAGCCCGAGTGATCTCTTTAGATAACTTTCTTCTTCACCATAACTAATGAGAAGAGCGAAGTTCACCATAAGCTACGGTGAAGAGGAAAGTGATCTAAAGAGATCAGAACCAGCGATTCACAATCTCGAACCGAACAGTCATCTAGCGGCAAAATTGCGTACCAAACTGATTCACTTTCTGAAGCAAACGACATTCTGAATTCTTTTTGGGGGTGATGCAATATTCAAATAAGTGTTGCAATACTTTTCCAAGCGAGTCCGTACTTATGTATAGATTTTGGTCACGGTCGCCATATGGTATGGTGGAACAACCAGCGGAGAATCGAACTTTGAAGCATTTATGATGCTTTTCATTGTACCAGAATCAACTGAACAATCAACTTACCTCTTCTACCGTCAGGGGCAACGTCACTCGACTGGAAAGAAAGAAAAAAAAAATAACATAAGTCTTTGTTACTAATTTCATTCATACTATACGTAATTTGTAACTAGAGGTTAATCTTTGTTGTAAAGTGTAGTCCATCTATCCATGTATATTATTCGACAAACACTAATAACATTTTCAATAAACATTGGTACAGCTAAACACATCAGTACAATTGATCACTCAAGTAACATTTCAACAACCTTGTAGTTTTGAGATTTTGAAAGCTGTTTTAAAACTTCAATTATAATAATGAGTACATTTGATCTAAAATATAGCTTCGCTACTTTACTAAGAGCCTCATGAACCTAAACAAAATACTAATCGATCCTCAAACAGTTCGATTGTAACAAACCCATCCAGAACATCAATCTAAGCTGCGTCAACGGAAATACATTTTTCATAACGATTTTCTTTTCACCTTCAGTCAGGCGAAATCCAATGCGAAACGATGACCACAATAATGTTCGTTATTATTATCATAACGATGCTAATAATAGCAAACGAAAGAAATTCTGGAACTCCCTCAGTGATGACGACAGCGTCTTTTGTCTTGTTCTCCGTTTAATTTCGCTTCGTAAGCAAAATAGAACCGAATCGAATAGGTACATAACGAGTGTCCGATTACAGACACAGGCACTGACTGTTGTCTATAGTTGGTGTCCTGATGGTGACACTATATGCACCTACTTGCTTGTTTAGAAACAAAATTGATAACGTTGCACTAATGATAGCAGTGCAGTTAGTTCGGTTCCCTTTTTCTTCGGTCGGTCGGTCGATCGGGCTGGCTAGTCATCCAACAAATGGGACTAACATGCATGCGGGTGTTGTTATCAAACTGTTTACAACACCGATAGATACTGCTGGTGTGCATTATTGCTAGCTATTTAGGCGAGGTTCTATGTTGATTGTTTGAAAAGCACCCACCGATTTGTATGCACTGGGAAGTAAACTAATGAACAGCTGTTTGTACTCTCTGGGAGTGTGCATTACAGTGGATCAAAGGTCGTTCTATATTGTCGTAATATGATGTAATGACGTGATAGTCACTGGAATGTTAAGTATATTGGTCGTTTTCATAAATTGGTGTATAAAATTATTAGTTTTAATTGTGTATGTGATGGAATTGAATGTGATAGTTTTGATAGAACTCAACTTCATTCGACAAAACCACACTGGACGAATGTGCAATAATTTGTAAGAATTGTTATAACTCATTATGCAAAACTGTCAATAAACAAACAAAAAACAATTTTAAACTCCCTGAGGAAGATTCTCAAACGTGACCGAAACGTCGGTCAAAATTTATAGCAGTTTTTGCTAATTGTCAAGAGAAGGCCATCTAAAATAGCCGCCAATAGGCATAAAATCATTTTCGCCATATTTAAATATGTTTTCGAACAAACTAATAATCAGTGACTTACGCTCATTCCCAACAAACAGAAACGATGCCTTGCATGCCTAAAGAACAATCATATCTACACAGGATGTGATGGTAAACCTCACTTCTCCGATTACCTTACTAATTACGTGGGAAATTATTAAAATCAGTACATACACACCATCAAAACAACCCAGCCCCATCCCCTATAACTTGCGTCCAAAATGCGTTCCTCGACCGTCGTCGTCAGCGGCATATGCGCTGCTTATAAACAAAACTTTCCACCTCCCTATCCTGATGAATGGGTAATCAGATAGCGAACAATAAAAAAACCGCGGCTTGTTCATCTACATTATATCGGTGTGGCTGGTGTCTAACCGATGATGCCCCGATGGAAATGGATGACACAGCCCCAACTGGGTTGGGGGTGAAGAGGGATGTGAAACAATATCTTTCAGAATGTGATGTGTGTGCGCAACACAGTGTCGCTCAGAAGTAATTTCACAAATTGTCAGCAAAGACATCCCATTGCAAATTTAGAATGAAGAAATAGTACCAAGAGTCACCAAGTGAGGTCGATGCACGAGTATGGATCAGAACGACATGCGAAGGTTTTATCAAGCTTTTAAAGATATGTAACGATAAACTGCGCCTTTTTTGCAACGACAATGATGTACCTAAATTTGCACATAGATAAACCAATGGCGTGTGAAGTTTGCAACGATAGATAAGGCATACCTTAGTGGACCCTCGATTATATAGACTCTCGATTTTATGTGGGTTTTACCTTTATTTTATGTAGATTTTTTTATGGTAAAATTTTTAATATCCAAACAGTTTAAAACTTGCAGTTTGTATTATAGCTTAACACTTCATATCAACATATTGATTTGTGGAGCACATATTATAGTGCCAAAACATATTCGGCATTTTAAGCAGTTTTGTCCTCTTCATCACCTATTAAACTAAAAATTTGCCCCAAATTTTTCTCAATCAAGCTGAATTTTTCGACCAAGTTTCAAGAATTTTGGCCGACAAAATCCCCTCATGACGAAGAGAACAAACCTGCCGATAATACCCTTGGTAATTCCTTTGGAAATTTCTAGGAACTTTTACTAAGTATTCCTCCAGACATTCTTCCAGGGATTCCTTTAAAAATATGTTAATGAATTCCCCTGGAATTCTTTCAGAACGTCCTCCATGAATTTTGGTAAGAGATTTCTCTTGCAATTTTTCTAAATATTTATTAATAAATCCTTGTAGGAATTCTGAGGGAGAGTTTTCAGCAATTTCTGTAGCAACTCTCTCTAGAACTATTTCAGGTTGTCAGTAAGAGATCACCTTAAACATTTTTCCATGGATTTTTTGTTATTCTCAGAATTTTCAGAGAATTTTCAGCGGTTTCGAATATTTCTCCACAGATGTTTACAGAATTATTTTATGGAACATCGTAAACCATGTCGGAATTACTCTACGCGGAACACTTCATATCAACATATTGTTTTGTGAAGCACATATAATAGTGCCAAAGCATACCTTATGACATACTTAGTTTTATGTATTTACCTAAATCTCACACTTCCCTATCTGACTTCAGTTTTAATAAATCTAGACTAACATTTAGAAAGGGTGTAGCAACCATTGCGAATTTCTGCTACTTTCGCGATATTTTTCCAAAGTACGAGAGACGATAAAAGCTGAGGCGTGCAATGGTTCGCTCCGCCCTTTTCACATGTTGGTCTAGAAATATCTCTCGCTTTGTCAATGGTCACGATGAGCGGAGTATATGGGGTGATTCTCTGGCGATATTTTACAGATCCCTTAGCAATGACAACATTTTTGGCGGATGCATACAAACTGCCCATTCGCCAGACTTTTCTTCAAAGCTTTCTAACAAACTTCTTTCAGCATTTCTTATGACATCCTCACCGAGAATTGTAAATATCAGGAATAATATTTTTGGTAGATGCCTTATATAGGGGATAGACAAAATGATCGGAACAGGCAATTTTTTCCCTCCTCATAAAAAAATATTCAAATGGCTATAACTTTTCTAAAAGTGCATCAAATATTCTCAAATTTTTACTGTAAGTGGATCAACTAGTTGTGTATCAGTGGACAAAATTTGGAAAAAAAAACTGTCATAAATGGTCAAAATTTCATTGCATTCGGTACATTGAATCCGGAGATATAACAGCTCAAAGTTGGCTATCGGATTAATATACCTTTTTCTAGAATCTTTATAACTTCGACAGAATAGCCCGATCTTTTCTAAATTTTGTCCACTGTTACACAACTAGTTGATCAACTTACAGTGAAAATTTGAGAATATTTGGTGCACTTTTCGAAAAGTTACAGCTATATGAATATTTTTTTGAGAAGGGGAAAAAACTGCCTGTCCCGATCATTTTGTCTATCCCCTGTACTTTCTTACTATCTTGACGTGTACTGAGCTGATTGAATTTCAAAATTTGTAGAAAATTCCATAAAAAGATCATTGTACGGCTTCGGCAGATTACTGACAAGATGTATGATAAATAATTTCTAGTGCTGTCATGTTAAGGTCATTTCAGCGCCCTTTCACTGATACATTCCCATAGATGGATTTCTGGAGGCATCTCTGAAAGCATCACTTGAGAAATTCCTGTTGGAACTACTAGAACAACTTCTGAAAGAATCAATGGAACAACTTTTGAAGAAATCCTTGGTGAAATTTCTAAAGTAATTCTAGGAATATTGGCAAAGTTTTTATTAATATTTCCGAAAGTATGGCATAGAAATTTCAGAAGGAATTTAAAAAAATCTGAAGAAAATTTAAAAAAAATCCTGGAAGAATTTCTGAAAAAAAAAGGAATGTTTTAAGAATCCATAGATGGATTTACTTTTGAAAAAAAATCGTAGAGAAATTTCCTAATAAAAATCCTAAATGATTTTTTTATTGAACTCCTTGAGAAATCCATAGATAAATTCTTAGTGGTATATACGCTTGTAGGAAATCCTGGACGAGTTTCTGAGAAAATACATAGAGGAATACGCAGCGGAATTTCTGATGAAATCGCAGGCTTTCTTGATAAATCCTTGGTGCAATTTCTGGAAGAGAATTGTCTTGAAGGAATATCTAAAGGAATGTGAAGAAATCTAGGGAGCTTCCTTAATAATCTCTCACAGAAAAAAAACAATCATTGGAGACATTTTTTAGAAAGCTTTTGAAAAAAATTGGTAGCTGTTCTGAGTTTCAGATTCTCAATGCATCCGTCAATCATTTTCTAAAATAATCCATGGGATATTTTTGAGAAAGTTTATGGATCGTTTTCTAGATGAATGTCTTAAAAAAAGTCTAATGAAATTCGTAGATGAATTTCTGGAACAATCAATGCAAGTTTTTTGAACCATTTTTGGAAGCTATCCGTGTAAGACTTTCTTAAGGAGTTCTAGAAGAAATTTCTGCAGGACATTCTAAAGTCTAAAGGAATCTCTAGAAGATTTTGTGAAAGAATTTCTGACTGAATTCTTTAGGATTTCCTGGATGATTCTACGAGGAGTTTTGTTACAAAAATAAAAGAAATTAATTATTACAAATGATTGACGTATCACGGACACATGGAACCTTACAAATGCAAGGGCCCCACGTTGGGCGCCATGTTACAAAAATAAAATAAATTTAATTATTACATCGGATTGACACTTCTGATACACATAGAGAACCTTACAAATGCACAATTTACAGACAACACAAATTGACGCAACACGACACATAACATAAATTTGCCCTGTTATCCAGATGGATAACATCTTCCGATCACAGGATGACGAGGTTTCATGCATTGGTTTGGGTCCATCAGTCATCCTGGAATTGTATTTTATTTGGCAGTTTGCCTTTTAGTTCACAGCATTTGTTCCTGTGTTCATAGCTTGGTTTTGTCTAGGAAAACTAATCCTAATCGGGCATCCCGTTTCAGGGTTCGATACTTGAGCTCAACAACTTGAAGTCCGTGGCAGGGAAAGGTTTACATCTCTATCACTTGACCGCTGCCCGAAATAGCCTGAAAGTTGGCAATCAATATTGGATTGCATTTCATGGGCCTCTATTTTTCCAGAACCCTATAAATGTATATTAAAACTCGGGGAATGTTTACAAGTTAAAATAAAACATATAACACAAAGAACGCACGAATATAGAATTTATAACACATTTAACAATTATTCTGTCTTATAATTGTAACAAATATTTATACCCGTAACAGTTTCCAAAGGAATCCCTGAAAGAACTTCTTTAAGAATTCCTGAGACATTTTTTCAGGAACTCGTGAAGGATTTTTTAAATGAGTCCTTGATGGATCATCAAGGATCCGTGAAAGAATTATCGGAAATTCTTTGAAAGTTTATTCAAAGTAATCCTTGGAGAAATTTGTAAAGAAATCTCTGGAGATTCTCTGAACGAATCTCTTGAAAAATTTGTGAAGGAACCCCTAGGGCAGTTTCTAGAGAAATCCCTGCTGTAAATTCCCGAATGGGTCTCACAAAAAGAGAATTTTCTAAAGAAATCCCAGGAAGATTTTCTGAAAAAAAAACCCTGGAGCAATTTCTAAAAAAAACCTGGAGAAAATTTTGAAATAAATCCTTGGAAGATTGCTTGAGAGAATGCTTAAAAGAATTTACGAAGGATTTTTCAAAAAAAAAAATCTAGAAAAGTTCCGAAAAAAGATTTTCTAAAGAAATCCCCGGGGGAATTACTGCATAAGGTCATGTACAACTCTTTGTGATATTACTGGAGGAATTCCTAGTGGTTTTTTTTGGAAACATTGGAAGTTGAAATATGAAAGTTCTGTTAAAATCATTGAAAGAATTTCCAAAGTAACTCCAGTACAATTTTTTGCAGGAACTTGAAGGAACGTTTTCTGAAAAAAAAACTCTGCAATAGTTTCTGAAGACATCACTGAAAGTTTTATTTGAAGGAATCTCTGGAAATTTTTTTCTAATGAAATTTTTAAAGGAATCTTTGAACAACTTTTTGAAAGAATCGCTGGAGGAATTGATACTCAAAATAATGGATATTTAAAGAATTTAAAGAGTTTAAAGAATTTAAAAAAATTAAAAAATAGATGGAAACAAACCCCTAGACAAAATTTCCGAATGAATCAAATTTTATGAAGATCTAAGGAAGTTTTTTTTAAAGAATACGTGAAGGAATTTTTGGTAGAATACTCGGTCAAGTTTCAACAAGATTTTTTTAGAAAGATCATTAGATTTTCTAAGGAAATCTCCCATATTTTCTCCAAGCGAATGTCTAGAGAAATTTCTTCTGGGCAAATTTCTCAAACAAACTCTGAATTGCAGCAAAAGGCGACCAAGCAGATAGCGACACAAACCTACACTACTCGAAAAGAAAGATCGTTTGGCAGATACAGCACAACCAGTAACCACGTTTTATTAAATGTTCTTCACGAATCTTCAAATTTCCGAAGGAACCCTCTGAAAATTTCAGAAGGGATCTCTGGAGGAATGCCTGAAGAAATTCGTAAAGGGAAATTTTTGAAACAATTCGTCAAGATATTCCAGGGTAAATAAATCCTCGAAGACAATTTGAAAGGAATCCCTGAATGAATTTCTGAACTTTTTGATTTGTTTTGGAAAATTTATGCAAATAATCTTATTGTGTATGTCCATTGCTTAAAACATTGGCTTTTGAATCAACCATATGTACATATATTTGGAGACGAAAGATTTCGATCGTAACAAGCTACCTCGGTTTATTCGTTATTTAACGAGAATAGGAAACAATCGATGAAGTACTAGAATTGAAGTAATGAGCTTAATTTGTGTATGATGTCAATTCTTCGTTTCTACAATGTAAAAGTGGAAAAAGCGTGGGTATTATGATTCCTTGCCTAATTTGATGCTGTTTGAGCAAAACTTTGGGTAAATGAGTTGTTAAAATTGCAAGAAATGGAGAAAACAACAACACCCGCGCTTTTGAGCTATTTCATTGCAGAAACGGAGAATTGTCCTTTCACCATACAAAAAGCTTATTACTTCCCGACTAGAAGATTCTAACAAAAATATAACAATATTATAACAAACCCTTATATTTATAACTCATTGTGATATAATCAAGTTTTTATATCTTTGGGGTATAAAAATATTTATATCATATTATGTTATAAATGTTGTTTAATAAATCATTGTGAAATAATTTAGTTTCAATTACTTGACATTCAGATAATCATTTTGTACAATTGTATCAAAATATGATAGCAATCAGTATTCTTGAAGCTAAAACTTATATCATATTCTGTTATAATATTGATCAGATCATAACAAAATAGGTTACTTTTTGCTACAATTTTAGTTATTTTAACATCATCCTGCACCTAGTCTATAACATAATGAGTTATAGAAAATTTTTACAACATCATAACACAATGTGTTACAAACTTGATAGATTTTTTTTGTCAGGTTCAATTCTAGGACTTCACCGATTGTGTCCTATTACATATGCCAAAAACTCCGAGCCTTTTATCAAAACTTAGTTTTCATGCAGTTTTGATTTGTACTTCTAATGGTTTCGGCTTGCAGTTTTTGGTACTCTTTGGTATACAATTTATAATTCGATCATTTTAAAAATTGAAATGTCCACTAAATCAAGGTATACCTGTACAACACTAAAGAACATCCAGGCGGCAGAGAAGGACATACATCCGGCCGAACTTCTTACGAACTAGCAGCGATTAGCAGCTGTGAGAAGTCTTCTGCAGTACAAGATTGAATATATGAGAGGAATCAATGCCAGTTAGTTGATTGACTGATCTCGTACTTCCAAAACTAAGTACTAACTATTTAATGTCAGACAAATTCTAAACGCAACTGTAGTCAGCAGCCAGCCATTCCAGCGCAGCGTTCGGCACACGTTCCAATCTGGGAAGCGCGTGCGATGCGAGGCGAAAGCGAAACCACCCTCTCGAGTCTCTTTCCGATGCGATGATGATGGGGGCTTTATTGCATCATAGGCACAGATTGGAGCAATTTCCAACAAGTGAGTGCGAGCAAAAGTCTCTCATTACCTCTACGACACATAGTGTAGGTATACTGTGTAGATATTTACGCAGAGATATAGATGCACGATTAGAACGCAGCCAGCAGCGCAGCGGTCGGTGGCAGCACGGAATTTCCTCCTCTGTGAAACGGATAATGTGGCACGCTCACTAAACTGCATGATATCTGTACATAGCACTATAACACAACATACACACGGTACACAGGATAGTTGTTTACTGTGTTTATTGTATCGTAAAGAGGGGCTGTCCCCAATGGTAAACATTTGCTTTGCATATGGTTGGGTTTGTTCATTCTTAGAAACGAAATCAGAAATTGATTTCTATTACCATGATGGTGGCACTTAGAGCTTTTATAACACTTTGAAACAAGCTACTGATAATACAATACATTGTAATGTCAGGAGTCCAAAATACCCACACCCATATTTAATACTCCATACTTGCTGTCAAAAATATGCCATTTTTGTAGAAAACCTTAAGCCTACAGAACTCTACTTAGAACAAGAGTATAATCTGAATAAATTTTGTCAGAAATTGCTGTATAAAAGTGATTTAAAGATAAAAGATAACTTTTACCTTTTTATATGTATCACAGATTCCCATAAAAGGCTATAGGAGATTGAAATGTTTTTTTTTCGGAAAGGTTAAATTGAATCACGCATTTTTTACTTTGTAGTAGAACGCCTCATTGTCTTATATGAAAAAAAGAATTGATATTGTAATTTTGAAAATCATTTGAATCACCCTAATTGTATAATACAGAAAAGAAAAATGTTTCAAAAATATAAGAATCTTGAAAACACCATAGTGGAAACTAAAAATTCAAGCGTAAAACTGTTGATCCTTCTAGAAGCAGCTTTAGGATCATTCGTCCAATGTATGAACAAAGCTCTCTAACGTCACCTGTTATTCTCCGTTAAAATGAGTAGGGGATGCGTAAGCAAGCTTGGCGGCCCGGCGCTATTTCGTCATTGACCTTCGACAACAAGCCAAAGATAAAACAACTTAGAGTAGAGTTTCTACTCATCATGCACTGCAACGCCAGTCAGTCAGTGTCGTGGTTCACAGCAAAATCTGGAGTCATCAGGTAACAACGTAAACAACATTGCCCACTGGAGATCGGAGTGATGATATGACGGGCGGCAAAGTCGATGAATCATTGCGAGAATGTTTGCACATTATGATCGTTACGTTTTTTGATCCGGGTGTAGTTTTGGCATTGAGTTGATTCAAGTGAATTATGATAAGCTCTGTGTTTAGTGCCTATCTGGGCAAATGTTGAAACAGCTGCCATCTACAAAAAAGTCTCTCTTTGTTCACTTCCCCTGTTCGTTATTACGACGACATAGGAAAACTTTCGTCAACTTTTGCACTACGGGTCAAATGACAGCCGTTTTAGCTCGGAGCAAATCAAAATGCAAACCAACAAGCGCGATTGTACCGTTTCAGAAAGCTTTCAAGAAGGTTTCAGAGATGTTTCACCGTGAATTCAAGGCATGTCAAAAAGTTTCAGAGGGTTTTGGTCTATCAAAGGAAGTTTTAGAGGGAGTTCCACATAGGTTTCAAAGTGTTTCAAGGCATTACATGTAGTTTCAGTTGGGGTTCGGAACGCGCCTGAAAACTCTTAAAACCCCCTGGAATACGCCTGAAACGCCCCAGAAAACTCCGAAAACCAACTGGAACCTCTCTGTAGCCCCCCTGAAGCTTCACTGAATCCACTCCAGTGGATAACTGACACTGAGAGAAATTAAAAGTGGTAGTCGAAATACGCGTAACTGTCAAAGGATAAGCAAAATAGGGCGGAATTAAAAGGTTCATAACTGATTACACTCACTCGTAGCGGGTATTCTGATTAGAGGGTTTGAAAAGTCGGTACAAGATTGCCAGCAATGCTTACATTGTAACAGCAATTTCTTAAATTTTATTTTAAGAATTGTGCAGTTTTTTGGCACAGAATTTTCAATTTTTTAATGGAAAATATTTATAATTTTGTGAATAAATCGGTCTAATATCGTAGTACCCGAGCAGAGGAGAATAGCAAATTGATAACAACAGAATCACATAGTCTGTTTTTATATCATGATTTGTTAGTGTTAACTTATCAAAATATATCTTTTTAATAACATGTTTTTTTTGGGTAATCCTATTTTGTTATATTCAAATTTTTGGGATATATCCACAAGATAACATTTCAATAATATGTTTTGTTGTAGAACATGTTTAGTTATTATTCTGCTATAGAGAATATACAACTATGTGATGAAGCGTAACACAACAGTAACAAGTTCACTGTTATTAAGTTGTAATTGATCTAACAAAACATGTTATTGAATTATTCTTCTAAGAACTTAGCACTTATCCTTTGACAGATACGCGTATTTCGACTACCACTTGTAATCTTCCTCAGTTTCAGTTATCCACTCAGGAAGATTACAAGTGGTAGTCGAAATACACGTATCTGTCAAAGGACAAGCAAAATAGGGCGAAATGAAAAGGTACGAAACTGATCACACTCATTCGAAGAGGGTATTCTGCTTAGAGGGTTCGAAAAGTCGGTACAAGACGTTTCAGGGGGTTTAACCCTCTATTTAATTTTTTTTTAAATCATTGAAAAATTGATGTTTTAGTCACCTTTTACAAGTCATTGTTAATTTTGTATTGAATCGCTACAATTAACATGTTTTAATTTTTTCCCAAATCATTCTATCCTAGTTTTATAGTTTAAGGGAATTGAATACACTCTAAAATTATTTTCCTTAAAGTTACACGGCAAATAAAATTTTCTATGGAAAAATTAAAAATAAAAATATTTCAACAATTATCATAAAATCTCAAAATGTTTTCATCTCAAAAAATCCGTAAACCAAATAGGCTTCCAGGAAAAATATAAAACTGTAGGGATGTTCAGAAATAAAAAATAGAAAAATCAAAAACTGAAATTCACGAAATCGAGAGTTAAAAAGAATCATCTTCCAAAACATGTTTAAATCGATTTTAGATAACGAAAAACGATATTTAGATCAAAATCAAAAATTTGGGTCAGGGATACCAGAGATGAACCCGCCTAGGGCTGAAAATCTCTTTAATAAAGACAAAAAAAAATTGGGTATTAGAGGGTTAATGTGTTCGTCGAACAAAGAGGATACTTGGTTGAATAACCTATACATTCCCACAATCCCGTCGTTCGAACTGTAGTCTGATCGGCGGAAGCGTCCTGAAACGACTCCAGAAACGCCGAGAAACTACTAGAACCTCTCTGATTCCTCCTGAAACGCTCCTGGCACCCTCGGAAGCCCTCTGGAAACTGCTAGCCCAGTCACGAAACCCCCAGAACTCCCCTGAAACCTTTTAGAACACTCTTGAAATCACCTAAAAATCACCTAAACACCCTTGCATGTAACTCTCTAAGATCCCTTAGAGCGCTTTTAAAAGTCCTTGAGACCCCTAAAACATCCATGGAACCCCATGGAACGCCCCTGGGAGCCCAACACTTCTAAAACTCTTTGGAACATCCCTGGGGGGCCTTTTGACAGTCTTTGAAACCATCTGGAACGGTGTTGACATTCCTGAAACTCCCAGAGATCCCTGATAAACTCCGAGAACGTCCTGAACTTGGAACATCCGTGAAACATTTTGAACCTCTGGACACACTTGAAACCTCCTGAAACACGGCTGAAAAACCCATTGAGACTCCCAGGAACGCTTTTTAAATCCTCTGAGCCCCGATTTATCAGTCATGGAACACCTCCGGAAACCGTTGAATTCCAATGGAATGCCCTTGCAAACCCAAGAAACACTCTTAGACACCTATAACACTCCTAGCACGCCCTCGAAACCGCCTGAAACATCCTACAACGTCTCTGGAATACCTTGGAACGCCCTGCAATCCCTTTAAACGCTCTTTAAACACCCTGTGATACCTCTAAAAAACCACCTGAACGCCCTTGCAAACTCGTGAAACCCTCTGAGGCCCCCATAATGCCCTAGGAATGCCCCCGAAACCTCCTTGAATCTCCTGAAACACACTGCTCTTGAAATCCTCTGGAACACCTCTGCAACCCCCCCGGAAAACCCCTGTATTGGCTTCTTTAGCGGTATTGAGATAATCTCATATTCTGAACCAAACTGAGCAGAAATCAAAATTTTCATTTGATTTGGTGTGCGGGAACCTATTAAAAAATCAATTCGAAGTTTGTATGGGGGCAATTTGTCGAATCACCCCTCGTCGAATTTTGTACTGGACAGAGCTGTCAAGTAGTTGCCCAGCTGCCAAAAATTGATTTCAAAAAATCTCTTTGAAATTGATTTTAGGGAACATCCATTAAGTACGTCACGCAAAAATCGGGAATTTTCGACCCCCCCTCCCCCCTTCGTACGGGTTTTTCCTATATTTAATACATTGCTTTTCACACTTTCACAAACCCCCCTCCCCCCTAGGACCGTGACGTACTTAATGGATGGCCCCTTAGGTACCAAAATAAAGTTCCAAAAATCTGAAAAAAATCAGAGTGGCTCAGAAAAAGATGCTCTTTTGCATAAAAACAAAAAATCTATGGAAAGAAATCCGACGTACAGCCAAATTTTATAATCTTCTGATTCAGACATAGCGTTCGCCTGAAACCCCATGAACCATCTTGTTGATGCCCCAAATATCTCCTGGAACGTCCCTTTAATCCCTTGAAACCCTGTACACACCTGAAATCCCGTGAAAACCATTGGAACGCTCCTGGAATTCACTCTTAGGTTAGAACATTCCTGAAACCCTTTCCAAACCTTTGATACTTTGATACACCCCTGAATCCCCTTGAAATACCACTGGGACGCCCCTGAAATCTCCTGAAATCCCTTGGAGCACACCTGGAACACCCCTGAAAACCCTTGTAATCACCGGAGATCATCTGGAGCAACCCTTTAAAAGCTTTTGATCAACTTTCCTAGTGGGGAAGACGCAAGCGTAATCGAACAATTATTTCTCTTTCAAAAGACGTTTCGGTGCAAATAAAACACTAGTTTACAAAATAAAACGAAAGTCGTGAACTTCTGTCAACGACCAAAATTTTTGAAGCATAATTTAGCGCTGATTTCGAAACCGTGCTTCAAAAAATTTAAAGTAGAACAGTTTTTGAGTTTTAGCTTAATATCGAGTTTTACTAAAATCGTTCAATAAAGTTCAAAAACCGCGGTAGAAGTGCGTGAAATGTGTTATATAGGGGAGGCTGGGGAGACTTGATCCCTTTTTCTTAATTTGCCTGTGTTTTGTGTGTCAAGAAAAACACAAAACTTGATCCGTTTTTCGTACAGAATGGAAGGCAAACATCTATTGCAAGTTCATACACAACAGAAGGGCTTTAAATTATTGTTTAAGTTTTTAAAACTGTGTTTTTATGGAGGCATGTCTTATGATGTATTTTTGAGTCGCGTTCTGTTCATTCCTGTGTGGATTGAACTCAAGACTTCTACTTCATATTGGGGTGGAGACGCGCGATAAGTTTTTTTTAAATTTTCTTTTTGGATTGTTTAAGTGAGGAAAAATGATCAAGAGGGGTTCTGATGGCGCGCTTCGCTCGTTGGGCAGATGACAGGCTGCTGCTGCTGTTTAATCGGATCGTGTTCTTTTCAGTTAAGTGTGCGTTCATTTAGCGTGATAGAAGAAGGAAGAAATCAGTTCCGATGGCGCGCTTCGCTCGTAGGTGCAGATGCCAGGCTGCTGCTGCTCAGTCAGTTGATTTGAGTTTTGCTTACTGAGTTGTGCTTCGTCCGACGGCAAGAAATCCAGACAACTAACGATGGAGAGATGAATGAAGACAAATAAATGGGTGAGCTCGTTTCATACTACTTTTTACTGTGGATATGTATTTCAAAAGTTCACTGTCGGTTGTGGTAAATATTTAGCGATCACTTGCCGCGAGTGTTCGATTGTCTGCTTCCCGCGTGAAGTGAACAATGGCGAGATTGTGTGCTTGTTCGGACGCGTCGCTTGTGGTAAATATTGAGCGATCACTTGACGTAAGTGATCTATTGTTTGCTTCCCGCGTGAAGCGAACAATGGCGACATCGAGAGATTGTTCGGACACGTCGGTTGTGGTAAATATTGAGCGATCACTTGATGTTAGTGATCTTTTGTTTGCCTCCCGCGTGAAGCGAACATTGGCGAGATTGTGTGCTTGTTCGGACACGTCGGTTGTGGTAAACACTGAGCGATCACTCCCCGCGAGTGTTCGATTGTCTGCTTCCCGCGCGAAGCGAACAATGACGAGATTGTGTGTTTGTTCGGACATGTCGGTTGTGGTAAATATTGAGCGATAACTTGACGCGAGTGGTCTATTGTTTGCTTCCCGCGTGAAGCGAACAATGGCGACATCGTGAGATTGTTCGGACACGTCGGTTGTGGTAAATATTGAGCGATCACTTGACGTGAATGATCTTCTGTTTGCTTCCCGCCTGAAGCGAACAATGGCGAGATCGGGTGCTTATTCGGACACGTCGGTTGTGGTAAATATTGAGCGATCACTCAACGCGAGTGTTCGATTGTCTGCTTTCCGCGTAAAGCGAACAATGTCACGGCGGCCAGCATGGCGAACAAAGGTCATATTACTTATCAAAGTGAATCCTGACCCAACGATACCTTCCCTAATAACAAACACTCCTTCCTGCAGCCTTTGGTGGAGTCGCAGCGGTAAACGCGGCACGCTATGTCTGAACCAGCAGATTATAAAAATTGAATGTACATCGGGTTTCTCTTCACCAAACATCACTATTCGAGCTATATTTTCATTTGCAGAAGGTTTTAAAATATTCTATCGGTGAAAATTTTTCCATACATTTTGTATGGAAGAGAAATAGGCCGAAATGAGAATTTCATGCAAATTTGTATGAAAAACAGCCAAAAAGATGAGAAAATCAAAATTTCCCCGATGAAATATTTTAAAACTTTCTGCATATGATAATATAGCATGAAATCTGACATTCTGTGGAAAGAAACCCGATGTACATTCAATTTTTATAATCTGCTAGTTCAGACATAGCGTGCGCGGTCCTTCACTTAACAAAGGTTGGTACTAATATTCCTTCCCTCTCCCAACCTGACTGCAAGGACGTGGCCGGCGCCGTTATTGTACTGTAAAAGAGAATTTCTGAAGCGTGCACAGTGAGAATGTTGACCACTCCCAGTCAATTATTCAGTTGATTCATTGCGCAACTGTCATTGGTTCGGGTCAATCACGGAGTAGCAACCATAGATATGTGCAGTCAGTCTAAGCTAAGCTAAGCTAAGCTTTAGCTTAATATCGAGTTTTACAACTTTTTGAAATATGGAATTTAATAAAATTCAAATATATTGCGTTTTGTTCATCCAATTTTAAATCTTTTTTCCATAAATTAAAAGCTGAATATAATACCATTCGATCATCTGAATGCAGGTTTTGCATCAGATTGATGAAAACCAAGATATTGGCGAGTTTTTGGGACGATCTCCTTAAATTTTAGCAAAATTTCCAAAAAAATATGAAGAAATGTATTTTTTTCAATAAGAAAAAAAACAATTTAAAAATTCTTTTTCAACGTTTATTTGACGTATCATATGTGGGTGAGTTACAGTAAAAAATTCAGCTCAATCGGAGCATTGATTACGAAGAATGAGATGTGTGAAGTTGGCGACTTTGCTTAAAAATAGAACAAAAATCGATTTCAAATCATCAACCTTGTATGGAAAGTCGAAAAAAATTCCGCTCTACTGTAATTTTTTTCCTTCGCGTTTTCGAACTCAGGGCATGATTCTACACCAAAAACGATCATCAGCTTACCGAGTTCAAAAATGCTGTAAACTAGTGTAATATCTTCTTCAAGGAATTTGAAGTGTTATTAGTTTCTGTATTTACTATTGTTAAATTTTAAACATGAAATTTAAACGTTCGATTTAATTAATTTTTTGAACAGTGTTCCCTTTTCTCAGTATTCAACTAATGGAAGAGAAAATATGATAACTTAATTTCGCCTTAGACAGCCCGAGAACATCTCCGGCGATTGGGTTTATCCCAGGGAACAATAACACAGCGCAACATTTTTTTGTCTCAAGAGCAAACTTATGTGTCTCCGAAGGATTTTGGGCCGCTGAATCCGAATCCGGGCTCAGATTTGCTCTAACACGTCACAATTTTGAGCTATACCTCAATTTATAGGTCAAAATATGCGATTTTAGGCTTTTATTTAGGTATGAAAACTTGCATGCAACTTTTGGAGGGTGACTTGTATGGGAAATATCATATCTAACATAAATCGCTCAAAACAATCAAATTCGATTTGGAAAAACGACATACAGGGGATGGCCAAAATGTTTGGGATAGGCAATTTATTTTTCTCTCACAAAAAAGTTCAACAAGCTATAACTTTTCATAGAGCACATAAAAAAATCTCAAATTTTGACTGTTTGTCAACCTATTATATGTGCATCATTGGTACAAATTTAGGCACGATTGATTAATTTTTCGCAAAGTTAGAACCGTTCGGGTAAAACACTATTTTTCAGACAACATTTTTGAGGTGCCGTATCTCGGAAACCAGTGAACCGAATTGAATGAAATTTTGAACGTACACTAACAATATGTAAATGCTTCCCAAACCATTAAAACATAGGTACTTTTTAAACGTTGAAAAAAGTTATCATGGATTGACACTTTTTGGATTTTTCTCGAAAAAATGTAACTTTTCTACATCAATGTCAACAAATTTTAGTGTTGATATCCAAAGATTTTCCACTTCTGTTCTCAAGTTATCTCTAATCAGATATATTAGAGCCTATTTAGATTGAAGGAAGAACACATTTAGTAATTTTTGCGTGGTATTGTAAATTTGACTTATTTTCCTCTATATGGGTAAAAATTTCAATCCGGTATAACTTAATTCGCCGTGAGAAAATATTACATTTTATAGCGTCGTATTGAGCATCAATATATTGTTGATAAACGTTAAAAAAATCATTCAATTCGGTTCACTGGTTTCCGAGATGTGACAGTTCGAAAATTAGTTGTCTAAATAATAGTGTTTTACCCGAACGGTTCTAACTTCGCGAAAAATTAATCAATCAAGCCCAAATTTGTACCAATGATGCACATATAATAGGTTGACAAACAGTCAAAATTTGAGATTTTTTGATGCACTCTATGAAAAGTTACAGCATGTTGAATTTTTTTGTGGGAGAAAAAAGTTGCCTATCCCAAACATTTTGGCCATCCCCTGTATTTTGCATGAGTCGTTGATTTAGATGTAGATTGACCAATTAACCTTTTGATTGCTTAAAAAAAATATTTCTTTCTTTGGGTTGCAGTCAAAAAAGCCCAAAATCGCATATTTTGCCCTATAAATTGAGGTATAGCTCAAAATTGTGACGTGTTAGAGCAAATCTGAGCCCGGATTCGGATTCAGCGGCCCAAAATCCTTCAGAGACACATAAGTTTGCTCTTGAGACAAACAAAAAGTTAATTTTTGTTACGCTGTGTAATCTACATAAGTTATTTTTGGAGAACTTTCTCAAGTAATTTCTTGGGGAAGTCCCTGGTGAAATATCGCAGTTAAATTGCAGCTTAAAATTCAGCAAAAGTATTGCTAAACTACAATTGTCAAAAATGCGGCTCAATTTTTAAGCGGCTTTCTTGAAAAATTGTGAAAAAAAATCGACAGGATTTTTATCAACAAATATTTTCCGAATGCAAAAAAAATATTTACAAAGTACTGTCAGAAAGTATTCCAGACATTCAAAATGAGATTAAACCAAATTATCCAGCATTTTAAGATACTTAAAAGATTTTAAACCACATTTTCCCGGATTACGTTTGTCAGACGTTCCTCGGAGAATTTCATCAGGTAATACATAAAAATCCACTCAAAATTCAACAGATCGACATTCGAAACTAAAAATATAGCAGATGGCACTTTTTTGTGTGGTAGTAAAACCGAATTTTCTCGGTGGAGAAGTTGTTCCGGGACATGAAGTAGACATGTATAGTTGCCTTTTCAAACCATTATTGATTTCTATTCACTAAATTTTCACAAAACTATCCCGTTTTCTAAAAATCAACGTTTTCGCGATTTTTTCCATACGATTTGTACTGGAGAAATCCAAGAAAGAGTTCCCGGAGAATTCCATTTTCCTGGAATTTGAATAGAAATTCCGGAAGGAGTTCCAGGAAATGTCTGAAGTAATTTCTAGAGAATTTGAAAAATAAATCATAAAGGATTTCTTAGAGAAACGCGTCAGAAATCCCTCGAGAAATCACTGAGCAGTTTCTGGAGGGAGCCATGAAGGAGTTTATGAAGAAGTTCCTCAAGGAATTCCGGGAAGAATCCCACAAAGAAATCTAGGAGACATTCCTGAAATAATTCCTGCATGAATCTCTGGAGAGTTCCTGGAGAAATCCCTGGAAGAGTCCCTAAAGAAGTTCCTGGAGAATCTCTCAAAGAGTCTCAGAAGAAACTCATCGAAAAATTCAAGGAAAAATCATTGAAGAAATTCCTGGAGGAATCCCTCAATGATTTTTTGGAGAAATCACTCAAAGAATTGTAGGAGAAATCCCCAAGGAATTAAAGAGAAAATTCTTATAGAATTCCTTAAGAGAATTCATAGAAAAAATCCTAGACGAATTCCTGAGAGAGAAATTCACCATAAGAGTTCTAGGTGAAAACTCTTAAGGAATTCCTAGAAACAATCCTGGACGGATGAAATTCCCAGAGAATCGTTAAATAAATTCCCGGAGGAATCCCTGAAGGTACTCCTGAAAGAATATAGAAAGAAATTCATGAAGGAATCCTTGAAAAAACTCCTGGAGGGAACTTTCTGGATGAATTCCTTACGGAATTCCTGGAAGAATTCAAGAAGAAATTCCTGGAAGAATTTAAAAAGGAATTCCAGGAGGAATCTCTAAAGGAACTTTTGCAAGAATCCTTGAATCAATGCCAGGAAAAACCTCTTACACAACTTCTAGAGGAATGTTTAAAGGAATTCCTAAATGAATCCCTGAATAAATTCCTGCAGAAATCACTGGAGAACCTCCTGAATCACGTCCTTATGGATTTTCTGGAAGAATCATCGAAGAACTTTCTAAAGGAATTTCTGAATGAACTCCAGGAGAGTTCACTCCTTTGATGAAGCTTTCAAAGAAACCCTGAAGGAATCTCTGGGAAGAAACCGAGAAGAAAATCATGGAAGACTATCTGAAGGAACTATTTTTTCCATACGATTTGACAGTTCTTGACCACCATGCTTCCGTGAGCTTGAGGTGAGAATTTGAGAAAGTTGACAACCGAGAGTAGCACAGACGATGCATTGAATACAAGCGATGGTGTCAACCGTTGGCGTATTTATAATTTCTGTCAAATGTTAGCGTATTTAAAATTTCTGAAACAGTCTATAAATAATTGTGCTTTTTTCTAATCGGAACCGGGGTCAAATTGATCAGCGGGGTGAAACTGATCAATCAGAGATTAGATTGTTACTCCATTCTAGCAACTTCTATAAGTCGTTATGATCATAAAGTTCTTATCGCATTCAGTTCATGGATGCCTAGAGATGATTTGGGACTTTTGAGTTTTTAGAAAAAGTTAGTCTCACATTACTTTTTATTAGATTTTTGAATGTGTTCCTTACTTAGATGAAACCGTTGGTACTAAACAATCGTTTGCCATTAGTGTTATCTGTGAAGTTTCTGTGTTAACATGTTTATGGAACCTTTATGGTGATGTTATGTTGCTATTGTAGGCAACATTAAGTTATTAAATTGTTAGATTTTGTTTTAAAAAAATATGAGGCTGAATTCGCTTATTTCATAAACCTTCAGGCATTTAAGTGTCATTTTCATAAGCTAATTTAGCTTTTTAACAATTCACAATTTGTAAGAGATTTGACATGCTATTCGTGTTCAGAAGGTCAAAATTAAGTGGAAATGGCAATTTAAAATGTTGACTGAAGTTTATTTGTATGCTGATAAATTTCACCCCAAAGCGGCATTTTCATGTATTTTTTTTGGTTTGAAGTTATTTAACTTTATGTTACATTTTGTTACTGGTTTTCGGCTACGCAGTCTTTATTTAATTAACGATGTTCTATATTTTCCCAACGTTTCGATACTTGGTGTGTGTCTTCCTCAGGGGGTACTATTTTTTTAATTTAATAGTTGTTTGAATTAATTATGTGTTGGAATGTTCAGTTTTGTGACTTACAATATTTGTGAAGTTATTTGTCTTCTGTTTAGTCTAACTATAACTGTCGGGTTG